>NC_137265.1:14148976-14502658 GCF_053477335.1 Acartia tonsa
GGTAAGTTAATCAGAATCAGTGTATCCCACCTAGAGGTAGTAACCCACATGGATGTTACTATTGGCTACATACCTGGCCTCTAAGGTTCTAGGTAAGTTAATCAGGGTCAGTTTATTCAATCCACAGGTAGTAACACACATGGATGTTACTATTGGCTACAACCTGGCCTCCAAGATTCCAGGTAAGTTAATAATCAGGATCAGTTTATCCTATCTAGAGGTAGTAACACACATAGTAGTCACTATAGGCTACATACCTGGCCTCCAAGGTTCCAGGTAAGTTAATCAAGAAGAGTTTATGCTATCCAGAAGTAACAACTATTGGCTACATACCTAGCCTCTAAGGATCCAGGTAAGTTAATCGGAATCAGTTTATCCCTTCCAGAGGCTGTAACACAAATATTAGTAACTATAGGCTACATACCTGGCCTCCAAGGTTCCAGGTAAGTTAATCAGGATCAGTTTATCCCATCCAGAGGTAGTAACGCACATAGTAGGACGCATAGAGGTATCTGCAGCAAATTCGCCAACCATTTTTCTAAAATTAATACATTTAAAATCTTTTTAAACTTGATTTCCTGACAATTAAGTATTTGTTGAACTCACCAAACAACTAAAGTAATTGCACAAGGTATAGAAAAGTTTGAAAGAAATGGGACAATTCCATCATATTACCTAAAGAAAATTGTGGAGCCAGATCTTCTTTGAGCAAGATTGGAGGTCATGACTGGACTCCAACCATTTAGTCCAAGTTTTGAGAATAGGACACACCAACTTAACTTCATTTCTAAACAGGAATTTAAAAGTAAAATGCCAGGACAAATGGTAATTTTTGGCAAGGACTAAATGGGATTTGAAAACATCTTGTACGTAATTGTAATTTTAACACCTTAAAAACACTTTTTGTTGGGTTTTAAACCATTAAAGAAAAGACACAAAATTTAGGTACAAAATTATAAATCTAAAACTTAAAAAAACTGACTTTTTTGACATTTTAAGTCCTGTATAGCATATGTATTTTGAAGAATGGTAGAGCTATAATGTTTTTCAGTTAACCTTTAAATATAAAATAGTATGTAATAGCCTATGAATGTCAGCTTGGCTATTTTTTACGTCCTTGTAATTAATGTTTATCTACCTATAAGAGATCCTTCCGAGTCCCCCATATTTGCGGTTGAGAATGGAGATCCAGATACCTAGAGCAAAGCAAGGATGACAACATTCTTAAGTAGCAAAGAACAAAAATTGTAAAAATTACAGAAAATATTTTGCATAAAGTTTGTATTGGTGTATTCTAGCTAGGGTTGGGCCGGATATCCGGTTTTGCCAGATATCCGGCTATTTTAAATATCCGGCAGGATACTGGTTAATAAAACTATCCGAACGGATATCCGGCAATGTAATCTTTTATATTATACAACAAAAATCCCTGAATTTAAATGGCTGTATTTATAAATTGTATAAATGGCTGATGTTAAGCTAGAAGAACATTTTTTTCAAAAACTTTTTATCTTTAGGCAAATCTTATTTTAGAAATCTCAAATATAATTATTGGCGGCAGCAGCTATACTTGGCAGCTACCAGACGCCGCAGCCGTCGGTCAGCGGGTAACCAGTCATATAATAAAACACGAGATTATGAGGAAAATTTTTGATACTTAAATATCTGGTTATCTGGCCGGATATCCGGCATTCAAAATCAGCCGGATAGCCGGTATCTGGCAAAATATATATCCGGCCCATCCCTAATTCTAGCACGACCACCGATTCACCAACATAGAAAATTCAAAAATAAAAAAAAATGTCATTATAAAAACATACATATTGGAGATGAAATACCTTGATCATATAAACATGAGAATCGAGAGGCCTGTGTTCCAAAACCTTGTGATGAGAGTCCAGAGCATAGACCACCAGCTCTGAGATCTGGCTGTCATACGGCACCAGGTGGATTTTGTCAGGATCCTTTATAAAACACGGTTCAATCTATTAAACCTTTAATTGACCACTTTTTTTTATTTTTGCGAGGCATGGGAAGCTATTCCTGCGGGGCTCTTCTAACCCTTACATAACCTTACCTAACATAAGCATAAAAAATATGTAATAGTGGTCCAAATGTGACGTAAGGAAACCTCCAAAGATAGTATAAAAATTATCGAATTCTATTTATCAATGCCACCTAAATTAAAATATGTGCAGTTATTTTATCAATGAATTTTTAGTAGCGAAGCTACTCTATAATTTGAAATGTCCGTCTGTCCGTATGTCCGTATGTCCGTCTGTCCGTCTGTCCGTCTTAGTTTGGGGGAAACGTGATTTTCTCGGCTCCTATAAAAGATAAAAGGCTGAAATTTTTTGACAACATTCCCATTGTCAAGGAGCACAATTAACTATAAAACATCAATGGCGATAGGACCGCTTTTTAGCAGGTTTTAGGCTATTTTTTGTGTTTTTCACATTTTTCTCCATATCTTTGGTGTTTATGGTCCGATTTCCAAAATTTTTTTCAGTTAAAGAATCAAAATTAAATTTCCTGTCGTTTCAAGAAAACAACTATGACGGTCAGACTGCCTTTAAGCAGGTTTTAGGCTATTTTTGTATTTTTCACATTTTTCTCCATACCTTTGGTGTTTATGGCCCAATTTCCAAAGTTTTTCAGTTATAGATATCAAAATTAAATTTCCTTTCGTTTCAAGAACACATCAATGACGGTCAGACTGCCTTTTTGCAGGTTTTTGGCTATTTTCATATTTTTCACATTTTTCTTCATATCTTTGGTGTTTATGGTTTTTTTTTAAATTTTTGTAGTTAAAAATATCAAAATTATATTTCCCGTTGTTCTGAGCATCCAGTATGTAATTTACTTTTACCGTCAGTCTGTTAGTCATAGTACTGAAATATAAATGAATATTAAGAAATTAAAAACAAATGTTGAAAAGGTTTCGTGATTTTTTCCTAATATATACATGCTTTTGTCAACTAATATCTAAATTCTTATTTAATTGTTTATGCTTCGCTACTTATGGATGTTGTCATCCTTGTTTAGTCTTAATGTCATTACAATTTACAAGTATATATGTACGACGTACAAAGTAAAGTAAAATTATCCTGAAATTTTCTTGCTGTAAAATTAGAGGGTAAGAAATATTTTTCATCCATTAGTAGCTTTAAAAATGGCAGGTTAGGTTTATTTGGATAAAGTGAAACCTCAAGTTTTTAACCCTTTAATGTTAAATTTCATATTTTCCAATTTATTGCTATTGTGAAAATTATCATTCTTGTTTCAAATTAATTGACCTTTTATAAATTGGTACACTTAGAATATTAAACACTAATAGTAACAATGAATATAATAATAAGCATTATTAATTCATTTTCATTTTACTGGCCAATTTGTTTTCAAGGAATTAAACAAAAGTTGTAATTTCGCTATACCGTTCAAGGAAAATATAGAAGAAAAAAACTTTTTAATAGACCACGAATTTGTGAATATCTATATAGCAGCGAAGGTACTGTATATTTCCAAAGGTCCGTCTGTATATCCATCTAAAAAGATTGGGAAGAAACATAGTTTACGCAATAATAAGGTGATAAATATCCAACAAGCGAAATAAATCTAAAATAATATTTGGGGGACAGATAAAAAGGTCAGCATTACTTCGAAGCATTGCCCCAAACGTCACGAACAGGTTTTTTTTCTTTAAATTAATTTAGTTGTTGGTTACAGCTTTTCTCGGATCCTATGACAGATAGACGTCTGATTTTTATTAACATTCCCATCATTATAAAGCATCTTTAAGAGTAAAAAATTACAGTCGGACTTCTTTTAGGCAGATTTTTTGACACTTTTTATGTTAAAATTCTGAATTATCCAACCTTGAGTGTGATAGAGAAGTATGTGACAGGTCCAGGAATATTTGTCACGCGGTCCAATACTCGGCTACCCTCATTTCCCATTTTTAAATACTGAAATATTTTATAGGAATATTATTTGTGACGAGATCCAACACTCGGATAGCGAAAAAGCCTCTAGAGGCCTCTAGGGAACCATATCAGACATATTACATTTTATGCATTTTTTGGTTTAGGTAAATAAATTAGATTTATAAAAACACCTGCAGTGTTTATTACAGTCCCGAGGACAAATAAAGCAAAATTTTGTCTGAAGCTAAAGATATCGGAAAGTGAGGGATGTTTTTTTTCTTTTTATGGAAGTTTTTTTTGTTATTTTTTGGAAATTCTGGGATATTTTCCTAAAATCCTTCACCTTCCCTTGGAGGCTAAGGGCAGAGCTGGATCTTTAAATCATTTCAATGGTGCGCTAAATCACCCCGCGCAGAATTCCAGCCAACCACAGCGGCGCATTTCGTAGGACCAATAGAATTATATTAAATAGCAAAACACTCAAAAAGACATACACTAAATAGTTTTTCTCCAGGTGTTATATCACTGCTCTGTACATTGTATGATATTTATATAAAGGTCTGAAGTCTGACTACATTGAATGCCTTTTGTAAACTAATCAAATACACACACTTATAACACATAACATCAGGAATCTTAAGGGATAAGACAATGTACAATAAATTAACATCCACTTCCAATTGTTAAAGTGTCCTTTTTAAGATTGAAACTATTGGTGAAAAACTTTAATCATTGCCAGTTTGTACTAACCAATCAAGATTTGATAAAAGTAACCAAAGTTCTTAAGCCAACATATAAAACTTTGGTTACCATTGTAATGTACAGTCCAATGTCCCCTCCCTCCCTGAACATATATACAATATTATTATTATAGTACCAGGAGTAAGCCATGTATAATAATCCTATGGACGAGGTAGGACGTAAGTATGTGTGTACAAAAAGATCTCGCTAACTGCCCCATGGGGAAAAATTAAATTATGTACATCCTCAATGGTGATTAACAAAATTGCTTTTTCTGTTGGTTAAAATTATTGGTTGAAAAGTTTGGAAACTATTAGTTTGTAACCACAGTTTTTGAGCCAGCGAATAAGACAACATGATGATATAATATTGGATACTAGTGTAATTTAAAGTCTATTGCCTCCTCCCTTCCTTAGTTTAGGTCCATAGCCGACTAGTATACATAGAAACTTTTTGTAAATAATTTTTCTATTAGAAATACATCTATTACTCCTGTAAAGAACGTTGATAAATACAATAGTTTGCTTACCATTCCCAAATTATATTCATTTTTCTTTTCATACTTTTAATAAAATTACAAAAAAATATTATGGTCAAAGACACCTTAAAAGACTGATTAATGACCAAAAACGAACATCTTTTACAGTAGCTGCGCTGCAAAAGTCTTTATTACTGAGAAGCGGATGCGCACATAGTATCTAGAGACCCACTATTGAAAATAGTCCAAAACAATTCCCAGACTTAGAGTTGACATATGTAATTTTCCCTACAATTCAGAACAAGTGAGAACTTAATTGGTTCAGTGGTTAGATAGATCTTAACGGGCAAACAATAAATGTTTGTTTCCGCTTTATATAATCTACAACCATTTCTTCCCCCAACTTATCACTTTATTGTCCACTAGCGGCTACGCCCTTAGAGGCCTCTAGTGGCACTTTAAATGTTTTTTTTTTAAATAAAATTAGTTACCAATCTATGTTAGCGTTCAAGCCTCTACGATACCTTGCTATGTTGCGATCAAGTCTCTTGCTTAAAAAATTCTTTTTTGTGATTTCTCTTGGGAGGTTGGTGGTACCCTCCTCCAAAATAGTTATAAACCTTCCCAGGACCTCTGAGAAGCTACCCTGTAAAGGAGAATCATATCGGTTCAGTGGTTAGCGAGATCCAAACATACAAACACACAGACAAATAGACAGACAGACATCCTGTTACTTTAGTATAAGGATTATCATTTCCTTGAATTCTAAACAATTACTATTAAATTAATATCCAGTGACCAAAATATTTTATACCAAATTAATCATTTATAAAATTTTACAAATTTAGAAAGAAAATTTAATAGTACTGTGGTATGCGGCAGCTCTGGACCATGCAGAAACCAGGACATTATAGTGATGCTACGCACCTAGCTAAATCCTGTTATTCTACAATTATAAGGCCACCTGAAAATATGTCAGATAACGGTACTGGTTTCATCTCTCAGTTGTCCTGCAAATGGAGGGAGGGGTGTTACCCCTCCCTCTCCCATCTTAAGCACCGGAACCTTCCCCTTCAACCACCAAGTTATCAGCACCACCTCAACCCTGAGGATAAAGGATCTAAACCTGCCCTCACCTGATAGAATCACCCCCACACAGACTGTTGTTGTCACAAGTAATCATCAAACCTTCCCTCTTTAGTACCCAGACCTACCACTCAACCCCTCTATGCTTATCTACCTATTGTGCTGCTCCATGGGCTATCCTGCCTGCCCCAGACAGGGATAGCCATCTACCTAACCATTGCAATTATCTATGTTTTACTGTATGATTTATCTTTAACTATCTTTATTCCTAATCCATATGTATTTATATTATGGTTAACTGTATTCTTAATTTCCCCCCCACCCTTTCCAGGGATGGGGAATCATGATTGCCCAAACTGACTATTGTATATGTATTATAATGCTTTTATGTTATGATCATTTATTCCTATCCATGTAGTTATTGTTTGTTGTATATAGCTTTAGTATCCTTTACACCTTCAATAAAGTGACAACTGAAATAGATGTTGATTCTTGTCTAGTGAATGCTAGAGAAGCGTAGCTTCTCTATAGTAAGGTGTCCACGTCTGTTCACACTGCCGTAGTCTTTATTCGAACTCTGGTGTCTGCCATTTACCCTAGGCGGATACCACAACTTTGGTGACAGCTGTGTGAGATTACGGCGAACCACAAGTGTAGAGCAGACGCGTATCTGAGGCTAAGGTACTCCCAGCAGTGAATCTGGCAAAACTGACGCAAGCAACCTGAATTACCCACCCTGGACAGCAAAGTTTAACTCTGCATCCGGCAGTTGTGGAAGCGAGACAGCGAAATTTGACGAATAACCGCGAGCAGCGCTGATATCTAACGGAGAATTGAGCGCCAAAAGGGCTGAAACAGGCCTGCGGACCAGCTGAAACAAGCCAAATAAGTGTAAACGGCTGGAAATAGGCCAATTTTACTGCAAGAGATAGCAGGATCCGAACCAGTGGCGCTAGCAGGACGGGACATTCCCTGCCGCCATCAGCTGGATTTGGATAAGCGGCGCTAGCAGGACGGGACATTCCCTGCCGCCGATAGGCTGAAACACGCCACATAGCTGCAAGCGGCGCTAGCAGGACGGGACATTCCCTGCCGCCGATAGGCTGAAACACGCCACATAGCTGCAAGCTGCGAGCCAACATACGAGTGTAGTGCACCAGAACAGAGAAAAACTACGTCAACTCCAAGTATCCTGAGAGGCTACAACGCAGCCACCCATCTAGAAAAATGGCTAAACAATAGATTTATGAGCAAAGCTTGGCAAACAAATTGTTGTGTTGTGATAAATCTAAAAATAGAACAGGCTTGGATTTATTGTGTATTGTGATAACAGCTAAAAATAGAACAGGGCTAGTAAACAAATCTGTTATGCAATTGTGATAAGGACAAAAATAGAAGCTAGATGTAATATAATAAAGACCCTGATATACAATCAAATCACCTCAAGCCTATAGCACAACCACAATACACCCCTTATTCCAAGGGAAGGGGAGGAGCCCCTCTCCATTGAAGGCAAATACAATCAGGGTGATATAATAGATAAGCCTAGGATTAAGAAGAAAAGGCACTATTACACCAGCACATAGTTACCTCCCTCCCTCACAGGGGAAACGGACGGAGTTACCCCCGTCCCCTCACGCGCTTCCCCCTTCCTACCCACACTAGACTGAGTCCGTCTGTAGTGTGGGGCTAGCGATCGGACACACAGAGCGCCATTCACGGGTAGCGCAACAGAGTGCGGAAAATATCATAAATCCAACGGACGAAGCGGACCAATGAGAGAGCGAGTTGAGGGGTGAGAGCGCGTTTTCCCCGTGTGCGCGGATTTGACGGTGCGGACGCGCGTTGCAAGGACAGGAGATTTCACACACACACACACACACACACACCCGCACAGGAGAGGGGCCACTCTATAGCATACATCAGAGATATTTTTTTAGGAGAAAAACTTGCAAGCTCCTCCCTCCCTGTCTACAGTGTGATAAGGAAAACTAAACCAGTTCCTTAAACCCGCTCAGACCCTCAACATCTCCTAGCCCTGCCAACCCTACTTCAAAGCTGAGTGGTTAGTGAAACAAATATATGTATATATAAATACCCAAGTGATAAATAATGTTGTTTTTTTTTGTATCATGGGTACAATCAAGTGAATACTAACCTCACCAAACAACACTGGAAACTGATATGGTAACTGAACGAAAGTACGCCCACCCTGTGGACATAGCCTGACTTGCTGCCCCACACTGGGCAGTGGTGGTGTGTACCTGGACCATTGACCCTCATAGTTGTGAACTATATACAGAGGAAGCGTGATTTTTTTTGGAGCAAGGAGGAAAAGCTAGCTAGCTCCGGGGATATTCCTATACACGTATATATATATATGGGCGTGTAGCCATGTATATATATAGATAGCCTACCTATCCATATATCTACTAGCGGATACGCTCCTAGAGACATCTGTGGATGCCTAACATATTCCCTGTTACCTTTAAGCTAAGATCCGCTGGTTACCACAGAAATCAAGAGCTATACTGGAAAGGAGAACAACTCAGGCTCAACAGTTAAACAAGACGCTGGCCCCAACAGACCAACCCCCTGCTACTTATCATGGGGGCGCGCCAGCCACAGAAACTCTTGAGCCAGGAGGACCGAGCCTACGGCTACGTGGACTACCACCCTAATTACACAGCTATAGTATTTATACTAGGGGTGAGCCGGCTCGAACCTCCTTGCGGCGCGGCTACTCTACTCTGCTTCTATATCTACAAGATACTACTTCTGTTATTACTTTGGCCTACTGTGTTGAGTACAGTGAACATCAAACACATGCCAGGTCACAGACCCCTGGTCCCTGAGATGCCCTTGTCTGGAAGGGTGACTGAATGTCTGCTGCACAGCTCCTGTTCAGTTGGTGCTCAACGCACGAGAAATAGCAATACTGGACTGGGGATTACTGAACCTGTAGGTGTCCTCCTGGGGGTGTTGAACGATGCAACTGAGCCTAATGGGAAGGTGACAAGCTTCAGAGACTTAGTGGCCAGCCCCAAGATGGACACTACCACCAGAACTGAGACTCCAACGGGGCCCAGCCCTAGGGCCAGTACCACCTGTTTCTGGGGTGGAAAGGTCCTCCCTGGCGCTGGCCTCACCAAGCTGGAGGATGGGGAGCTGTCCCAGGGGAATAGGCTCTTCACCCAGATGCCCGACGCGTACCTGGGGGTGGGGGAGCCGCCACCCAAGCCTCCCTGGGAGCCCCCAGGCATGGAACGACTGGGGACCGGCCTAAGGATGGGGACTGGTGACCTGCTGCAGTGGAAGACTTTACCCAGCACGGAGGGAGCAGGGTTGACCAGCAGCAGTGAGGCTGTTCCCCCACACTCCAAGACCAGATGCCGCTACTCTGTTGAACCACTGCACATGTCCCAGCCAAGTTCCCCCATGCTGCTGAAGATGGAGGCCCACCAGGATGCAGAGCTCCAACCAGGGAAGTCAATAAGAAGGCCACCCCTTGCCAAAACCAGAACCACCGCAGGGGCTCCCCACCAGCAGCTGACGGAGCCTGGCAGGGACGCCATACCAGCTGGCAACTCTGGCCCAACTCAGGTGGCTACCAACAGTCTGCTGACAGTCCGGAATACAGTTCAGGCTACCATCAGTATGGCATCTTCTGGGCCTTGCTGGTCCACCTGTGGGTACCTGTCCACACACTGGCCACAGGTACCCCCCAGAGATCATAGCCCCCTTTCCGACTGGCACCATCAACGGCCTTTGCTACCAACCACCTGGCATACCCAGAGGCAGGATCCCTCATGTGGAGAAGCACCTGCAGAAGCTAAGGCCGAGGCTGGCCTCGCCACCCAGGGGAGGAGAGCCGCTGTTGGATGGAAGGAACCTGTGTGTATGGGGAGGAGGCTGAATGTAACCAAGGAGCCACCACAAGCAGCCCAGCACCGCCTGACCCCTAGTAGGGGAGACCCTGTTTGTCAGCTGGTGCCCCAACTGGAGGAGGAGAGACCTGGCAGGTTGATACACCCTGGGGAAGCCGGCCTGATGGGACCCAGCTGGACGAAGGGGCGCTGCCGCTTCAACGGCCACACAGCCGCCAAGTGCAGAACCGGTGGGGACCGGGCAATGAAGAAACACCAGGCCGCCCAACAACCTGCATGCAACCAGTCTGCCACCCAGGTCCACCTGGAGGGAGATGCCCAGCCGTCACCCCAACTAGCTGCCGCCGCTGGGGCCGCGGCTACCCAGGAGTCTGTGTCTCAGATTGGGACCATGGTGGCCAGGATCAACGTGCTGGGAGGAGCGGCTGAACCCAACCGGGTTGGCCTGGACCTCAGCCGCAACCACAGGGGACCGGTGTCCGTAACCCCTGTCACCCCCAGCAAGAGCCGAGGGGCGCTACCCAGCGCCACCGGGACGGTGTACGAGGAGGCCCTGGCGGCCGCCGAGTGGGAGAGGCAAGAGGCGCTAGCCAGCAAGTCTGAGTCGATGTATGGGACGCCAACCGGCGTCGCCACCTGGAAGGAACGAGAGGTGCTTCCCTGCACCACCAAGCTGATGTCTGGGGCGACAACCGTCGCCGCCACCTGTGAAGACTGGGGGGTGCTATCCAGCGCCCCACGCTGGTGCCTGGGGCGACAACCGTCGCCGCCACCGAGAGACCTGGACCCCTGTGAAGACTGGGGGGTGCTATCCAGCGCCCCCACACTGGTGCCTGGGGCGACAACCGTCGCCGCCACCGAGATACCTGGACCCCGGAAGGAGCCCGCAGCCCCAGAGGAAGGGGTGACACCCGTCACCCCCAGCCAGCCAGAGCCCCCAGCCAGCAGGGAGAGTCCAGCTGTCCCACACCCTCAACTGCATCCAGCTGCCTACCTCCCTCAACCAAGCCAGGGTAATTGTATTGCACTGGTGTACCAGGAAGTTTGGGCTGGGCCAAACTTGCCTGCGCCCCCTGCATCTGCCCCAGGAGCCAGGGTATCAGCCATTACCAGCCAAACTGAAGAAGCTTTGACCGCTGCCTGGGGAGTAACACAACTAGATGCGCCAAGTGCCGAGCCTAACCATAGAATTAGAGGATCCCCAACAATTATGTCTACCCAAAATGGAGACAATGTGCCTGGACCCCTTCAGGCTAGGGGAGGAAATCCGGAGCCTTGTGCCTCCAGTCCACCAGCAGCAGTGTTCGTGGATGGGCCTGTCTCCCAGCCAACTAGAGCGGAGCCACCCTTGCAGATCCAAGACAGCCGCCGGCATAAAGGAGGGACTGTTACCTTTCCCTACCCCGCAGGTCGGACTGCCATGCACCACCCTGCCAATGTCCAGAATGAGCCTGAAGGAGGCAACGCTCCTACAGTATGGCAACCACCACCTGCCCGCGTTGACAGAGACCCTGGAAGCCGAATGAACCTGACCAGCCCCGAGGGCGAAGAAACTGCGCCTGCATCCAGTAGCCAGCCTGCCAGCAGCAAGGTGACCAACACGATGGAGACCACCAGCCCAGTGGAGAAACCTGAAGAGGTGTATACCAGGCGGCTGTTGGTCCAAGCCCCCTCATGTGCTGTGCCACCCCTGGAGGTTGCCAGGGTGGCCTCAGAGGTACACATCCAACGGCCAGAATATCCAACAGGACCAGCTACTCCAGCAGATATAGCCGATTCCGTTAGACCTGGGGAGGGCTGGAGTCCACCACCGTCCAGCAACTGGTATCCTGGCGGACCCATTCCACAAGGACAACAAACTGAAGGCCGCAACCACTGTCGGAAGTCTGGCGGTGCAGACAACCCCTCCAGCCTTCCGAGGGGAGAGTTGTGGTATGCGGCAGCTCTGGACCATGCAGAAACCAGGACATTATAGTGATGCTACGCACCTAGCTAAATCCTGTTATTCTACAATTATAAGGCCACCTGAAAATATGTCAGATAACGGTACTGGTTTCATCTCTCAGTTGTCCTGCAAATGGAGGGAGGGGTGTTACCCCTCCCTCTCCCATCTTAAGCACCGGAACCTTCCCCTTCAACCACCAAGTTATCAGCACCACCTCAACCCTGAGGATAAAGGATCTAAACCTGCCCTCACCTGATAGAATCACCCCCACACAGACTGTTGTTGTCACAAGTAATCATCAAACCTTCCCTCTTTAGTACCCAGACCTACCACTCAACCCCTCTATGCTTATCTACCTATTGTGCTGCTCCATGGGCTATCCTGCCTGCCCCAGACAGGGATAGCCATCTACCTAACCATTGCAATTATCTATGTTTTACTGTATGATTTATCTTTAACTATCTTTATTCCTAATCCATATGTATTTATATTATGGTTAACTGTATTCTTAATTTCCCCCCCACCCTTTCCAGGGATGGGGAATCATGATTGCCCAAACTGACTATTGTATATGTATTATAATGCTTTTATGTTATGATCATTTATTCCTATCCATGTAGTTATTGTTTGTTGTATATAGCTTTAGTATCCTTTACACCTTCAATAAAGTGACAACTGAAATAGATGTTGATTCTTGTCTAGTGAATGCTAGAGAAGCGTAGCTTCTCTATAGTAAGGTGTCCACGTCTGTTCACACTGCCGTAGTCTTTATTCGAACTCTGGTGTCTGCCATTTACCCTAGGCGGATACCACAGTACAGCCGTCTTTTATTGATTTTTTGTTGAAAGCGATGCTGCTCACAAAAACATACATATCTGATTATCTGCATTGCTCTAAGAAAAGAAATATGAAAAATTTAATAATTATACTATTATATAATAAAAGAGCCTTCCTTTGGCCCTAAGATTATTTAGGGAAATTTTTTTTAAATCTAAGCCTTGAGATGGGTGTAAGCTTTTTTCTGCCCCCTCCCTTCTACTAGCCGCTACTATTTTTCCTGGAATCTAAAAAAGTCATATCTTGTTTACTTATTCAGTCAGACGAACAGACATATCCTTTATGTAGATTGTAGAAATGCTACGCTCAACCCTCTTTGTGCAAATAAAAAGTGAATCAATGTGTAAAACGTCTGTATAAATTAAAACTTTCGTGGCAAGACCCCTTAAGGAGCGATACGTCGCATTTTAAAAATAGCTTTTCTCCTATTTCTAGCCCCTGCGGGGGGGGGGGGGGCTCTAACCCTGAGGGGCCAATTGCCTAACCCTGCGGGGCAATCACCTAACCTAAATTAATCTAACCCAACCTAAAATAACCTATAAAAAGCTACTGTGAAAATACAAAAGGGACTGTATCCAAACTTTGTAACTGTTGAAGATAGTCATCCTTGTTTTCCGTTGTTGTCCGTCGTCGGGCGTCCAATTATAATTAACTTATTTACACAAGTAAGGAAATACAATGAAATTTTGGCCAACAAAATTATTTTAAAAGAAAACAAGGACGTATAAATTTAGTAATAAATTTTTTTAAAGATAAAAGAATAAAATGAGAAAAAATATAATAATATCTGATTTTTATTTAGATTTTTTTCTCACGAAAACTAATGCCTCTTTCAATAATTACCACATCCATAAGTAGAGAAGCACAAAAATCACGGAAAGGACAAACAGACAGACAAACAGGTTTTAATCTTTCATTTTTTAATTTTTCATTTTGATACCCGCGGAAAGCTGTCTATAATACATTGCAATAAATAACTATTCCTACCTACTAATTTGACAAATAGACATAAATTTGTTCACAAAAAAAAACGGCACCACTTAAATGGTCTTAAAGCAAATGTCGATCTAAATGCTTAAATATAATCAAAGCGAATCTTTTCTATAACTAATTAGGAATTGTACGTCAGTTACAGATAATTGCAGTGTTTTCTAGGCATAACAGAAATGTCTGACTGTAAAATAAATTTGTCATAATTATTAGTTTTTTACAATAAGTATAAAGAACTGCTTTTTACGTACAAATTTGAGTTAAATACATTTTTGATTTTATGCTATTTAAGCCTTTGCACTGTCAGGTTTAAATGGATTTTTTTGCCGTTGATAATCATTTTTTATCCACGTTACTTATGTTACATTACAATATATATGGGATGGTTAATTTAAGCAACTAAAATTGATTTTTGAAGTTTTGCTGTTTATATAATATGTATTGTCATCCTTGTTAAAAGAAAAGTTATTTCTCGCATCGTATTATAAACGGCTTTCCGCGGATATAGATTGTACAGTTATAAGATTAAAATGTTTTTTTAGCCCCGTGGAGCCGAAGGCACCAGCTAAAAAACTGGTTTTAATCTTATGATTGTACATTTTTATATTCGTAGAAAGCTGGATATAATACGATGCTAGACATAGTTTTTTCGTATGGATGAGAACCGGTTCCTATACACCGGATTCGAATGAATACGAGAAAAGTCGTTGTACAATTTGGGTCGTTACGTCGCGTCCGTAAATCTGTTAATTATACCATAAGGTACAATTTGAAATATTAGCAAATCGATATTAGCACTCTTTGCTTGTCTAATTGTCCAATTTGGGAATAAGAGTTTCGCTTTCATGGATTTTGTCATATTTTTTTCATGTTTACCAAGGATAAGGCAAAGAACGACAATAGTTATTTCTCGCATCGTATTATTAACAGCTTTCCACGGATATACAATTATAAGATTAAAACCAGTTTTTTTTAGCCCCGAGGTGCCGAAGGAACGACTAAAAAAACTAGTTTTAATCTTATGATTGTACATTTTTCTATTCGTAGAAAGCTGGATATAATTCGATGCTAGACATAGTTTTTTCGTATGGATGAGAAATGAATACGAGAAATTGATATGATACATGGTAATAAATAAAATCTTTACATTAAAATTATTGTTTGAAGGAACCAACAATGCAATTTGCTATAAAGTACCCAAAGTTTTGAGCAAACAAATAAAATAAAGTGGATATAAAATTTGGGTACCAGTAAAATTTACAGTCCAATGTTCCCTCCCTCTTTGATGTTTACATACAGTTTGTTATCTTTTGACATTTATATAGCAAATAACATAAACGACAATTATCAGGGATCTTAAGGGATAAGACAATGGACGATAAATTTCATCAAATTATTGGATAAAATTTTTTTGACGCTGATAGTTTTGAACCAGCCAATCAAATGTCAACGTATTTAAAACTTTTGTTGACCTGTATAATTAAATAATCTACTGTTCCCTCTCTCCCTGTCAACTATGGATAGATGCATAAAAAAGCAGCATGGTCAGCAGTGTTCCGGAGCCGGAGCCGTAATTTTCATTAATAAACGGCTCCGGCTCCGGACTAGATAAATAAAGAGATAAAGTTATAATTTGGTAACTCTGTTTTGTCATGTGCAAATGCCCTTTTAAAGTTTTTCAAGTCCATTTTTATCAAAAATTTAACTTTTAAAACCTTCAAAAGTCAAAAATAAAAAAATATTTTCTATGGGAAAAAATATGTCGAGTTTTTCTTGATTTTAGGTCAGAGCCGGAGCTGGAGCCGGAGCCGCCATCATCACAGACGGCTCCGCAGAGCCAGAGCCGCACCAAAATCAAACGGCTCCGAAACGCTGATGGTCAGACAGCTGTATGTAAGCCGAATGTATCAGTGTTCAGCTGGATTTCTAAACCTGTTCCTTTATATGTCAATCTGATCGTTAGGAGACGAAAAAAATACCTAAAAGCAAGGGGTTCATTTGCAATTACCAGACCCTGAAAAGCATGAATAAAGGGAAAGGGCATAGACGTTAAAATGCTTGGTATGAATTTCAGTCTATGTTAGCTTGTATATAATAAATTTAATTTAGATATGCTTTTTATTCCTGCGTTAAAAAGTAATTTATGTTCAAATGGATAAAAAAAAAGCATGTCAAAATCCATAAAAAGTAAAGCTCATAAATTAAGAATTATATAATTTTTCAATGTTAGAATTTTAGGGGTAAGAAGACATTGGACGATAAATTAATTCTTTTTTTTTTCTTTTTTTGTAGGGGATTTCCTTGGTCCTTTTACGTATTTCGCCCAATCACCTCTTGGGGCAAAGCCCCTAGAGGCTAGGGGCGAAGCCGCTAGTATCCTTTAAAAGTATTACATTGAATAAGGTTAAAAAGACATAAAAATTTCTATAGTAGCTTCACTTAGCTTAGTGTTATAATAAAAAAAAACTTTCTTTCGTTTATGTGTAATACTAATAAATAATACTTTACGCCAGAGCCACCGGTATAATCAGACCACCTATTACTTGTAAAGTTAATTTGATAATAATTAGATAGCGACTATAGAAAAAGCTAAGCAAATTATACTTGTACTCAAAAGCTTTGCAAAAGTCAAGAGAACTCAAATATAAAAGATAGCTTTTTGCAAATTTATCACATTATTAGCAACTGTACATTACAATAAAAGCATAAAATTAGTTTATTCTTATTTTTGTTCAATGAAATGGCTTTTTTTAAATAAAAATTGCTAACGTTGATTAGTTGACAAAGGTTTTGTAAAGGTCAAAACTACACAAACTGAAAACTATTGCCAGCCCAAAAACAATGAAATAATTGTGTGTTTAACAATAATGGTGGAAAGCAACTGGTTGCTTCACAGTCCAAACATTTATTACCATTTAGTGTATGTGCATATATTTCAGCAAAAAATAAAGATGATTACATCCAATAGTATTTTTTTATTTTGTCGGCAATAAACAATATTAAAAAACTTTTTATATTGCTTATACTAAAAATGACATTATACTGACGATTAATTAAAATTATAATAGCCTGCCATTTGGTAATTTAGTCTGTGTATTGGCCTATCATTGGTCATTTGTATTGTATGGGGTCATTTTTATAGACACTATAAATAGCTTCTATGTTAAACAATGAACCTTCCAATAACCTCTAAAATTTTACTGATTTTAAGTTACATCAAATGAACATAAAATTAAATTTTTCCAATAATAAGTAAATGTGTTATAAGTTGTTACACACTTTTAAGTAAACTTAAGGCCTATAGTTACGGGTGCAGGTGTTTTAATATTATATTTTCCTTTTTTTATTATTTCTGTTCTCCACGTGCAGAGACGCCAAGGGGGTGAGTAAAGTGGTTTACCCCCCGTCCAAATGAAAAAGCTTGGGCGTCCTTCCAAGTGACTTAGCAAGTTTATACAAAAAAAGGCAAATTATATCAGTACATTTCAGATGAGAAGCCTACAAAAAAAGATTTTTGGATCTACTGCAGTTCACGGTAAAATATTGCTGGTAAGCAATATTTCCAAAAAACTATGAATTTTAAAGGCTGCTAGCTGCCAAACGGCTGAACGTACAGATCATACCCGCACACCATTTTTAGCGGCATAAGAAGGCTTACAAATAATCTGGAATAGCCAAGATCCATTTATGCACAGGGAAAGCTTCACTAAAGAAAAAACGCGTAAAATAGGTCTTTTTCGCGCATTTCTCTGCACTGCGAGATAATTATGCATTATTGATTTATTGATATTCCAGATTATTTGTAGGCCTCCTTATGCCGCTTAAAACAGTGTGTGGGCATGATCTGTACGTTCAGCCGTTTGGCAGCTAGCAGCCTTTAAAATTTATAGATTTTTGGAAATATTGCTTACTAGCAATATTTTACCGTGAACTGCAGTAGATCCAGATTTTTTACTAAAAGGAATGTAACTTGACAATGTAACGTGGATATTCTCTTTCATCACATATTTTATTTTAACGCGAGAAGATACTCTATAACTCAATATGTCCGCCTGTCTGAAACATTTTTGGGTTTGTATTCTAAGATCCTATTTAAGACAGAATCATCACCCACCCAGTATATTATTTATTTTGTCTCTTAGTCGTTCGTTTATGCTATAAAAGTTAAATTCAGTTGTAACTTTTTCTCTTTGTCTTTCTTCCTCTATTGATTACTATAAATCTGCTCATACCTCAGGTTGTCTGTTTGTCGTTTTCCATTCATAATTTTATAGTGTTTCGCTATGTATGGATAAGATTATTATTAAATTTAAGGCAGCTAATAACCAATCATAAAAAATTATAAAGTATGATTTGATGAATGTACACACAATTCATACTTCTATCGTTTTTGTAGATGAGATATTTTAAGTTAAGCAGACTAACATAGTAATAGAAAAAAGGAAGAAAGAGAAATATTATTTAAAACCTGTCCCAATTATCGACCCATATACTCTGTTGTTTAAATATAAACTTCATAAATGTTAACAAATTTTATGAGCGAACCTACTCTGTGTACAATTCGTGAAAAAGGTTTAAGTGCGATTATTTTATTAATATAAAACTAGGTTTATTATATGGCTATAGATCTATCAAAACAATCTTTTAGAACAGAACTTTTTTAGTGTAAGAATATTTATTTATTTCATCGTATTATAGACAGCTTTCTGACCCCTCGGAGCTAACAAAACTTGTTTTAATCCTATAATTTTCATTTTCGTGGTTAATTGTCTGAAATAAGATGCGATACATGATTTTTCCATTCTAATCCCACGGTTATTAATCGGTTTCGAAGCCATACTGGAAAGTAACTTATGGGGAAGACATGACCTTCAAAATTAATTCAATTACCTAATAAGCTTTAGTTTGTACTTTTCTAAAATTATGATTTCGTTTTCATGATTGATATTATTTAAACCTATTAATTTATATTTTTATTTATTTTCATCTATTATTGAGTATTCGTACTATAAGATTTGTTATGCGTTTTATATAAAAAAATTGTACTTTTACTCAACCTCTTTGTTTTTGGTACCGAATGTACTCTATATTTCACTTTGTCTGTCCGTCAATCCGTAACGTTACGGAGGACATTATATTTTCTTACCTGCTTTATAGCTAGAACTCTGATTTTCTTCTCAACATTCTTATCATTATGGAGCGTATTCATGGCATCCTGGCCGCTTTAAAGCAGCTTTTCAGTCGATCTTTTTTTAATTTTTTTTTGTATGTAATCAATGTAAAATTAGAATTCCTATCGTTTTGATGAATATTTTTGTTCGTAGAAGAACGCTCAGGTAACTTCATTTTAATTTTTCCACATATTTTTGATTTTCTTTGCTTCTATGGAAGATAATTGCTTCTTATTTGGTCTGAGTCAGTCCGTCGGTCAAGCGACAGTAGTATATATTATATTTAATAAATATGTATATCGATCTCATTATCTTATTTTATTCTTTCCTCTTTCTCACTCACTGAATATTTGCTTCATAAAACTTAGTATGTTTTTTTAAAACCATTTTTTGTGTTTCATTACTTATGTATGTTGTCATATTTGTTTAAAATGATTGATTTGATTATTAAATAACCTATTAATAATATTTGTGTGTTTTATTTATTGCTGCGTTTATGTACTATGTAACTATTTTCGTTTTATTCAGGGGTTTGTAAATTGTCTAATTATCAATTAATCATCAAATGTTTATTAAGGTCTGTTCTTTTCCAATCTTGAAATAATGGAAATAAAATATACGTGGATATTATGACATCGTCTTCAATTATATTTGCTAAAATGGACATCATTTATTGGTCAGATCATTCATCTAGTAGGAGGGAAGAGGATTGGGTATATAAGGTGGAAGGGGGGGAGGTCTATATTTTACCTAACTACAAGACTCAGCCGCCGTCATCAACTCTTAGCCTCAGCCATCATCATCAACTCTAAGCCCCAGCCACCATCATCAACTCTTAGCCTTAGTTACCATCATCAACTCTAAGCCTCAGCCACCATTATCAACTCCTAGCCTCAGCTACCATCATCAACTCTAAGCCTTAGCTACCATCATCAACTCTTAGCCTCAGCCACCATCATCAACTCTAAGCCCCAGCCACCATCATCAACTCTTAGCCTCAGCTAACATTTTCAACTCTAAGCCCCAGCCACCATCATCAAGTCTTAGCCTCAGCTACCATCATCAACTCTAAGCCTCAGCCACCATTATCAACTCTAAGCCTCAGCCACCATTATCAACTCTTAGCCTCAGCCACTATCATCAATTCTAAGCCTCAGCCACCATCATCAACTGTAAGCCCCAGCCACAATCATCAACTGTAAGCCTCAGCCACCATCATCAACTGTAAGCCTCAGCCACCATCATCAACTCTTAGCCTCAGCCAAGCTAAGGTCTCAAACTATAAGGATGTCAATATTAAGCTTCCTGGATATTAATCTATGGATATAGAATACGTAGGAATTATTATCGTTGCTAGTATAGTCCTCAGATATTGTTCAATACGTTTCTCCAAGATCAGGGGAAGGAATGGGGCAAAGTCATAATGGGGAGTTTTTGTTCAGACTTCCCAATATATTTTTCTGCAAATTCTAACACTTTAAATTTGTTAATGTTCGTTTGTCCTTCTGTCTGATTTATTAAGCTTAGCTTTCATGGATTTTGTCGTCTTTGTTACTTGAAAAAATAGTAAAAAGTCATGTTCCTTTCTAAATAACATTTATTATTTTTCGTTTACATGTTTTTAATGTAAATAAAAGTATACTATACTTCCTATAATTGAAATATTTTTAAAGTAAATTAAAAATTAATTGGCTAGTTTTTTTACCCTTTGAAAGTTTAGGTAGCAAAACTACTTTATAGAAGCACCAGAGGCTACTTACCATTAAAAGATTTATAAACCTTTAAAAGCTTCACTGTAAATGATATTCATATTGGTTCAGCAGTTAGAGAGATCTTAATCTACAGACAAACTTCTATTTCCTTTATATAAGGATCTATTGTTGTTTAATTTCTGATTATTATCAACAGGACATTGAAGAAAAATTTAGCTGGCACCCAAAGTTTTATCAAAACTATTTCTCAATTATTGTCTTTAAATCTTTGGGTATTTTTATTAAACTTGAGTGTGTTATACAAACCTTGGATTTCCACTGTTTCGCCAATAATTTTATTCTACAGAGGGGCAACTTGTTTACCATAATTGGGGGTGTTGTGACGACATGTCCGAAACACAAAAATTGAAGACGACATTTGATTTCCTCCAATTTCTGAACCCAATGTCCTCATTTTAGCATGACAGTATTCATTAATTTATCATCCCATTTCTTATCTCTTTAGATCCTTGTATTAACTATCATTTAATCAATTATTATAATTTTACATGAAGTTTACGGAAAATGAAACTTTGAACACAATAATTATTTATTTTCAATGTCCCCTCCCTCCTGGCCTGGCATTTGGTTAGACGGACAAAGGGAGTTAAAGATTCAATGAATTCAAAGATTCATGATAAATTTAAGGCATTTCGTTTGGTTAGGAAGGGGACATTGGGTTGTTTATTACACTAGTCCCCATAAGTTTTGTAATAAAGATTTCTTATTTGTTGAGTTATTGAGAACAGAAGTGATAATTTTGTGTAAAATCATGGGAATGTACATCAACTTATCGGCCATTGCCTTATCCCTTCAGAACCCTGCAATTCAATCATCCAAAAACTTTTAAAATACAAATACAGCCACAAAGACATTCAAAGTTAAAGAGAATATTCGCTTTTAAAAAGGTAAAAGAAAGCATTTTAACGCTAATGTATGTATTTTATATTAATATGTTTGCTTTTAGCAGAGAAAGGAGGTTTCGTCCTTTACTACCCGGTATCGTTAGTCAAAGAGTAAGTATGTAAAGAGAGGTAGAGGTTTGATTTTTATTAGTTGTGAAGCTACTCTATAATTTGCTTTGTCTGTCTATCCGTAATGTATATACGCTAATGATATATTGCTTATTTTTTTAAAAGATACTCCTAACCAAAAAGCAACCAGTATAAAATTTATGTGGTTCGTCAGTGTGTCGGTTATGCTAAATAAAGAGTTTCATATTTCTTGGCAAAGGTTTCGTGATTATCTGATTTGTATTTTTATTATCTCTCTTTTTTAGGACTACTTAATAGCTGTACTATAACATCCCTTTGCCAGTTTGTCCATCCATAATTCTATGTGCTTCGCTATTATTGGATGTTGTCATTCTTGTTAAATCTTCATTTTTTGATAAACCATTAATTTGATTATGTCGAAAAGTAACAAAGCTGTGTAAGTTAAAAATAAAACAAAAAGAAAGAAGAAAGGCTAAAGAAAGGTTAAAGCAAAAAAAAGAAAGAAGAAAATGAAAGATAAAGAGAAAAAAAACTTAATAAAAATAGAAAAAAAATGTGTTGTGATAGTTATTTTCCCAGAAGGGTTGACAAATCCTTTCTTCAAATAACCTGGATCCGTCCAGCCGTTTATGAGATCTTTTTGGATACACACAAATACAACTTTATAGCAAAGAGAGAGAGAAGGGACACTGAACTATTTATTACACTATTCCCCAAAGTCTTATATTGACGTTTTCTTATTCGTTCGCTCAACAACTTTGGGGACTTTCAGTAAATTTTGATTGGATGGTTTATTAAGTTGAGTGCCCAAGTGTTTGAACCCCTAATTGCAATCTACAGAATGGGTAATTTTGTGTATTAACATTAGGGATATACATCAATTTGTCAACCATTGTCTTTTTCCTTTTAGATAACTGCAAATATATAGTATCGGATAAAACTCTTGTAATATATCCTCCAGGCTAAAAAACAACAAACATACATTAATAATATTTCAGACAAACTTTTCTACTCAGAGTGCTTTCCTTTCCTGTATATATTTCTATCCTGCTAGCAGACAAGTATAGATAGATTGATAGGCTTTTCTAGCAATAAATATAGTAGATCTAGATACATACTCAGTAAATGTGACAAATAGGAACACAGTGAAGTATCAATCCGGCTATATTATTGGTTAAAAAGTGTACATATTTTAGTTTTTTTTCATTGCATTCATTTAAAAGTCAGCTATAAATAGTCTAATTTATTATGATACATCTAACTTTTTGGAATTAATACCGTTCAGAAATTTCATCGCTAGTATTATTTGATACAATTATATGTTAATAATTATAACCAATTCCTATTTAAGTTAGACAGAAAAATGTGTCTAACAGTTCATCTAAGATTTTAAATCTATTCTGGTAGCAGACAAGTATGGATAGGTGGATAGCAGACAAAATATAATATTCAATACAACAGCAAGTGTCAAAGTGTACGTATTTTCAGGTTCACTTTTCCAATGGGTATTTCCAGAAAACTGAGGTTTTAGGCTATTTATAAGTAACATTTTAATTGTGATATTTCAGTGAAAACTTTTAGTCCTTATGAATTGATGCATTTAAGTGGAATCACATAGAAAATATAAAGGTATACTTATCTTGTCTATAAGATAGGGTGACCTATTAGATAGGAATGCATATGGCATTATAAAATAGGTATACTTTTCTATTATGTGATTTAAGTTTTAAAAATATTATTATTGATGTAATATCTATTTTTAAAATCTAACAGTGATGTAGCCGCGTACAGCCTCTGTAACAATATATAATGTCATACCTATTTTCTCGGCAATTAATAGAGAAATAAGTAACGGATTCGAATCTGGCTTTATGAAGACAATTCATTATGAAGTTGTAAATTTTGAAATGGCTATCACGAAAATGTATTTAATCTCCATTTTTTGTTTATTGACTAAAATTTTAAAGAAAAATAAAATTTTAGCTTTGTTTTATAACAATCATTCGACAAAATTATCATTTTATTATTAAATTTATTATCTACGTTATAAATTTATTTTCAATTCATAAATATTGATAATTATTGCCAGGCTACTTATGGACAAAAATGTTCTGTAAAAAATATAAACAGTATAATCTTATCTAAGCTTTATAAGATACAAATTGATTATCGCTTAGTCTCTTGGGAAGGCTGGGAGAGGTCAAGATAACAGCCTAAAACCACCCAAAGTTTTACATTCTTTTTCTGAAAAGTATTAAGTATTCACACCAGCATTTTGTGAGATCTTTAGCCTTAAAATAATCTTGCTAATTTATATCATAAGAAGATAAAAAGCTGTTTTAAATACTTTGCTATACTTTTGGACATAATTGTCCTTGTTTTAGAAAATAAATTTGTTTTGTAAAATACATATATAGTATACAATATCTCATCTACGCTTCATAAAAGTTGCTTTTCAAGTTTAATTCTACTTTAATATTTATGTTCATACAAAATAATAATTATTTTAAATATTTAAACACAGAAATATTGTTTGTGTACAAAACAACTAGGAGGAAGGAACTCCTAAGTGAACTGGAAGACGAGCTCATCTTTGAGCCAGGCCTCTAATCGTGCCCAATCCATGGAAGATTGGAGAACCATTGTGCGTGACCTATGTTCTAACAAGAACTAAAAGACATTGATGATTATGATGGGTCGAGTTCAAGATCGTCAAATACTGCATCATATCAAAGACGTTATTAACCTACAGCTTATTAATTTATGGGAAATCCCTTGGACCCTAAGTAAGCATAACAAACAAGGATGGTGGACAACATTGGACTATAAATTGAATTAGTACCAAAAGTTTTATCAAGATACTGCCTGATTTGTTAACTCAAAAACTTCGGGACCTTTTGGCAAATCTTGATTGTTTAGTTCAAACTACCAGTGTCCTAACCTTCAAACCAATAATTTTAATCTACGTTAGAGGTAGTTTTTTACTCATCCTTCGGGATGTGCATCAATTTATCGTCCATTGTCTTATCCCTTAAGATCCCCATGGCATCAATCTCGCATTTCAATTTTTTATGCAAATTTTATTAAAAATCTACAATATTTGCTGAAATTTATAAACATCTCATTTGAATTTGACTACTAGTTTTTTTATAAAAAGCAACATCGCTATAACTATTATCCTTATATTCTATAAAAATGTTATGTGATGAAGCAATTATATAATATCTATGGAATAGTTACATATCGCATAGTATTATAGATAGATTTCCGGCAAAATTAAAACGGAAATTATGGGATTTTACTATTTTGTTGTCCCCGAGGTGCCGAAGGCCCAGTCTAACAAAACTGGTATTAATCCGATGAGTATTATCTTGATATTCGTGGGAATTTTTCTGTATAATACAATGCTACACATGATTTCTCAGTATGACTGAGAAACGGTTCTAATCCAGCGGATATTAATCGGTTTTGAAGCCAACGGAAATGTTGTCACTATTATATATTCATTATCTTTAAAAATACTCCCTTATAAATATTAAATAGTTGTGTTTATGTTTTTAACATAGAACATAGTGACATGTGATAAAGATTTATATTATATACATTTTAAGGGATAAGATAATGGACGATAATTTTATTTTACATAAATCCCCTAAAATTATAAACAAAATTATCTCTTCTGTTGATTAAACTTGTTGGTTAAAAAGTTAAGACACTTCTCATTACAATCAAATCAAGTACCCAAACTGTTTGAGCCAACAAATACGACAACGTGGTGATAAAACTTTGGGTACCAGTGTAATTTACATTACAATGACATTTAGTATTAATATTAGGGAGAGAGAGCAATTTAGATTGTAAATTTTATTCATACAAGTTCTCTTATTTGTTAACTAAAAAACTTTGGGTACTTTATTAAATCTTGTAGCAGAACGCTGATTTGGTTATAGATAAGAATGGGTACAGATTCGAGATAACATTACTTAAAGATTTTAAAAATAAAGTAGACTAAAAAAAAGTAAACTACCACTTCTGTAGATTACAATTAGTGGTTGAAACGTTAGGACACTCAACTTAATGAACCAGCCTAGTGAAAAGTACATGGGTAAATAGTCACTAAAAGACTATAGATTTTTGTACATTTTATTAAATAAAGTTTTTCAAAAATATTTGTAAAACTCAAGAAAAACCCATAAGTATAAGATATTTACTGTACAAAATAGGACCCTCTCCATTAATTTAAAGTATTAATTGTGTATTTTTAAGAATTTTTTTAAGGATAATATACAGCTTTTTCAGAGAACCTATCCCTGTCGTCTGTTGATAAGGAAATTCTGCCTCAAATTGGTTTAGAAATCCAAACATTTGCATTAGTCTGGTATTATCTCTAAGCAAGTTAACTTGTCAACTAGTTTTTTTTATGATCTCGTGAAAATGAAAATTTATTATTACTTGGATCTTACACCAGATTATTATGTACTCTAATAAAGTGAAACGCGTAGCGGGCTAAAATAACGATCACCCCCATCCATCCCATTTACTCCATTCCCTCCCCTCCTTCCGGATAAATGAACTGACCAATAAACGACAATTTTCCCCTGTAATAATATCCATGTATATTATTCTACATCCATTCTTGTGAATTTTACAGTTTAGCATCTCTTTAACTTTTACTGTAGTGAAGTAATTGTTGTTTTATGTCAATGAAAGTGTTTGTGCAGGGTAGAATGACGCGCGAAGCGGCTTTAAATTTTGCTTATAACCTCAGAAATATTTAGCATGGAGGTCAAATTAAGTTTTTCCTCCTCATAAAAATGTTAGGGGTTGGAAAACTAATTTTTTATTTGTTGTAAATTGCTTGAAAATTACTTTAAACTCAAACATGGGGTAAAAATTTGTTTATGTGGAAATTATTTTGGGGGAAATTAATTGCCCCCTTGAACACGCCCTTAAAAGCCATTGAAAATATTCTTTTATATATGTATATTTTGAAATACATTTCATAATACATAAAGTGGATTTTGACTAGATATATTTATATTTTACTCATCTGTAACTTTTGATCTCAAGAACAGTTCAAGTTTATAGGTTCTAAACATAATCTGAAAGAAAAAATATCATTTAATTAATGAGCATAAAAATGCACCAGCTTGGAAATAAAAAATCTATGAAAATTTTTGTCATCAATATCAAAAATTTGTTTTAAAAATTCTTTATTAGTTAATACATTATAGTTGTTTATCGTTATTTTCAAAAAGATATAATTTTGTTAATCATAGTGGTATATAAATTTACCGTCCATTGTCTTATCCCTTAAGATCCCTAATATACAGATATGAAATCAAATTTCAGAACAAGAATGGGATTGTTAAGTGCAGGGCAGCCCATGACATGGGAAGAAATGAAGGTGAGCATTAAGCATTATTTAACTAATTACGCGTAGAACTGTGTGCCCTGGGTAGTGTGTCCTTGATAAATAACTAACATTTTGCCACTGACTTTTCTGCTGGTTAAAAAAATAACATCTCTTTAATTTATTTATTGGCATCCGATCTTAGCATAGAAGTTGTTTTGTTTGTGTCTCAGCCCAAACTGTTTCATAACTCAAGAAGAGAGAATGCCTTGGTACAAAAATTGACGTAAATCGTTACTATGCATAGTTAGGACTTCTAGACAAAGGTTCCATACCATACCAAAACCTTGGGGACTTTTAATCAATTTTGATTGATTGGTTCATTAAGATAACATTGCAGATAATAGTTGTGGTAATGTTGTGTATAATCATTGGGGATGTACATCAATTTATGGGCAAACCCCCCCCCTACCCCGCAGTAGCTGCAACAGAGTTCTTTAAAAATTGAAATAAAAGGGGAAAGGGGGGATTCCTGTTTTAAAAATTGGTTTTAGAAAATGTACCTTATGATTCAAAGGTCTGACTCTGAAGCATTATACTTCTTGGCTTGGTAGGTAATGTATCTAAATCAATTATTTGTTTATTTAGGCATGGCAGGAACATGTGAGACATCATGGAGTCAAACAGTTCATTAGATTATATAATAGATTAAAGGTTGGAATTTATTAATATGTGGAATGCCTTGGCACATGAACAGATGAAACCATAGCTAATCAATTGAAAACACTTTACCAGAATATAACTGTAAAAAAAATTTTCCAGTGTAGCTCAAACTCCGATTCATATCCGCTGGATCAAAACCGGTTCTGAGTCATACTGAAATTAATCATATCTATCTATTACAGATAAATGTATAGGAATATTAAATTATAAAAAAAATCATAAAAAAGCTCCCTATCTTTGAGGGCCAACAAAACAGTAATTAACCTTATAACTATGAACATAATTGTCCTTCTTAGTTATATTTAAGTATTATCCTTTAGGATGAGAAAGGAAGAGTTCTCAAGTGGGGAGATGAAGTTGAATATATGATTGTGAAACTAGACCACAAGGTAATATATATAGAGTATCTTCACTACTATATGTGAAGTGTAGAGATATAGTTGAATATATGATTGTGAAACTAGACCACAAGGTAATATATATAGAGTATCTTCACTACTATATGAGAAGTGTAGAGATATAGTTGAATATATGATTGTGAAACTAGACCACAAGGTAATATATATAGAGTATCTTCACTACTATATGTGAAGTGTAGAGATATAGTTGAATATATGATTGTGAAACTAGACCACAAGGTAATATATATAGAGTATCTTCACTACTATATGTGAAGTGTAGAGTTATAGTTGAATATATGATTGTTAAACTAGACCACAAGGTAATATATATAGAGTATCTTCACTACTATATGAGAAGTGTAGAGATATAGTTGAATATATGATTGTGAAACTAGACCACAAGGTAATATATATAGAGTAGCTTCACTACTATATTAGAAGTGTAGAGTTATAGTTGAATATATGATTGTGAAACTAGACCACAAGGTAATATATATAGAGTATCTTCACTACTATATGAGAAGTGTAGAGATATAGTTGAATATATGATTATGAAACTAGACCACAAGGTAATATATATAGAGTAGCTTCACTACTATATTAGAAGTGTAGAGTTATAGTTGAATATATGATTGTGAAACTAGACCACAAGGTAATATATATAGAGTATCTTCACTACTATATGAGAAGTGTAGAGATATAGTTGAATATATGATTGTTAAACTAGACCACAAGGTAATATATATAGAGTAGCTTCACTACTATATTAGAAGTGTAGAGTTATAGTTGAATATATGATTGTGAAACTAGACCACAAGGTAATATATATAGAGTATCTTCACTACTATATGAGAAGTGTAGAGATATAGTTGAATATATGATTGTTAAACTAGACCACAAGGTAATATATATAGAGTAGCTTCACTACTATATTAGAAGTGTAGAGTTATAGTTGAATATATGATTGTGAAACTAGACCACAAGGTAATATATATAGAGTATCTTCACTACTATATGAGAAGTGTAGAGATATAGTTGAATATATGATTGTTAAACTAGACCACAAGGTAATATATATAGAGTAGCTTCACTACTATATTAGAAGTGTAGAGTTATAGTTGAATATATGATTGTGAAACTAGACCACAAGGTAATATATATAGAGTAACCTCACTACTATATGAGAAGTATAGAGATATAGTTGAATATATGATTGTGAAACTAGACCACAAGGTAATATATATAGAGTATCTTCACTACTATATGAGAAGTGTAGAGATATAGTTGAATATATGATTGTGAAACTAGACCACAAGGTAATATATATAGAGTAACCTCACTACTATATGAAAAGTATAGAGATATAGTTGAATATATGATTGTGAAACTAGACCACAAGGTAATATATATAGAGTATCTTCACTACTATATGAGAAGTGTAGAGATATAGTTGAATATATGATTATGAAACTAGACCACAAGGTAATATATATAGAGTATCTTCACTACTATATGAGAAGTGTAGAGATATAGTTGAATATATGATTGTTAAACTAGACCACAAGGTAATATATATAGAGTAGCTTCACTACTATATTAGAAGTGTAGAGTTATAGTTGAATATATGATTGTGAAACTAGACCACAAGGTAATATATATAGAGTATCTTCACTACTATATGAGAAGTGTAGAGATATAGTTGAATATATGATTGTGAAACTAGACCACAAGGTAATATATATAGAGTATCTTCACTACTATATGAGAAGTGTAGAGATATAGTTGAATATATGATTGTGAAACTAGACCACAAGGTAATATATATAGAGTAGCTTCACTACTATATTAGAAGTGTAGAGTTATAGTTGAATATATGATTGTGAAACTAGACCACAAGGTAATATATATAGAGTATCTTCACTACTATATGAGAAGTGTAGAGATATAGTTGAATATATGATTATGAAACTAGACCACAAGGTAATATATATAGAGTAGCTTCACTACTATATTAGAAGTGTAGAGTTATAGTTGAATATATGATTGTGAAACTAGACCACAAGGTAATATATATAGAGTATCTTCACTACTATATGAGAAGTGTAGAGATATAGTTGAATATATGATTGTTAAACTAGACCACAAGGTAATATATATAGAGTAGCTTCACTACTATATTAGAAGTGTAGAGTTATAGTTGAATATATGATTGTGAAACTAGACCACAAGGTAATATATATAGAGTATCTTCACTACTATATGAGAAGTGTAGAGATATAGTTGAATATATGATTGTTAAACTAGACCACAAGGTAATATATTTAGAGTAGCTTCACTACTATATTAGAAGTGTAGAGTTATAGTTGAATATATGATTGTGAAACTAGACCACAAGGTAATATATATAGAGTATCTTCACTACTATATGAGAAGTGTAGAGATATAGTTGAATATATGATTGTTAAACTAGACCACAAGGTAATATATATAGAGTAGCTTCACTACTATATTAGAAGTGTAGAGTTATAGTTGAATATATGATTGTGAAACTAGACCACAAGGTAATATATATAGAGTAACCTCACTACTATATGAGAAGTATAGAGATATAGTTGAATATATGATTGTGAAACTAGACCACAAGGTAATATATATAGAGTATCTTCACTACTATATGAGAAGTGTAGAGATATAGTTGAATATATGATTGTGAAACTAGACCACAAGGTAATATATATAGAGTAACCTCACTACTATATGAAAAGTATAGAGATATAGTTGAATATATGATTGTGAAACTAGACCACAAGGTAATATATATAGAGTATCTTCACTACTATATGAGAAGTGTAGAGATATAGTTGAATATATGATTGTGAAACTAGACCACAAGGTAATATATATAGAGTAACCTCACTACTATATGAAAAGTATAGAGATATAGTTGAATATATGATTGTGAAACTAGACCACAAGGTAATATATATAGAGTATCTTCACTACTATATGAGAAGTGTAGAGATATAGTTGAATATATGATTGTGAAACTAGACCACAAGGTAATATATATAGAGTATCTTCACTACTATATGAGAAGTGTAGAGATATAGTTGAATATATGATTGTGAAACTAGACCACAAGGTAATATATATAGAGTAACCTCACTACTATATGAAAAGTATAGAGATATAGTTGAATATATGATTGTGAAACTAGACCACAAGGTAATATATATAGAGTATCTTCACTACTATATGAGAAGTGTAGAGATATAGTTGAATATATGATTGTGAAACTAGACCACAAGGTAATATATATAGAGTATCTTCACTACTATATGAGAAATGTAGAGATATAGTTGAATATATGATTGTGAAACTAGACCACAAGGTAATATATATAGAGTATCACTACTATATGAGAAGTGTAGAGATATAGTTGAATATATGATTGTGAAACTAGACCACAAGGTAATATATATAGAGTATCACTACTATATGAGAAGTGAAGAGATATAGTTGAATATATGATTGTGAAACTAGACTACATGGTAATATATATAGAGTATCTTCACTACTATATGAGAAGTGTAGAGATATAGTTGAATATATGATTGTGAAACTAGACCACAAGGTAATATATATAGAGTATCTTCACTACTATATGAGAAATGTAGAGATATAGTTGAATATATGATTGTGAAACTAGACCACAAGGTAATATATATAGAGTATCACTACTATATGAGAAGTGAAGAGATATAGTTGAATATATGATTGTGAAACTAGACCACAAGGTAATATATATAGAGTATCTTCACTACTATATGATAAGTGTAGAGTTATAGTTGAATATATGATTGTGAAACTAGACCACAAGGTAATATATATAGAGTATCTTCACTACTATATGAGAAGTGTAGAGATATAGTTGAATATATGATTGTGAAACTAGACCACAAGGTAATATATATAGAGTATCACTACTATATGAGAAGTGTAGAGATATAGTTGAATATATGATTGTGAAACTAGACTACATGGTAATATATATAGAGTATCTTCACTACTATATGAGAAGTGTAGAGGTATAGTTGAATATATGATTGTGAAACTAGACCACAAGGTAATATATATAGAGTATCTTCACTACTATATGTGAAGTGTAGAGATATAGTTGAATATATGATTGTGAAACTAGACCACAAGGTAATATGTATAGAGTAGCCTCACTACTATAAGAGAAGTGTAGAGATATAGTTGAATATATGATTGTGAAACTAATCAATGTAATATATATAGAGTAGCTTTGCTTATATATGTATGAGATTGTTATGTAGTAGCTTCGCTCTCAATCACTTTTAAATATACCCCCAGAAGTACTAGCAATTTCAGACATATTTAGATAGATGATACTTTCTTACATTTTGCTTTATCGTCAAAGGAATTACCAAATAAAAAATTATAATGGTATAACTCAATTTATGTGGGCAATTGATGAAAAATCAACCTAACTAATAAAATATTGTGCCAGATTTTTATGTTAATGATTTATTATACTTTATTTTTAAGGGAATCCTCATGCAGGGTTTACATTTGATAGGACGATTATAAAATGTCTTAACTTGAAATCCTAAGTGTAGAAAAAAAGATATTTAGCTAGCAAATAACATGTAGACTTGTAGATCAGCTTCATGTCAGTTCTAAAATTTGATCAGGACTTTCAAATCAAGTTTCTAATTTCACCATGCTTTCTTAGTTGAAAATATCATCAGGATAAAATAAACAAAAAGTTTGTGGTGTTTTGTGTATGATGCTAAAGATCTTTAAAGTTGCGACATAATAACAATTGTTTTTTTTCATTAAAAATAAAATTTGCTTTAGAGTGAGATGGGGTGGGTTAGTAATAAATCCACTTTTTCTTCTTAAAGAAGTTGTATCAACTTTTTTGCTTTTTATTTAAGATAGCTAGCCGGTCCTTTCAGTAAGTAGTAGATGTAAAATTTTTCATAGAATTCAGATATGCAATCGTTTTTTTTGTAGACCTCTTATTTTTTAAGTAATTTAAGTTTTTAAAAAAAATAATTAAGTTGGTTTTAAGGTACTAAAACGCAACAAAATAAAAGAAGAAAATAGCCAGTATAAACAAAAATAGTAAGATCTTTAATTTGACACCTTACTTTTAAAATTCTGTTGAGTAATTGTTGAAAAAATCTATTTTTTTAACCTCGGTTTAATCAAAACATTAAACCTAAATATTTTCTCATACAGACATAAAAAATATGGGTTCATATATACCATTAGAATGAGAAAAATAATATGAATCCATTGTAAGCAAAATTGAAAAAGTTTAAAAAAATTGTAATAAAAAATAGAAAAAATAAAAAAGTTATTTTAAGAATTGTAACTACTAAACTAGCCAATCACAAATCGCAAAAATTGACGAATCGGGAAGCTTAATCTATAAAATTAACCTATAGAATTGCCAGAAAAAAAGGAGAACGTTCATACAATATATACAATAGATACTACAATAAATATAGTGATATTAAAGATCATGTAAAGAATGAAAAATTATGAACAAATATGCATCAGTCTGTTTATAAACTTCAAAACAATGCAGTTAAAAATACATTATTGTTTCTTGTGTTTAAAAAATATCTGCTACATTGCATTGTCTTTTGTTTAGGTTTTGTTCAGGTTTGGTTCAAGCTAACCCTTTAAAGCCGAAAATTATGATTCTTAAAATAAACTTATTTTTTTTATTATAGTTTTATAAAACTTTTTCAATTTTGCTTAGAATAGATTTGTAATATTTTTTTGATTCTAAAGGTATATATGAACCCATGTTTTTTATGTCTGTTTGAGAAAATATTTAGGTCTAAAGTTTTTATTAAACCGAGGTTAAAAAAATAGATTTTTTCAATAATTACTCAACAGAATTTTAAAAGTAAGGTGTCAAATTAAAGATCTTACTATTTTTGTTCATACTGGCCATTTTCTTCTTTTATTTTGTTGCGTTTTAGTACCTTAAAACCGACTTAATTATTTTTTTTAAAAACTTAAATTACTTAAAAAATAAGAGGTCTACAAAAAAACCGATTGCATATCTGAATTCTATGAAAAATTTTACATCTACTACTTACTGAAAGGACCGGCTAGCTATCTTAAATAAAAAGCAAAAAATTTGATACAACTTCTTTATAAGGTTTTAAATAATATTTTTTTGTTAAATTAGAACAAACAAATGTTTTTCTATAATTTTACACAAAGATTTGGTTAGAAAGCTTGAATTTCTTAATAAAACAAATCCAGTTATTTTTCAAAATCATCAAAGATTTATGGTTTGTGTAATGCATTAATTCTTTAATTTAGCTGTTACCATGCAAAAGGACTTCATGCGGCCATGTAATAAGAATTAATTACACATAATATTACCAGTTATGCATGTTTTCTTAAATTACTTATTAATTTAATTTAATTTCAACTAATGGCTTGTTCCCTAGCCACTAGGGGCTCCGCCCCTGCTAGTTAAGGTGAGATTTCTTCTTTTTTTCATTATCAACAAAAAACTCCATAGGATCAGTAGGTTTTTTTTAGAAGCACATCTCGTTGGTTTAGCGGTTTCCGAGATCTTATGCTTTAGACTGATAGACTTTCTACTACTTTGTATTACAGATTGTTTTAGCTTTTTATTGCTACGCTACGAATATCATAATCATTCTTGTCTTTAGGAACGGAGGGCAAGGTTAAGCCTTCGTGCAGAGGAACTGCTGCCACAACTAAACGAGGCCGAGGAGCAGATGAAGGCCGAGATGGAGGCCACTGGCAAATCTGAGATCCAGCCAGAGTCGCTCTGGAGGCCGGAGTATGCCAGCTATATGGTGGAAGGCACTCCAGGTAACATTTGTACTCTTTTATTAGAGATTTTTTATTTTGGGTGGGGTATTTACCCCCCCAAAATTGTTTGGGGGGGGGTAAATACCCCCTCCTAAATGGTTGGGGGTGCCTACGGCACCCCCAGGGTAGAGGTAAATTTTGAATGGGGGGGGGTAATCGCCCCATTACCCCCCCCCTTGGACGCCTATGATAACCCCTAAAAAATTGCACTAATTTAAAATAATTTGTATGCCTAACCTCTGCGAGGGCCCTATACCTGCGGTGCCAAAACGCTGAGGGGCTGCTTAAATACCAATATAACCTAACCTTACTTGGTCAATAGTATAAAATATAAGAAAATGGACAAGAAATAAGTTCCGTAATGGATTTTTCTTAGAAAGTACAGGCACAATATATACCACAAATTTAATTTTTGTCTTTTTTTTATAAATACTATTAGGTATCCCATATGGAGGTAGCATGAGTTATTTCAACACTGTAGAGCACAATATGAGAATGAGGAGGCAAATGTTAGAAAAGCTACTCCAAGGTAAAAATTTCTTCTGTAAGATTTGTCTTCCCTCGTTCTATCGTCTGACATTCTATCCGCATGTATTAAACGTAGTTTTAATTAAAATTTATGTTGCTTTTTCACATTTCAATACTTTACCTTAAATCTTTTAAGATTCAAAAATAAGCAAAATACATATGAAAATAATTTTCTGTAATGTAAAGCACATAAACCCGAGATGATAGACAGTAAGGTGATTTTGTTTTTAGATGATGAAATCTGCATATCTCTGTCTGCCTACCCGCGGTTAGGATGTCTGGATTTCACATCTCCGTTTACAGAACCAGACCCACAGAATCCAGACAACTTTAGCAAATCTTTGTTCTGGCCCAGTCAGGAAAAAATTCATTTATTATTGATTATGTTTACTTTTTTAAAATTGTTTTTTTTCTGTTTTAAACTATTTATCTGCTATACCTAACATGCAAAGCAAATGTCGTAAAATGATTTTTGTTTTCATTAACTGAATTTTGAATATTTAATTACTTAACTGGGTTACACCTGGCACCAAGAGGCTAACGGTTCCAATGCTAGCAAAATATACAAATCTTTAGATCAAATTAAGATTGAATTTTATTTCTGGTGCTTTCCCTCAAAGCTCTGACCCACCCCCTCTTTTCTCTATTTCTAAACTAAATTGAAGGAGGGGGGGTATTTTACATGCCTAACCCATTGGGTCCTATATCTGCGGTCCTTAACCCTGCGAAGCTACCCTGTACCCTGCTCTCGGCGAAGCCCAATCTGTCCTACTTTTGATTCCTGTGACGACATAAAAATGAGGGATTATCCATCTCTTTTTTAGGGGTCCATCTCCCTCATTTTTATGACGTCACAGGAATCAGAAGTAGGACAAATTGGGCCTCGTCCCTGTTCTCGACTAGGCACTTTGATGAAAACTGCCTTCATACTTATTCATCAGTGTTTTATGTTTTCATAATGAAAAGATTTTTAAACGGCAGGCAACCTTTATGGGACACCCTAGATTTTCTAGGTTATCCGCCAATATCAGGGAGAGAAGAGGGGAGAAGGTGGCCATCAATATTCCTATTTTTAAGGTAAGTTTTGATATCTTATCAAATAACAGTTTAAGGCAGGAGTAACTCAGGGAGAGATAGGACATTGGGCTGTAAATTATCCAAAGTTCCATACACATGCTTCCTGATTGGTCGACTCAAACACTTTGGGTACTTTTATTGAATCTTTTTTTAAAAAACTATTGGTGTCCAAACTTTACAACCAACAATTGTAATCTACAGAAGAATTGATTTTATTATCAAATAGAATTTAATCAAATATTGACGATTGGATTATCCCTTAAGATCCCTGGAGTAACTAGATAAACCATCTAAATATATAATAATTTACAGCCCTATTGAAGCATGAACATTTATCTAATAACGTGTTAATGTTGTTCCTGTAAAGGGATTTTTAAAAACTTTTTAGATTTATTGTATCCATCAATGATAATTGTTTTAGGATGAGAAGACCCCAGATCCTTTTGTGGAGGATTACCCGCGGATAGGCAGCATTGACGGTAAGGAGGCAGATGCAGCCCTTCCAGGTCATGTTTACATGGATGCCATGGGTTTTGGTATGGGTCTCTGTTGTCTACAACTTACATTTCAGGCAAGTTAAACATTATATGTGCAGTAAAAGATATTGACTATTTGACTTTTCACTTGTAAAATGTTTCATAGCATATCAAATGCATTATAACATTGTACAATATTAATGATTATTTATGATTCCAATGCTCAATGGTTTAAGACATTTGAATTGACAAACAAATTGATCTTATGATTTCGGGCATCCATCTTTAATATAAGCCGCATAAATCAAATTTTATCTTAGGAAGGATAGTCAAAGTGAGTTATATTTGCTTTGCTACTAAAAGTGCTCTTTTATCTCCAAGCACGGGTTTTTATTTTTTGTAATTTATTAGGAAGATCTTAAAAAATTTATGATTTAGGCTGATAACATAGCAGAAGCAAGAAATTTGTATGATCAGCTGACTCCATTGTGTCCCATCATGTTGGCCCTGACAGCTACTACACCTGCACAGAGGTAAATATATGATCAGCTGTGTCCCATCATGTTGGCCCTGACAGCTACTACACCTGCACAGAGGTTAATATATGATCAGCTGTGTCCTATCATGTTGACCTTTACAGCTACTACACCTACACAGAGGTAAATATATGATCAGCTGTGTCCTATCATGTTGGCCCTGACAGCTACTACACCTGCACAGAGGTAATTATATGATCAGCTGTGTCGTACCATGTTGACCCTGACAGCTACTACACCTGCACAAAAGTTAATATATGATCAGCCGTGTCCTATCATGTTGGCCCTGACAGCTACTACACCTGCACAGAGGTAAATATATGATCAGCTGTGTCCTATCATGTTGGCCCTGACAGCTACTACACCTGCACAGAGATAAATATATGATCAGCTATGTCCTATCATGTTCACCATAAAAGCTACAACAACAGAGGTGAATATATTATCAGCTGACGTCATTGTATCCTATCATGTTGGCCCTGACAGCCACTACACTTGCACAGAGGTAAATATATGATCAGCTAATATTATATTATTAATAGTACATGAAAACGTAAAAAATTAATGATTAACATTTTTTTAGAGGTTATCTAGTGGATACAGATTGTAGATGGAATGTCATTTCAGCTAGTGTTGATGACAGGTAAATAGATAGATAGGTTTCAGGAGAGATAATTATAGATGGCTTAATAGAGAAATACGTGGATAGATATAGGAAAAAATAGCTAGTTTTAAAAGTTGTCATTTTGATACAGACAATAGATGGAATTTCAACTAGTGTAGATGAAAGGTAGTTAAATAGACAGATTTTAGCATAGATAATAGCTTTATAGTGAAATAGATGGATAGATTCAGGAACAAATGGATGGATTGATAGATAGAAAAATCAATGGTATTAAACAATGGAAAGATTGGTAATGAATTGATGAAAAGTTAGAAATATGATCTAAGAGATAAATGTATATGTAGTAATATTGGTAATACTTGATAACAAAGGGGGAGGTAGGTTGAGCAAAAATTCCGTAAATATGTGAGTTTTAAGAATTTAAGATAGAAGTAGAACTCTAAAATTTGGAATGGCAGTTGCTTTAATGGGCTATAACGTGGATATGTACTATATTAGAGCAACAGCCATACAATATTTTAGAGTTCTACTCCTATGTTAAAGTCTTAAAACTCACACCTTTACGGAATTGTAGCACAAACTATTTCCCCCTTATTGGATATCCCTTTCAGAACTCGTGAGGAGAGAGGCCTAGACCCATTGAAGAATAATCAGTTTGTGATCCCTAAATCCAGATATGATTCAATTGATTCATATCTGTCTACATGTGCTGAAAAATGGCCTCATTACAATGATATCAAGGTATGATTAGATAATTATTTGTGATAATCAGACAGAAATATAAAAACTCTACTTATAGAGTAACTGCAATAAGAAAATAAGATTGAGAGCTCTATGTTTGAAGTAGCCTGAAACCATTCCAAAATATGAAATAAAAAGGAAATATACTAAAACCATCCTAGAGCCTATTTCTTTCCATAAATGTAGATCAATTAATCTATTTATCAATCTATACATGAATCTATCGCTAGATTAATTATTATCACACTAAATAGATAGATATCTATCTATTCATATGATAATAAATATATCTAGATTATGTATGATCAGATGAGCTAAGGGAAGATGGAGTAAATGAATTGATAATCTATTTATTAATCTATCCATATGATAATAATTCTATCTATCTATCTAGGTTATATATGAACAGAAGATCTATGATGAGCTAAGGAAGGGTGGAGTAGATGAATTGATAATCTATTTATTAATCTATCCATATGATAATAATTCTATCTATCTATCTAGGTTATCTATGAACAGAAGATCTATGATGAGCTAAGGAAGGGTGGAGTAGATGAATTGATAATCTATTTATTAATCTATCCATATGATAATAATTCTATCTATCTATCTAGGTTATCTATGAACAGAAGATCTATGATGAGCTAAGAAAGGGTGGAGTAGATGAATTGATAATCTATTTATCAATCTATCCATATGAAAATCTATCTATTTATCTATTTAGGTTATCTATGATCAGAAGATCTATGATGAGCTGAGAGAGGGTGGAGTAGATGAATTGATAATCTATTTATCAATCTATCCATATGAAAATCTATCTATTTATCTATCTAGGTTATCTATGAACAGAAGATCTATGATGAGCTAAGGAAGGGTGGAGTAGATGAATTGATAATCTATTTATTAATCTATCCATATGATAATAATTCTATCTATCTATCTAGGTTATCTATGAACAGAAGATCTATGATGAGCTAAGAAAGGGTGGAGTAGATGAATTGATAATCTATTTATCAATCTATCCATATGAAAATCTATCTATTTATCTATTTAGGTTATCTATGATCAGAAGATCTATGATGAGCTGAGAGAGGGTGGAGTAGATGAATTGATAATCTATTTATCAATCTATCCATATGATAATAAATCTATTTATCTATTTAGGTTATCTATGATCAGAAGATCTATGATGAGCTGAGAGAGGGTGGAGTAGATGAATTGATGGCACAACATGTTGCCCATCTGTTTATCAGGTGAGGGGTTTTCATTGGGTCAAAAACTATGATTACTTTTATTACATTTTGATTTCTTATGATTACCTGTGGGGTGCAAAAAAAGATAATAGTAAATATATTTTATATATCAAAAAAAATTATCTATTTAATCTATTGTCATATGAAGGGACTCAGTGAGTATGTTTCGTAACAAGATCCATGAGGATGGTAACTATGAAGAAAGTGATCTGGACCATTTTGAGAACATTCAGTCAACCAACTGGCAGACAATGAGATTCAAACCTCCACCTCCAGGTATAAACATGCAGTAAACCAAATGGCAGACAACGAGGTTAAATCCCTTCTCCCCCTACAGGTATAAACATCCAGTCAACCAACTGGCAGAAAGTTAGGGTCAAACCTCCACCTTCTTGTATAAACATCCAGTAAACAAACTGGCAGACAATGAGGTTCAACCCTCCTCCTCCAGGTATAAACATCTAGTCAACTAACTGATTAGACAATGAGATTCATCCATAGACCTTGTAGGCCTTTCAAACAAATATAATGCAATAAAAGGGTAGGTTTGACCTAAAAGCTTCTTGAAATAATTGAATTACCCCTTGTTTCAGCAAGCGTAATTTTCAAGTAATTAAATTAAAAACTAATGTTAGAAAACCATAATCTATAAATACTTATAGGTGATAGTATTGGATGGAGAGTGGAGTTTAGACCATGTGAACTACAAATTTCTGACTTTGAGAATGCTGCAGTCTGCTGTTTTGTTGTACTACTCACGAGAGCTCTACTCAGGTAAAATTTCAATTAGCTGTGAGACCCCTAGGCACTTGAGGGAAGGGTTCAGTTGATCCTACACTTTCAATTTTAGTTTAACTTCCCTAGACATACAAGAACCTTCACTGTAAAAGAGTTTCATCCAGTTCAGTGGTTAGAGAGATCTTACGTTAGTCATCCTGTTATTATATAAATGAAAATAGTAACCTCTTTAGATGCATTTTAAAGTGATATTAAATAGAACTTATTAGCTAAAGATATTGTGGGAAAGTTGGCCTATTAAACGCTTTAATTAAGTCTAAGGCGTTGCTACAAAAGACCTACTCTACAAAAGACCAACGCCTACAAAAGACCTACTCGTCGGTTCTACAAAAGACCAACGCCTACAAAAGACCTACTCTACAAAAGACCAGCGCTTACGCCTACAAAAGACCTACTCTACAAAAAATCGTAATGCTAGAAGGTCATGGCCGCAGAGCTCGGCCCCCTGGCCTGCCTAGCCGCGGGCGCTCGGCCCCCTTGCCTATAACCTAACCTAACCTAACTTATATGTAATAATGTAATAATGTTTATCGTACATTAACTTAATTATATTTTAGAATTTCGTTGATTTACAAAAAGTGGTTGGTAGATTTTTTTCAAAGAAGGTGTATCAACTATTTTTTTTATAGCTAGCCGGTTCTTTTAGTAAGTAGTAGATGTAAAATTTTTCATAGAATTCAGATATGCAATCGGTTTTTTTGTAGACCTCTTATTTTTTAAGTAATTTAAGTTTAAAAAAAAAAAAATTAAGTCGATTTTAAGGTACTAAAATGCAACAAAAAAAAGAAAGAAAATGGTCATTATGAACAAAAATAGTAAGATCTTTAATTTGACACCTTACTTTTTCAATTCTGTCAGGTAATTATTGAAAAAATCGATTTTTTTAAACCCACGAGAATAAAAACTTTGAACTTAATTTTATTATTTCACAAATAAAAAAATATGGGTTCATATATACCATTAGAATCAGAAAAATATTACGAATCCATTGTAAGCAAAATTGAAAAAAAAGTTTACAATATAGTATATAAACTACAATAAAAGGAATTATATGAAAATATCATATTATGTTGTACAGGCAACGTCTTAATTCTTCAATTGAGTATAAAAATGGGAAGGGGGTAAAGAGGGGGTAAAAAAGGGAAGACAATAGTGTTGTCTGAACAAAAAAAATAATTGGCCATTTCTGTAATTTTTTAATTTTTTAATTTTTTTCAATTTTGCTTACAATGGATTCGTAATATTTTTCTGATTCTAATGGTATATATGAACCCATGTTTTTTATGTCTGTTTGAGAAAATATTTAGGTCTAAAGTTTTTATTATACCGAGGTTAAAAAAATAGATTTTTTCAATAATTACTCAACAGAATTTTAAAAGTAAGGTGTCAAATTAAAGATCTTACTATTTTTGTTCTTACTGACCATTTTCTTCTTTTATTTTGTTGCGTTTTAGTACCTTAAAACCGACTTAATTATTTTTTTTAAAAACTTAAATTACTTAAAAAATAAGAGGTCTACAAAAAAACCGATTGCATATTTGAATTCTATGAAAAATTTTACATCTACTACTTACTAAAAGAACCGGCTAGCTATAAAAAAAAAAGTTGATACAACTTCTTTTAATATTTTTTTACAATATTTAGGTAAGGTTAGGTTAGGTTATAGGCAAGGGGGCCGAGCGCCCGCGGCTAGGCAGGCCAGGGGGCCGAGCGCTGCGGCCATGTATTGATTAGGTATGTATTACTTTATTAATAAATTTGATGTTTATATAACAATATATATTCGTAGGTCTTTTGTAGAGTAGGTCTTATGTAGGGGTAGGTATTTTGTAGAGTAGGTCTTATGTAGGGGTAGGTCTTTTGTAGAGTAGACCTTTTGTAGAGGTAGGTCTTTTGTAGAGTAGGTCTTTTGTAGCAACGCCAAGTCTAAAGAACACCAAATACAAGTTTACATAAAAGTTTATGAAATTATAAAAATAAAAAAAAATAAATGGCTGTCATATTTGTTAAATTATTTTAGCTCCCTAATGAAACTTGTTCAAATTTATAAGAATATATATTATTCTGCTTTGCTATTAGACATAATTGTCCTTGTTTTTAGCTACAAATGGAACTTACTGATGCCCATAAGCTTGGTGGATGAGAACATGAAAAGAGCTCAGAAAAGGGATGCTGTCATCAATCAGAAATTTTACTGGAGGTCAGTTTTAATACAGGGATAGTAAAATGTAAAAAAAATATGTATTCACCCAAGTATCATAATGTATGAAAAAGGACATACGTCCTTACATGCAGCAATCGATGCAATGGCTCCTTCGAAAGACCCAGTATTCAGAGTCTAAATGTTTGACTATATTTAGGACTGATATATTTACCCTGTGTGATGAGACCATGGAACCTGTAATTCAAGAATTAAGCATTGATGAAATTATTAATGGAATTCCTGGCACCGAGTACCAGGTTAGACCTTTCAATTGTACAACCTTTGTCTTAGTGTCATTGTCATAACAAACCACTATGCATACCTCTGGATAGACAGTTAGATAGAATATATGATAGATGAAAAGTTTAAAAATTTAAGATAACATTTATGAAATGGATGAGTTGAAAGAAAATTTGTAGATGAACTGAACATGAACGATGTTAGGTTGAATATAGAACACAATTTTTAAAATAAAATTCTGAATAGTGTTTTTTTTTTTTCAGGGACTTTTAACCTTGGTAAGAGAATATCTGAGGGGCCAGGATGATGTTGAGGTTGATACTAGCTGTACACTCAGGTATATAGATAGATAGACAGACATATTTTAGTTATATTTAGAATATCTGTGGGGACAAGATAATGCTAAGGTTGATACTAGCAGTACACTTAGGAACATAGATAGATAAATAACAAACATACCTTAATAAGTGAGAATCAGACAAACAGAAATGGTTTATCAAGACGGACGTAGGGAATCTAGTTATAAAGTAGCTGTGCTAACTTAGAATCCTTTTGATTACTGGAGTCTATTGTCACAGCAAGCCTCAGGCACGCTAGAATGATTCAGCCAGAGGGACATACGGACAGAATCTAGTTACAGAGTAGCTTCGGTAATTCAAGTATTATAATTTTAGTAATTACTGGAGGCTGTTGTCGCAGCGAGCCTCAGGCAAGCTGGAAACCAATGCAAAATGGATCAGAGAGTTTATCAGAAAGCACCCAGAGTATAAGTAAGCATAATTATACTTTTTATGGGAAGGCGGAAAAAAAGGGGCCTATAGTCTACTCAAATAGATCAAACTTGCCCAGAATCAATATTAGTTCAATTATGTTCCACTAGAGTTCATCATCATTGCCAATTATTTATTCTTTTTAGAGCGTAGGCCACGCACAATGGGTCTCTAATCTTTTTTAGATTTGGGAAGACTAGAGGCATCGCTGAGTTATCAATAAATTTTTCAATAACTAATTTTAATTAAAAATTATTCCGCTAGGGGTGACAGTGTAGTGCCTGACGGAGCTGTGTACGACTTAATGGTAGCCATAGATGAGATCCAGAAGGGAACAAGAAAAGAACCCAAGCTTTTCGCCAATGCTGAAAGAAAGACCAAGACAAAAGATATTAAAAACATTGTAAAATAAAAGACCGCATTTATTATATGTATTTTATATTCAAATATGATTAAAATTATATTTAGCACAAAAATGACCAATACTCCTTTTTTAGAAGCGTAGCTATTCTTCATCGTTTGTTTGTCTGTCCGTCATTTAGTTATTTGAGAGAAGCAAATTATTTCTGTATAGCACTTTGCTACCTATTCTTTTTTCCTGCAAAATTGTGTTGTCTTGTTGTAGCTGCACCACTTTTGGACATAACTGTCCTTGTAAAGAAACATTTTTCACGTATTTTTCTGCCTTTGATAATGTAATAAAATAACATTGAGTGGCAAATACCAATGCAATTTTAGAATATTTCTACAGTTTTATAAATGAATTTTTAACATTTGAACTCTTATTTTCTAAGCATTTCCATAGCAAGTTTTAATTGTTCTTTTATTACTATAAAAAGAATTCTTATATGAAAGTAACAGGATATTTGTTTATCTGTATTCAGATATGACCCTTCTTTGCAAGGAAGCTTCTAATTGGTCACAGAGAGTTTTTTTTATGTAATATTTTTCATGTTATGTTAAATTTTATTTCTACACTAAAATGCAAAATACAGCATTTTGTTTTACTAATGATTTTTTTATTTGTAAAAAATTTGGAAGTAATATTCCTTTATATAGTTTGTTTGATTAAAAAAATTGAAATATGCATTAACAATTATGAATATATGTATTTTTATCAACCTATTAATTCTTCGTAAAGGGTTTTAGAAGCAAAGCGACTCTATATTACTTTCTTTCCTTCATCTCGTCTGTTTCAGGGGGATTTTTTTTATTTATCGATAAGAGTGCGTTAGGGGCATAATTACAATGTCAAATCAACTGTAAGATTGAGTTTTATTTACGTCAGCAGAAAAATTTGATAACTTAAATTACCCTGCATTACAGGATATCCAGAAAAGTCTACTTTTAAAATAGGGCGAAGCCGCTAGTATATAAAATATTTATATATAAAGTAGTAGGATGTTTGTCTGTCGTTAAGATCTCGTATCGTGAATATGGTGATTTATAAGACCCAAATATAAGATTTAAATTTTTTCGCTGCCCAAAATTAAATATACACTTTTTAAGAATTTACATTCTATTTATAGATTGCCTCAAAACGAATTAAGAAAATTTTGCCTTTGAATAACAAAATATATATTGTACCAAACTATACACAACAAATAAAATTTTTAGTTGAGACACCTCGCGGCAAAATCTCAAACTACATATTATACAATTTCCAGTTGAAACTTGATAACATTGTAAACAAAAATCATAATTCAACATAACGTTTTTAGATGCGCAACTACTCTTTAATTGTATATTATATACTAGCGGCTTTCCCCTAGCCTCTAGGGGCTTCGCCCTATGAAGTAATGGAAAGTCAACCCTCCTAAATAGAAATATTCAAAAAAGTTATCCTTTGTTTAATTACTCTGTGGTAAAATTAATCCCATGTTGTGCGCTGTATGCACAAAAATTTCAATTCGTAAAAATTAAACCTAGGTTGTTTTATACACAAAAATTAAAATTTTTTTTTTTTTGGGGGGGGGGTAAAATTTAAAATCCAAAATTTTTTTGGGGGGGGTAATCACCCCCTTTACCCTCCCCCCCCCTCTTGGACGTCTATGACCACAGGACCAGTAGGTATATTCCCTGAAGAGTAGAATCTGATCTGTTTAGTAGTTACCGAGATTTTAAGGGACGGACAGACAGACGGACACACATCAAGCTACTTTGTATTATAGATAGTATGAGATTTACTATGACTGAATTTTAAAGTTGAATGGCATGTCAGATGGAACACCTAACCTAAACTATAATTTTTGTGACTTGTGCTATTCCTTTTATTTCAGAAATATATAGGTAAACATTCCATAAAAGCGAAGCTCTGGATTCAAAACGGTGAACAAACGAACATAAACATTTGTAGAGTGTCACTCAGAACTTTATACATTACAGTACATTAATTTATAAGTCTAAACAAAATTGTACACAAATCTGTTTATAGGATTTTATTATAGAGATGCCTCGTTTATATGTACCTTGTTATCCTAGGAAAATTATGACAAAAAACGAATAAATAGGATTATTTTATCATTTAAAAATTTGTTGCCAACAAAAGTAAAAAATATAATCATCTTTTAAATGGGCGTACGGACTTTTTGGTGGCGACAATAGAGTTGCTACACTTATTAAATTGTACCTAATTATTAAAGGAATCATCATGCAAAGTTTGAAATTGATGGATGAATTAACTAAAGAGCTAACCGTTACGGACGTAAAGACCCTATAATTATAGAAAAGCTTTGCATTAAATTATAATTGATAATTTGAAATTTCAATAATCCACTATTTTATGCACGCTCGCATTCTTATTCATCTAAATTAAGTGGGCTTTTAAAATAAGGAAATCACAGTAGAATTATAATATTTGGTATTGCTGTAGTGTGATGTGATTATTCAATGATCAATGGCTTCAGTTATGATATCCCGGCCACCCCTATAGGAATGTGCTAGAAAGGGAAGGTGGTGAAACAACTATCCATATAGGGAAGTAGACAAGGGTAAAAAAGCCGTCTATAAGATAGAGAAAGGGATAAAGGGGGAGAGTCTAAGAAAAAAGGGGAAATGATTACAATCCGGCTTCGCCATTTGTTCAGGGAGAAAGGGAACATTAAACTGTAAATTTTACTAGTACCCAATATTTTTTATAAAAACTTTCTCTGATTCGTGTAAATGAAATTTTTAGGGGACATACTTTAGTTAATTTTTTTTATGGCGCTATGTCACTTATATTCCTGCATTTGGGAGACAATTTTATGGTCACGGTAACGAGGGAGGAGGGGGTAAGGGGTGAAGAGGAAAAGGGATATATCAAGTAAAACACACACACACACAAAATGTAGCCTGAACGAGTTTTATTAGTAAAATACAAAAGCTAGCTTTACATTTTCCAAAAATTTTAATCGAAAAAAGATTTACAAAAATTAATGCATTTTCAATGAATTAAAATACTATCATTAGGGAAAAGCTGACTTTTGTTTTAAAATGATAAAATATGTATCTAACTAAACTGCGGTGAATAAAATTCTCATGTAATCTAATGCAATGGTTATGTGCAAATGCAGGGAGGGAGGATTTAGTGGTTATCACTCAATCCTTTTCATGCCTTTAAAAAACTGTTTCAACTGTCTTTAGGTGAACTCTATAGTATTCCATGAAACACTGTTTAATACCATCGTAGATAGCTAAATTTTCAAATATACCTTCATAAAACATGTATTGAGACGGGGTTTGAATATTCACCCCCACCCCAACTCTAAAAGAAAGTGTCCAAGGGTGTACAAACTGTACATACAGTTAGCCGGGCGAGGAGACTTATAAAGATGCTATGCCTGCAATGCCACAATTATTACATCGGTGGTCTAGCGTTGTTCAATATTTTCTAAAAACTGTGCTTTTAGTAGGAGTGGAAATTTATTCACATTTATTCTCTACACTTTTCTCCTTTTTATAATCTATAATTTAATCAAAAAGATATATCAAAAAAGAAGACTTTAAACGTGATAATTGAATAAAATTACATTTTTCTTCAACTTTTGTCTTCAAAATCTTTGTTTTGCTCTAAATATTTATTTATTTTTTACTGTTTTCCTTGGGGGGAAAATTAGTATAAAAGTATTTGTCCTTTCTATATGTGAGGAGTGCTATAAGCGCCATCTTGCTAACCCAGCTCCGGTTGTAATGATACTGGCATGCTTTAGGCTTTTCTCGGACCTGACACTGTGAAATTCGGGGCTAGCTCACGCCGTTGTAGCCTAAAACCTGCCCCGAACCGCCGTTGCAGTGAAAAAGGCGATGATTAAACTAATTATGTTAGTTTAAGTGACATAAACAAAAATATGATAAAGTGACTTAGAAAATCAAATTCAGAAATGAAAATTTGTCATTTATGAAAAAGTGAGATTTACCTAATGTATAAGTTAAAATAGCCTAAAACCTGAGACATTGAAGTGACATTAATTACGTGAATATTATATTCAAATAATCTATAACGGTGACAAAATACATTCAATTAAGTTTGATAAAATTGATTAGTTTTTAAAATCCAGTAATTTACAATTAATTTTATTAATGCATATGATTAATAATCCTATCATAAAAATATTAAAGGTTTATTGCTTGTCCGTAAAGATCTTAATATCTACGTACTGAATTGAATAATATCTCCATATTATATAGGGAAGATACTCTAAATTAAGCCGTGAATGAATTTAGAGTAATTTAGATTAGAAATTATTAAGTCTTAGTCTGAATAAGTCAAATTAAATGTCCTCCCTAGCTCATTGGGTGCAGCCACTTGTTAAATCATACAGGGACAGTTTCTTGATGTAGATTATAAGGATTATTAAATGTATCTCAAGATTTGTAAACGCAAGACTAAAAATTACCATAAATATATTTTATCATATCATAAGTAGATCTAGTTAAATAACTGTTATATTCTTCCATGTAGAATTTAGTTTTAAATATTCTCTTCAAGCTTTTTTTCTTTGATAGCAACTTGCATAGACATAGTCTAATCATATATTAAAAGATTGTCTATCATTTTCTTATTGTTAAAGTTAATTTCTACAAGAGAAGCTACCTAAACTTTTTGAACTATACCTTTTTGTTGAAAATATGTTTTCCCTTAACGTATTTGCATAAGCTATATTTAATATCAAAATTTAGTATTTTCTATCATGTAGTTTTCAATTTATAATGTGCATTTCTTTGAATTTCAGACTCTGACCTGACTCTGTAGTTGGGTCACTGGTTGTCAGTGTCTCTCTGTGTATGTAACCTGTAACCAACCTTCTCCTACACATACAATTCTTCTCTTCAGTGGCTGACACACACACATCTACAGTGAGCTTCAATCCTAGCTCTATGAAAATAATATCATATGATAAACATTCCATTATACACATGATTTACTAAAAGGAACGGACATTTTTATTTAAAGAAACTATTTAAATATTTGTTAAGTTTTTTTTTATATTTCTGTTAATTAACAAAAAAAAATTCCTCATAAGGGGGTGCAAGGTGTTGGAAGCTCGTAAACCTTGAGCAAAATGGACTAAATAAATATTGTTTTCTGGAGTCGGCCTTTGATTTACCGAATCATTATAAATAATGTCCTTATGAATCGAAACAGTGTATTCAAGGAAAATCCTATGAAAAAATAAACAAATAAAAAGTAAGTTTCTACATCAAAAATAAATAGACCAAAAAGCCCTAAAAACTCCATTTCACAGGTTTTTTCTCATATAGATGGAGTACCTATTGGACTAAGCTTATGTATAAAGGTTTAAAATTCTAGCTCAATATTTAGTCTATTTCGCTTACGGTTTTCGTGCTTCTGGCAACTAGCACCACCTTAAAAAATCATTTTATTATGTATTAATCAACAAACTTCACTGCATAGAGCATACTTTTTTACATAAATATAATGTCCGTTATTTATCTCAGAATTATTAAAGAATCAGCCACTCCATTCTCCCTCAAATCAGTAAATCCACACTTTTCTCTCTTCAGTTATCTGTTCATGTTGTTCGTCATTTGTTAAAGTAAGTTAATGTTATATCAGAGGCAAAGATACTGTATAACTGTAATTTGTTCGTCCATTAAATGCAATTATTAATATTGGCATTTATCTTTGTAAGATAAGCATTATCAAACAAATGCCTTGGATTAGATGTACTGTTCTTTTTTATATCAATGTCATAAGGTAATGTGTCTTTCTTCTATTAAACCAGATGTACCTAAATATTGTTTTTAAAGTCTCAATTAACTGCTGGCTTACTTTCTGAAAGTCCAAAAATGATGTATTTTTTTCAATGTTGAATTACTATTTATGAAATATAGCACATTAATGTCGATATAAAAATATAATCATAATTTATTTCAGTTTGTTTTGACACACCAACATAACAGAATATTTTATTGTTGTGACTAACCTACCTATCTACTTATTACAAGATAGATTTATCTACCTATCCAAGTCTACCTAATTGCTAAGCAGACGCTAGAGACACAATAACAATGGAATACCAAGCCCCAGTCAGCTCAAGTATTACAGTATTGTAAAAGGTAAGTGCTACACAATTACTTTTTTTTAAAGGCACGTCATACGAAAAGATTTTAAAAATAGCACATGATTTTGTTATATTGGACAACTAGTTAGGACTTGCTAAAAATCTTGCAAATCAATTTTTGGTTGTCCTAATAACATTGATCCTGAAAGTTGCCTTTTCCGTCTTTTATTTGAAATTAACTAATGCGAATTTATTTTGCAGGGTATAAGCTCGGAGCAGAGGGGTGGTACGAGTAGGGCGAGGCGTGCTCTGTTATGTACGGGGCAACTATCCCCCCGCCATCAGTCCAGCCTTCACAGGCCAGTCTTCACCACCACCACCATACCATGGAGTATGGAATACCAGCAGCTGCCGGTATTCCGCAGGCGGCCTTTGCCGACTATGGTAACGCGGTGGCGGTCAATAGTGCCGGCGGTTTAGACATGATGATGATGGCGGCCGCCGCCGGCGGTCCTGGTGCCCACACAATGCATCCAGTCCACCACCCGGCGGCTGTTCAGCCGCAGTCGTACACGCCGGCTGCTGCTGTTTCCGCGTCCGCGGCCCTTGCCTTCAGCCAATACACGGCGGCAATGGCTGCTAATAGCCAACAGCAAGCCGCATCCCAAGCTGTTACTCAGGGCGGACAAGGTCAGGCGGCTGGAACCGCTACCGGTGGTTATGTAGTAGCCCCGGCGGCTGCGGGACAGCAACAGACCAGCACTTTTTCGCCAACCTATACTGGCGGCCACGGTGCCTACATCAGTATGGCCCAGCCGCATCCCAGTTATGATGGATTGGCGGGAATTCCTCAATATATTCCACAGGTAATTCTCACCTAATATCTCTTAAACGGCAAAGGGTTTGATATCTTATTAAATATACAAACGGTAATTTTTGTAGCGAAGCTTATCTATAATAATAATGGTATTTCTTAACGTTTGTTGTATGACAAGTTGACTGTTTTAAATACTTAACCTATGGATTAATTCACAATATACCTTTAATTAAATACTTAAGAATACTTGGTTTTAAGTATTCAGTATTAACTAATATTTAAAAAAAAAGTATAAATTACACATTACATTGATTTTCTTGACTAGGGTAATACAACTAAACTTGTGTATTTTTAGGGTACTACAACACAATTGCAGCTAGTGAGCCCACACCAACCCTATGATCAACAACACATGACAAACACGCAGGTAAATAACAAAACTTGTTTACCTTACACTAGTTACAGGTTTCATGTTGTGTTGACTAAATGTAGGGATTAGATATTTAACAATATTATTAGGGTTTAAAAACTTTGAATACCTATTAGTCAGGCAGGGAGAGAGGGGACATTGAACTGTACCCCAATTTTTAAAACACGTTTCTCTGTCTTAAAGACTTTGTGTTCGTTCTATTAAATCTTGATTGGTAAGTTCAAACTAAGCAATGTCCAAACTTTTGAACCAATATTTGTAATCTACAGAAGTAATTATGTTAATCATTATTGGGAATATACATTGATTTTTCGTCGTCAATTGTTTTAACCCCTCAGATCCCTGTTTAGTTATATGATACACGTTCTGATATCAGTTTATGAAGGATTCTGAAATTTCTATTTTACTTAATCAATGCTAATGACTTACACTATTTCAGGTGCCTCATATTGTTGGAAGCGGCTCCCAGCAGCAGTTGGGTGGCAGCCAGCAGCCGCAGCAGTTGGGTGGCGGCAGCCAACAACAGCAGCAGCAGTCAGCCGCTGGCACACCAGCTCCAACACAACAAGTAACCCAAGGCACTAATTCACAGGTAAAAAATGCTTCTCATAAAAACAAAATTGAAAAAAAAACCTGTTTCTAATATTGAATAAAACATTTTTAAGGAAGTAAACAATGACTTCATTCAATCATACAACATTATGAAATAAATTCTACTTTAGATAATTGAATAACATTTTTTTATACGAACCGTCTGTTTATTCTTGTGTGATTTTTATATCTCTGCTTTCTATGATCGTAACCAAAATAGTGTTGACAATCCGTCTAATTTTTGAAAAATTTTGTAAATAAAAAAATCTAGCCCCTACATCGGCTATTTTCTAATCCTTACTTAACCTAACCTAAAATGACCATGAAAAGCTATTATAAAAGTATAAAAGAAAAAACTTTGAATGCTAACCAACTATTTTACCTGAAGTTAATATACAATAAATTACTTTTTTGATTTATTTACTGTCACATTTAAAAAAAAAAATTTTTAAGTGCTAGGACAAAAGTCATAAAAGTTAACAATCCGAACCCGCAATTTCAATTGCGGATTCGGATTCTGTATCCAAATGGGATCCTTAAATTGGGCGGATTCCAACCCTAACTAAAATAGTTATAAACCATCCCTATACCATAAGGTGCTTCACTGCAAAGGAGAATCCTGTCGGTCCAACGGATATTAGGATCCTCTTACTTTGATATGTGGATATATATTTTTGTTGGGGTAATCAATTAAAAGTCCCATGACCACGAATTATCGAAATTAAAATTGTTTTTATCTAGGTTGGTGTGGAGGGCGGTGCAAAGCCCCCCGACCCCGCAATTCCCCATGATCAGTTGAAGCAGATGCTGCTTAACCAGCTAGAATATTATTTTTCCAGGTAAAACATTTTTTGCCTTACCCTAGGTTTTATGAAATACTTTACTCATTCGTTGGTTATAAAATTGTTATGACTTATTCTTTTCTTTACTAAATCTTGATTGATTGGTTTAAAGTAGCAGTGACCAGTAGCATAATAATTTTGGATGAACATCAATTATCCTCCAATGTCTTAACCTTTAAGATCCTGGAGTCTCGTATGAAAAAACTTTAAAATATATGTTATAATTAAGAATTTAAAATATATGTTATCATTAAGAATTTATGAAATTCAGACATAACTCCTTGCTGTATGAAAAAGAACTTGTCGTTGATATACAAATATAATTCATTTATTTTAAAAGCTTTTCCGTGTTTTGGGAAATTGATTTTATTTTTATCTGATAGATAATCAATTAGGGTGAATTAACAGCTTTTTCTTTTGCAATAAAGAAGTGTATTTTTTTCCTTTTTATTAAATTGAGGAAACACCTGTAGTTATTTACGTTCATGTAGAACTTAGATCGCCCAAACAATAGTACAATGGACGATAAATTGATATACATCCTCAATGACAATTAACAAAACCCCCCCCCCCCTTTCCAAATTTAAAATTTTTGGTTGAGAATTTTGAGACCAACAATTTAAGATTCATTAAAAGTACACAAAGTTTTGGGCCAACGAATGGGAAAACTTGGTAATAAAACTCTAAGTACTGATGTGCAATGTCCCCTCCATACCTGCTTAGTTTTCTAAACCTTTCTTACAGTCAATATGATTTAGTACTTTTTTGTACTCTGTGACTAAAAATCCTTTTTGACTTCGTCACTCATTAAAAAAAATCTTTGTTTATATTTTGACAAGGTCAATTTTATTTATATGTAGCGTAGCATCTTATTATCTAAAACTTCGTGATAAAATGTTAGTTTTAATAAGTGATTTTAAAATGTTCAGATACCTATAACACATTTTTTGTAGTTAGTTAAAAAGATATAACTTTTACAATCAGGTTTTCAAAGAATCACATTAAAAGCTGTCAGTCAATGACGGACGGACAGTATTCAAGTGTGTAAATGATAAATAGCTGCGCTACCTTAGACATACTCTAATGCAAGATTGCACTTTTGTGGATATTTGTGTAAAGATAACCTTTGTTCAGCATTATTCATTAGATTTGGGAACAATACTTTTTATTGCCAGTGGACTATCCATAACACCCTCTCCTCCCCTTTTTAGTTAAAAACTAGTGACTTCGCACAACATATCCTTGTTTTGGTGTCTAAATAAACTGGGGATTTTTTGTCAAAGTTGTCGAGCCGTTTGCGAGATAGTTCTGAATATACTACATAAATTTAAACAAACATCCAGGGTTGCTGACTCCAAACCTGCTTGGATCTTAAACATAAGTGAACCTTCCAGAACAACAAGGAATTACTTGGATCTTACACCAGATTTTCATGTACTCTATTAAAGTAAAACTTATAGCTAGCTAAAATCCCATCCACCCCCTATACCACATCCTCTCCTACTACTGGATGAACGAACTGACCAATTAATGATGTACATGTAAGTTAGCAACCATTCTTTATATACAAATAATGAAGAAAGGGTTAATTGAAGTTCTACTTGCGATAAAGGGATTCTTGCTTTATTCATGATGACATAGTTTTAATAAAATGTATAATGTATATGTATATACATTAATTTGATCATTTATTTTATTTACATTATTTAGCGATATATGGATATTTAAATGTGTTTAAAAAAGATTTTTAAGATTATGTCTTATATATCTCTAGCCGCTTAACTGATTTGAATGTTCTTTTCAAAAAAGTAATTTACGAAGCTCGCGGGTTGGTTTTAGGCTATTTTATTTCCAACTTTAAAGTCTTGGGATGTTTTTAGTACAGCTGTTTATTATTATTGTGCTGTTTAATATTCTATGCTGCGCTTTTTATAAACATAAAATGTCCTTGTTTGCTATTTATATTTTCCTAAAGCCCTTTATTTGTTTAATAATTGCTATTTTTACAACTAATATTGAAAATTGTGACGTCAGAAGATTTTTATTTTTTGCGGATTTTTCCATTTGTTTTCGCGGAAATAACGGGGTGGGCTTATTATACACATTATTATATAAAAGAAATAGGAGTTTTGTCTATTTTTTTTTTGTTTGTGTCTGTCTGTAGCGAAGGATCTTTCTAACCGCTAAAATGATACGGTTCTTTTTTTCATTAATGCTGTACTTCAGACATTTATTAAGCTGTATCTCTTGTAATACTCTAAAAGTACTAAAAAAGCAAATATTCAATCTTAAATTTCACGATTGTTTTCAGGAAGGCCAAAAAACCATGGCAGTAGGGTTAACCTAAATTATCTAAACATTTTGCCATAACCAGCAACCATATATTTGTACCAATACAGGCAACCAACCATTTCTTATAAAATAATGTACAAGTTCTTAGTAGACTATGTATATGATTCTTGTCTGTTAATTCTAGTGATTATTTTTCTGTATTAAGGTCACTATATTTCTAGTTCTGTCACGTGCCTAGCATTGCAGCAGTAGGCAATCTAATGTTTTTTTATTTCAGAGAGAACCTGGACCGTGATAAATACTTGAAGACCCAGATGGATGGTGAACACTATGTACCCATCTCAACCATAGCAGGATTCAATCAGATTAAGAAACTCACAAGTGATATTAATCTCGTAACGCAAGTTCTAAGAGGTGAGTTTACATGGAACTTGTTCTCTTATTTGTTGGTTTCAAAACTTTAGGCATTTTTAAAAATGGTTGGTTAAGCAGCGCCTAAACTTATCAAACAAAAATTGTAATTTACAAAAGGGGTTATTTTGTTTATCATCATTGAGGCCGGGTGAATCTTTTCTTACTTTAGCTGGTAAATATTGGGGATGAAAGGTTGTAGGTTACTTTAACTTATAGTGCTCTCTACCTTCTTGAATGATATGACATGTTATAAATCTTTGTACTTTCTAACAACAAGTGTTACCTAATATTTAACAGACAATTTGATTTTTATTAGATTAAGGCTAAGTTTTAATGGAAAACCCACTCAATAATATTTACCTCGTCTGTTTGTCTGTCGGTTGTTAACTTAAACGTTAGTTAATATATTATTAATGACTAAGTGTAGCCTTTGTTTTAACAACTAAGTTCAGAAGGATTAATGGCATAGAAGTCACCCTTCTTCATTATCATAAGTACATTTCATTCTGACCCTTAGTTCTTTTAATTTAATTCATAATTAAACATATGTTAAATTAACAACCCTTACTTAATTAAAATTAAATTTTTAGAATGTTAATAAGAAAAAAAATTCTGTAAAAGTGGCTTCGTAACTAGCATCTAGAAGCTCTGTATTTTGAAGGAAAGGGGGAATAAAAAAATAGCTTAAATCATCCTAAGACCACAATCTATAGATGAAATAGCCAAAAACCACGCCGTAAACTGTGAAAAGCTTCCCTAAATATAGAAAATTCTTTTATCAATTCAATGATTAATAAGATGTTAATTGATTTTTTTTAGTCTACGGAACTTTCATACTAATTTACATTTGTTACCTAGAATCTCCGAACGTGCAAGTTGACGCGGAGGGGAAGAAGGTTCGTCCCGCGCACACCCGTTGCTCCACAGTCATACTCAGGGAGATACCCAGCGATACTCAGCTACAAGAAATTAAGGTAATTATTGCCGTAACTTACTGTGTCCGTCCGTCTGTCTTCATCTTGAGTAACCTAACTTAAGTGATCCTATGAAAGCACCAATGAGTACTAATTACTAGTGGCTCCTTCCATAGCCTACCAAGGATTTATATGAATCCATTGGGTGATTGCCTCAAACCATCCCAAGACATATACATTGTTTCCATGATAAGCAGAAATTATCAAAAAATATTACTGTAAGCTAGTGCATTCAATATCTTTATAGAAAATATTTAATTTTACTTATTTTTTTAAGGATTTGCTGTCGAACCCGAAATGTCCTAAATTTTTCTCCATCGACATGACGATGAACTTGTGTTACGTGTTCTTCGACAACGACGAGGATGCAATCAAGGCTCTCACCTTCCTCAGGGAGGATGTCAAGACATTCAGGTAGGTCACCTGTCATACGCAGGCCAGGTTTATATCATGGTATACTAATCAAGGCTCTTCCTCAGGGAGGAAGTCAAGACATTCAGCTAGGACACCTGACATTACTTGGTCAACTCAATGCTCATTACACAAGTCCCAAAGTTTTTGATTTGTTGGCTTATAAACTTAGGGTACTGTTATTGATCTTTGATAGCTTGGTTTAATAAGTTGAGTGTTTAAACATTCCTACCACTAACTGAATTCTACAGAAGGGGTAATTTTGTGTATCGTCACTTAAGATTTACATCAATTTATCAGCCATTGTCTTGTCCCTTATGTTTTATATATTTGGTTAATTTAAGTAGGATACCTGCCATTTATAAGCTAATTTAGTAAAGACAGCTGATGTTCATGTCAAACTTTTAAGGGGTACCCCAATCTTGGCTAGAATAAAGCACAAGCCCACCAACAGAATCACAAACTTTGTGGCCAGCAAGACCACGCCAAATGCCGCTGCCGCCGGAACCGCCGCCGTCAACAATCCGCCGCCCACTGCTGGTGGTCCGCCGCAGGCAGCTGTCGCCACCACTGTATACCGTCCACCACCGCCGCAGACGGCCGGAATGCCGCCGGTTGCGGGAACTGCCACCCCGGCAACCAACCAACCACCTCCGCCGTCGGCGGGACAAGCTGTTCAGATTCCATATCCGGTTCAGGCGCCTTCGCCAGCTCAAGTTATCCAGGTAATCTAATTTTGATATGATAAGGGAGGGAAGGTACATTGGATTGTAAGTTACACAGACCGCAAATGGTTATTATAATCAATTTGACTTAAAAACTTGATATTAAGTTTTGTTGGGGTTGTACAAATCCTTTTATCTCCATTGTCTCATGACTTATTATTGCTTACTATATCTATAATCAAAGTTTTATTACCTATGCCATATTATTTTTAACTTTCTAATGATCTCTATCTCTTATAGCAGCCTGTAGTAGTGACAGGAAGTTCTGTGGGTGCAAGTATGGTGTTTACAACTGTTACACCCAGTTCTACATCAACACCCACACCTGCGGCTGCTCTGCCTCAAGGAAGTCAGGTAAAATAGCCATCCGTTAAATGTCAGATACACACCCTATTTTTGGAAAAGATTTGCTTTAAAAACCTTGGTTTGATACCTAAATGATCATTAGAATAAGTATAAAAAGATCAAGTAGTCTATATATATATTTTTTCCCCATAAAATAAGTTTTAAAATAAGTCTTAATGTGATACCTAAATATTTCATGCTAGATACGATTTTTGTTATTAATATAAGGAAAGGTCAATGAAATACAGATTTATCTTTCCCCTTGCCAAAATCGTAAATATCTTTCTGCATTTTAGATATGATTCTACTTTCCTAGAGAATTAGAAAAGTTTAGATATTTATTTTGGTTTCGTTTCCAAAGGGTTAGAATTCAACTTATTCTGTTTGTTTCAGACTTCAACTGGTAATTACATCCCTAACACCGCCTACATCATCCTGCAGACCCCCACCTCTGGTGGACCCGGCCACCATAGCCACATCCAGCCATACTTCCACGCCCAGCCCACGCCAAACAGCGGCCTGTTGCAGCCCGCTTGGGCGGCAGCCGCTGCCGCGGCCCAACATAATCCAGCACAGTTCAACTACTGGGATCCAACTGCTGCCGGCTTTTTCACGCCAGCGGCTGCAGCTGCCGCCGCAGGCATGGCCCAGACTGGGGGCCATAATGGCGGATTCAAACCTCAGTCTTCCAACCATCGCGGCCATTATAATAAGAATAGGCGAGGCGGGGGCCGAGGAGGAAATAACAACCGCGGTGATGATATGCGGTCTTCCCACCATCACAGCCAACACCAGCAGCATAATAATCATTACGGCGGTGGCGGCGTGGCTAATAGCTACATGAATACTATAACCAGCGGCGGTGCTCAACATAATCATTCCTACGGCGGCGGTAATCAACATATGCAACAACAACAATCACAACAACAACCTTACTCTGCCACAGCAACACATCAGAATCACATCCAACAGCCGCAAGCTCAGCAGCAACAACAGCAGAACCAGCACAGCAACAGTGGTGTTGTGTCGGTCAACAGTTTCCAGTCGCGCGGCGGCAATAGCGGGACCCAGCACAACAACACACGAAACAACAACCACAATCAGCCGGGCAACAACTGGGAGACTGGGAGCCAACAATCCAACTCGAGCGGGGCCGGGGGAAAGAAATACAGCAGTGGGTCGATAACCAACACCACCAGTAGCTCTAACCCAACTGGGGGGATGGATAGCACCACGGCGCCTCCAAGCAGTAATAATTCGGCGGGCCACAGTCAGATGAGCGGCGGTAGTAGCGGCAATAACCATCTGCCGGCCAGAAATAATGCACCGCTGTCGCACCAGAACAGTGTTGGCAGCAGCGGCGGAGCCGCCTCTCACCAACATCATTATGGAGCCCCAGTGGTGTCGGGTTCGAATGCTGGCAATAATTCGTCCGCTAGCGGTGGCGGTGGAAATTCTAGCTATCAACAACACAATCATCAACAAGGTAATTCAAATTGGTTATATTTTATTAGTCAAAAATAATTTGTGCATTTTGTTCTTACAATGTTTTTTTTTATCTATTAAATAGGCAACCTTCTAAAGGTTCTTTTATTAAAGGTAATAATGTAAGAATTATCTGTAGCTTTTATATTGGTTTTTATATACATAAATCTCAAGGTGATCAAGGAGAAATATTGATATTAGTAAAGGTAGCCTAATGAAGCATTTTAAATTTTGAAATAAAATATTTAATACCTAACGCATATTGATAAAGAAACTGAATTTTATTATTTTCTATTTTTTAGTTATGCGAGGAAACAAGGACAACTCTGACCAAAGCAGCGTGTCCAACCACCACCAGCAACAACACCACCAACAAGGCCATGTACCACACTATTCATACAATCCTAGCGGTCACCACAACCAGTATAACAACTCCCGCATGTCCTCAGCGGACAAGGAAAATCCGCGGTCCACTCGTGGTGGTGGTGGTGGACGTGGCGGTAGCCGCGGTGGTATGCGCGGCAGTGGTCCGCGCGGCGGCCCAGGCGGTCCCCAGGATGATTATGGTGCTATGCAGACAAACCCAAGCAATTCTGGACCGGCTTCCGGTACCGGTAATCGCGGAACTGGTCTGTTAGGCGGTCCTCCCACTCATTATCACCGCGGCCATCAGTCGGGCTACACCAGCGGTGGAGGGCAGCGCGGTGCTGGCGGTGGCCACAGCGGCGGCGAACGCGGACATCATAATCATAATCACAGCGGCCAAGAGAATATTGGAGGCCACCAGGCAGGCTCAAACCGTGGCGGAACTGCAACTAATGCGGCCGCCACAACCACCGAAGTGAAACAGCCGCCGCCAGAGTTTAACATGAAAACCAACGATTTCCCCGCCTTGCCCGGTGTCAGCCCACCCGCTGTTGGCGGCGTGCCAAGCGTCGGTAAACATAAAACTACCGCTGCGCTGACCGCTGAGCAGGAAGAGCAGCGGGCCGCCTTCCTTGAGGTTGTCAAGGGCACGGGAAAGATAAAGTTGGATTCCGAATCCGGTGATAATCCTGCTGGGGATGTGGATCAACATACACCAGCTGCTGAAGATTCTTCTAGTCATTCTGAGGCAAATAATCACAGGTAACGTGTGGACAAGTTTTTTTTTTTGAGTTTTTCTTCATAAACCGCGTCATACTACAGCTTTATTATAGTATCAACTCTTGTTCGGTTCATGGTGGAATAAAAGGTCTTTTGGGTTAGATAAGATTAGATGGTTGTTTGCCTTACCTTTACCTATGCATTTGTATTATAGACAGATTTAGTAAAAGATAGACTAAATGATGGATTAAAATACTGCTTAGTAGATGGATGAAATGAAAGATCGATTTACCAATTCAATAGAATGCTATAAATAGAAAAATAGGTATGTTTACAGATGGGGAAGGACAATTAAACCTGTTTACTAATAGATTTTATTACAGAGTAAGACATACATTAATTTCAACTTATGTTTTTTTTAAAGAAAATATATTATTTAGATCAAGTGAAAGCAAAGTTACGGAAGTTGTACCCGCCCCCTCCAACGCCTCGGGGGACGAGCACAAGCAGCGCGGGGAGGAGTCTGTCCCCCACGGACTGCCCAATGGTGATGTCAAGAGCTTGGGGGGAAAGCAAGCACCTCCCGTGGTGTCGATTAATAGCTCTGTGGACAGGGAGGGTGCCACCTCCCCTAGGGGACAAGTAAGTGAACTTAACTCCTTAGGAATCTTTTTTTAAAAAACTATAAAGTAAACTGATTTAAAAATGGACTATATCAAAGCGTAATTGGTTGAATAATAGATAAAGTTTCACTCTCCTAACTATAACACACTTGGGCCTATTCCTATATACATATATTTTCGATATCATAACATTTATACTCATAAATTTTCCTCCTTTTACTTTATGCTAAAATATGCGAAATAATTTTAGATACACAGAAATAAGAATTTTGATTAGTTTTCTGGTAAATATTTTATATTCGAAATGGTCAACTAATATATAGATAAATAGTAATCAGAGGGTATAAGGGGATATTAAGCTGTTTATTACACTAGTCCCCAAAGTCTTGTTTCCTTATTCGTTTACTGAACAATCTTGGGGACTTGAATTAAATTCTGATTGGTTCAGTGTCCAAACGTATCAACCACACTATTTGTAATCTACAGAAGGGTTAATTTTGTGTGTGATCATGGGGGATGTGCATTAATTTATCGGCCATTGTCTTATCCCTTTAGATCCTTGGTATAGTAGGCAATATTATTTTCTCCAGATGAGATTTCCCTGTCTGAGTTAATACATATTTTAGCCTATTCATTTCAATTACTGCATTCCTAAATATCATATGCAGGGATTTAGGGATACATCAATTGTAGATAAATAAAGATTTCCCTTTACTCGTATGGGTCGCTGGTTGTTTGTACATATTACGGAAAAAAATGATGTTCATATAAATTTTACCGTCATTGACCTTTCCCTCCCTGGTTAATGTGTACCGAATATTAGACAAAATATTTGTTTTTGCTAGTTGACTCTAACCTCCCCCCCCTTGCTTTTGCTTGATTTTTAAAAACTTTTTTGGCGCTTCTGAGTAGTAGAGAATTTATCAGGTTAAGGGTCCTGTATGGTAGAAGCTGGTCTGATTTAAAAGATTTGAGGGGGGGGGGGGAGTTTTTTACAACATGTAGATAAGCATTGCACTCATTCCTAAATATGTATCTTTTTGTATGTATCCCAATAGAGTGTACAAAATAATGTTATCAGGGTTGAAAAAGGGAAAATTAGGCAGAAAAATGGCCTAAATCCATCCAATAAAGTATCTTCCATAAAATCGGTCCAGATTGGTTAAAAAAAATTAACGGACTGACCATAAATCTTACTGCAATATTATCAACAAAAAAGGAAATTTTTGAAACACATTAAATTCCGGTTGTCCTTTCCCCCCAAATACTTGTATTAATATAGAGAGTACTTTCCTTCAAGTCTCCATGCTGTTGTTCTATCACTTCCACATATTATCATATTCGCATCCTTTGATAAAAGCAACAAGATGGTTGTCTGCCTATGTGTAGCTTAAAGAATCAAATTCCCTTACAAAAGGAAAATTGTTAAAGTTTTTAAAATCTACAATAAAAAGTGGAGGGTAGACTTGATTATCTTCCATTTTCTTTAAAGTTCTTAGGGCGTAGCTGCTGGTAGCAATTAAAGTAGGCGTTTATTTTAAGTGTAGAGTAAAGATACTGTAAATAGGCTTTTTGCGATGTATTTAGCGATTCTGAAATGGCGATACATTTGACGGTATTGATATGACACCCTCCATGCGTTTAGATACAAGGCAATGACCCTACTAGCACTTAATTAACAGTGACACTAGCGTCCATAAATAGCGCATCAATAACAACCCAATATTTCTGCAATTATAATTTAAATTTAAAATTGCATCTTGTTAAAATTTACAACCTCTGTACCTTAGGAAAAACCGTTATATTTGTTAGAACATGTTTTAAAAAAAAATATTTGAAACATTTTTCACGTGTATTTTAAGTATATGTATATAGGAACAAGTTTTTTTTAAATAGCCGAATTGATAAATTTGGAGTTATGAAAAAGTTTATCATAAGGCTATGGTAGTCAGCTAATTTTAATTTGTCATTTAAGATACAGCCTAGAACGTCGATTTCAATTTTAGATCATCTGTAAATGAAAATATGCTGTTTAATCTAATAGTTGTGTGTGTGTAAGTGTGTATGTGTTAATGAATGTGTTTGACATTTCTTTAGATGCATATACTACATGAATGGTATTCAAGTCATTATATTTTATAAAAATCAGGGAGGGGAGAGGATATTGGACTGTAGATTACATTGGTACCCAAAGTTTTATAAACATATTATCTTATTCGTTGGCTCCTAAACTTTGGGTACTCATATTTAAATTTTAATGGTTGGTTTCAAACTTAGTTACCATTAACTTTAATCTACAGAATCTTTGAGAATATATATTGATTAATCGTCCATATTCTTATCCATTAAAATCCCTGAAAAAACTATATATTAGAAAATAATATTTATATTATTACAATTGATTATTTTTTTTTAGGAAAAGTTGTCTTATGCTCAGATGATAAAGAGACAAGAACTGGAATCGGAGAAAGGTAGGCTTACATTTTGTTTTTGTTGTTAACTTATCACATATTTTAATTAGCTATAGTAATACGGATGATTTATATGTTATACTAGCTTCTACGCCCACCATAGAGGCCTCTAGGGGGAACCTAAATTTTTTTAAATAGAAAAAAAATGCATAGTATTTTATTATTTTTTCATTTAAGCTATTTTAGTCTTTGTGTTTAATTTGGTTTCAAAATCTTAATGATATTTATTTATTATTATTTATCTTTTTAGCAAAAGCCGAAGAAGGCAAGAAATCCGGCGGTGACGATTCAAAAGACGGCAACTCAAGCACCGCCGCCAATCCCGCCGACGCAAAACAGTCCACTGTCGGCGACAAGAATAGCTCATCCCTAGATGCAAAACGCGATGCTCATCACTCAGATTCAAACGTTACCTCGCCATCGGCGGCATCCGGCGGCGACTCATCTCGCTATAATAGCGGCGACGGCGGCAAGTATGACGGCGGTTACAATAAATATGATAAACCGCGCATGTCAAGCGGCGGACAGGGTGGTAAAATGATGAACTCCACTGGTGGCAAAGACAGCGGAAACAACAGATCAGGCGGCAATAGACAAGACGGCGGTGGACGCAATAACAGGCCGCCAAATGGTGGTCCCCGCGGCGGCGGAAAGGTGGAGCGAACGGATAGTTCGTCTACCGCCAAGTCGCCGGCCATAGGGTCCAGCGGTGGAAACAAGTGACCTAGGTTTTATTCTTACCATCACCAACCAAATAATTATTATCAATAGTGATCACAAAACAATTTTATATATTTACAATTTGATATTGACAAACAAGAAAAAAAATAACCGCGGCATGCACAGTTTTCTATGCGCGTGTCATGCTCAAGGTAATAAACTTTAGTCTAGTGAAAACTTGGGCAGCAGCCGCGCGGTAAAGCTCACAAATACAGCTTGGAATAGCGCTGCCATTTTACTGGCAGCGGAAAAAAATTGTGCGAAAAAATGCTGCGACTGTCAATATAAAAAATAACTAGCCTTAAAAAGCTGCGAAGCTTATTGTTAAAGTTTATACATTATATATGCAAGGAAAACAACTAAGTTATTTACGATGGATCCTATACGAGATATGAGACAATAGTATTTTATTTCTATATAAGGTTTCAAAAGTGAAAAAATCCTCTAAAATAAAAACAAAAATCTTCCAAAATTTGTTAGGAACAATAATGAAAATATGCTTTTAATGAAGAAAAAACAAAAATCTAAAAAAAACAAGAACAAAATGTTTTGAACAAAGCGGAGCGCAATCCTACAACAACTAACTCATACTCACGGATGCATCGTGTTCAGGTAAGGAATAATTTGTAAAGCGACAGTATGTCTGTGTGTTATTGTTACGAAAGAATCTAGCTATGAGTCTATTTTTTCTTTTGACTACATTCTGTCATAAATGATTTTTTCGCTAAAAGTGTACCTACCTAATATTTTTACCAATGTCATAGAAAAATGTTTTTGTATAGGTTTAACATTATTTAAATAAGATCTCAATAACAGCATTTGTCAAAAATGAAACTACATAGAAGATACGTAGATATTAGGATAGGGGAAAATATCGTCAATTTAGGTTGCTAACATGGACATCGCTTATTGTTCAGTTGGTTCATTCAGTACAATGGAGGTAATTGGGTTGATCTTAATTAGCCAGTTACAAGCTTTATTTTATTAGAGTACATGAAAATATGGTGTAAGATTCAAGTAATAGGTACAGGGGTGTATATTCTACATGGGATCCCCTGCTCAGGGAGGGGGGGGGGGGAAATAAAAAATAAGTGGTTGGAGGGGGAAAAAAATGTAAAAATTTAATTAGGAAAACTGAAAACATTTTTCCCATTCCCCCCTCTCTTTGGTGAAAAAAACTTTTAACAAGGATGACAACATCCATAAGTAGCGAAGCACAAAAAATTGTGGATGGGAATACGTAGAAGTAGATTTAAAGTGTATTTATTAAAATCAAGAATAGATTTATTGGAGAAAATAAACACGAAACCTTGTTTATTTTGCATGATAAAAACGGTTAAGGTAAATTACATACTAGATGCACATAACAATGGGAAAAAATACTTTGAAACTGTTAATGCAAAAAAGTTTTAAAATTGAACCAAAAATACCAAAGATATGGGGAAATGTGTCAAACATATAAAAATAGCCAAAAACCTGCTAAAAGGCAGTTTGGCTGCCATTGTTTCTTTACTTAAAACGCCAGAAATAATTTTAATATCTTTAACTGAAAATTTTTTGAAAATTAGACCATAAACACCAAAGATATGAGGGAAAATGTGAAAAATATAAAAATAGCCAAAAACCTGCAAAAAGGAAGTCTGACCGTCATTGTTGTTTTCTTCAAATGACAGGAAATTTAATTTTGATATCTATAAGTGAAAAAATTTCGAAAATTGGACCATAAACACCAAAGATATGGGGAAAAATGTAAAAAATATAAAAATAGCCAAAAACCTGCAAAAAGGAAGTCTGACCGTCATTGTTGTTTTCTTCAAATGACGGGAAATTTAATTTTGATATCTTTAACTGAAAAAATTTTGAAAATCGGACCACAAACACCCAAGTTATGAGGATAATTTGAAAAAATATAAAAATAGCCTAAAACCTGCTAAAAAGTGAACCGACCGCCATTGATGTTTTATAGTTAATTGTGCTCCTTAATGATAGGAATGTTGTCAAAAAATTTCAGCTCTCTATCTTTTATAGGAGCCGAGAAAATCACGTTTCCCCCAATTCATTAATTACGGACGGACGGACAGTCGGACGGACGGACGGACAGACGGACGGACATTGTGAATTATAGAGTAGCTTCGCTACTAAAAATGTGTGGTAGGAGGGATAAAATATATAAAATATAGAGTTCTTGTAAATATTTTTTCATTTTCCCCCTACTTGGTGAGAAAAAACTAGGGGGGGGGGGAAGAAAAATATAAAAATTTGTAGCAGGGGAAAAAAATAAATCTTGTGCAGAATATACACCCCTGAATAGGTAATAAATCCATTCCAAAATGTAACTTTTTTTATTTTCAGATGGTGCTCTTCGTTATTCATATCCAATGTAGAAACAATTTTTAAATTTAGCTGTAAAAACCTCTAGGTATGTACGTATTTTTATATGATATTATAAGCGCACCAACTTTGTAATTGTATTTGTTTGAATGTCTATTTCACATCCAATACGGTCTGTTATTTGTTGGTTTTGAGAATTTATTTATCTAAGTTTGATTTGGTTGAACATTCTTGCAGTATCAAACCATAACTCCTTTGATCTGCAGTAAGATTAATTTTGTTTATCATAATTGGGTGTTGGTGTACATCAATATATCGTCTATTGTCTTATCCCTTAAGATCCCACTGGACATAAGTGTCTTTGATTGAATAAGATTTAGCATCTTGATGTAGTTAAAATAATTCATATATACATTAAAGAAACCTTCTAATTTCGTAAGGTTTTATTTCAAAGATATTTTATTCTTGCAAATATTATAAATCAAAGGGTTATTGAACTTTCAAGAAAGAGAAAGGAATACTTATTGTTTTTTATTTGAGTAAAATAATTTCTAATTTCTGCCCTCTCTAAAAAAGCTTTGACGTCCTTGCATAAAATCTTAATGTTTTAAAGAAAAACTAATTCTTTTATTATTTTCAGTTAGGATTCAGAGCTGTGAATATTTTGTATTGAAAAAATAAATATGGACTATAATTATAATTATCAAATATACACAAGATGAATATATCTTCAGTATATATATCTCTCCAATTTTGCGAGGAAAATTCACAAGAAAATTAGAAAAAAATACACAAAATGTACCAAAAAACAAGAAAAAAAAGTAATAGAACTCGAAAATTAGGTGATATTTCAGTGAAAAAAAGAAAAGAAATGAAAAACCAAGCAGCCTCCAATTAAAGTACACCCAGCTATTTTTATCATGGGTCAACTTTAAAGTCCCGGTTTTGTTAACAGAACTCTGAAACAGATTCCTACCTATCTTCAGACTCCAGCAAAGTTGGTGGATTATCTGTACAAGATTGAAGAGATGTATATACAATGTTTTTGTACTCACTCGCCACGCCACAGTTTCCTGTCAAACAGGTAGGACAGCGAGGACAATTGTAGAGAAGCTTATCTTCCTTGCAAGTTGTATCCGTTGGGCTGCAGGGAGGGAGGGGACATTGGGCTTCTTATTTTACTTGTCCCTAAAGTTTTATAATAACCTTTTTTAATTTGTTGGATAAAGGGAGGGAGGGGACATAGGGCTCTTAATTTTACTTGTCCCAAAATGTATATAATAACCTTTTTTAATTCGTTGGCCTTTCAACTTTGGGGACTTATTTGATTGGTTAGTTCATAAGTTGAGTGTCTAAACGTTTAAACCACTATTGTAATCTACTGAAGGGGTAATTTTGTGCATCTACAGTGGTGAGGTTGTACATCAATTTGTCAGCCATTGTCCTTGGAGATTTGTTCAAATGCATCGTTAATTGTCTTGATTCTTTTTATCATTATGCATATCGGAAAATGACAAACACTAAGTTTAAGTAATTTTAGAACAACTATTTTCAGGACTGACTGGGCCCCATTGTAAAGCTAGTCCAAACCTGTAATTATGAAAATTTCAGAATATTATACAAGCAGAATTTGTACTGTAGGTAAGGTTTTACATTATATAGATAATGATAATTATCCATGAATAACTACTCCATAATTCAAAATGTTCTTCTGTCCTTAACGCCATGGCAGAAATTATAATTTTCTTAGCTATTCTCGTAGTCTGCTTATTTTTTTTTGGGGGGGGGGGGGGTGGGAGTAGATATTCCTTTCTGGAATGCTTTGTAAAAAACTCACTTGGACTGTCCTTCAGTCTGTTGGTCATGCGACCAATGAAATTTGTATATTGAAATGTAAAGGCTTCGATATTTATATTATTTATCTCATACATATAGTTTTCTAATTTTTTTATGACCACTTGAACGTTAACAGCATGTTAACTCACTCTAAACTTCGTCTCTTGTTGGTGTTGTCATCCTTGTTTCAACAAAAAAATAATTTTAGGTGCCATCGGATCCCAAGAATGTTAGATTGAAGCTCCGGGCAGGAGGGAATTTTACCGCAGCAATTTGCAGTTAGGTACACCTATCCAATGAGATAGGCCAACCTATAAAGAATGCTGTGGAGTAATAATATTTTGCCTGCCCATGGTAACTAGACGAGCTAAACAAAAACAGTGAACACACACAAACACACACCCTACAATAATTCCAAAACATCAACATTAACATACATGCGACAAGTGCACACCACACACTCAAAACACACACACACACAAATCGAGCTTACCAGTCCTACGGATCCAAGCAAAGTTGTGGCCACAGTACAAGTTCTCCTCCAAATATTTTGCTGTTATTATATTAATATATATATTATTATTATATAAATCCTCTACTTATCCCAAAAAAAATCTTCCAATTAAAAGATAAACTCCTCACTCGTTTTGTCTTGTGAAATTCAAAGGCACCAAAAAAAAATCTCCTTTACGCCCCCTCTCCAACCTTCCATTCCAACTTGAAAACTACCATTTCCCAATGTTATTGATTTGATGAATAATATGTGATACATTATGATTTGCCTACTACTTATGTGTGGGTGCAACCCTAAACTGGTTCCAACAAAATTGCCTTCTGTAATTCAATCTCTGAGGTTTGGTTTTAAACAAAATATCAAAGGCAAATTTTTTTATCAACAGCCTTTGACTTCTGGTTCTTTTACACTGAAACGTGAACCCAATAATGCTGTAGTCTTCTAAGAAAATTGAAACTAACTTAAAGCATTCACATGTTGGTATCAAAAGGCCAGAAAATGTCTTCCAAAATAAACCTCTAAAATCTCACTTCAAGAAGATTTAACTAATTTTTCAATTCAAATAGAAAATGAATTTCAAATCCTACTATGCAGAAAAGTTTTGGAGAAAAAAAAATAAAAAATCTTCTAAAACAAAAGAATAAAATGTTCGAAAGTGGAAAAGAAAAACAGAAGGACAATTCAGTGCCACTCCAATCATAAAAAAACTCTTCCAATAGAGTGATAAAAAATACTATTAGATGCTATTAATAATAAAAAGTGATTAGATTTAGTTTTAATATTTGGCAGCAGATTAAAAACACAAATAAAAAAAAAATGAAGTGTTATAATATTGTTACCAAAAGTGAAATATAGAAAAAAAAGTGAACGAAAAATGACAAAACGTCGAAATTGATTTCGACTTCTCGACTAGTTATATATATATCTGGTGTATATAGCTGCATACATATTATTAAAACATTACACTACGGACCAAGTGCCTCAAAAGTTTTTTTCTCTTCATTTTTTTGATCCGATTTGAAACAAGTTACAATTTTGTTGAGAATTTTTTGTGTATATTCTTAAAGTTTAAATAATTTGGGGGGTAAACGTGCCAATATTTTATAATAAAAATGTATTTAACTATAAAATTATAAAGTATAAGGATTTTAGAGATTGATTTCACGGTCTAAAATCCGTTTATTTCCGTCTGAAAGAATAGATTTTATGATTGTAATTTTAGAAATTACACAATTTTGGCATACTACATGATAATGTTTTCCTCCCTTGTTATTTATTCTATTTCAGATTTAAAAACTTTATCTATACTTTTTAATTGATGAAGATAAAAAGTATACTAAGTACCATGGATTTTTTTAGACTGAAATTTACTAGGACCTAAAGAATATAAATTAAAAAATCTGACATATTTTGTAACTTGTTTTCTAATAAATACATTACATAAAATATCTGGCTATAATGAATTAATAATAAGCAATTTAGATTTTTTAGTTTTCTATTTTTTATTTTGAATGTGCCCAAATAGATTTTTTACTATAATTATAAAACACTTGCAGTTATCATTTTTTTTTATTGCAGCTTTTAACCATTAATTTGGCTGCTAATATCTACTCCCTTTTAACTACAAGGTAAAAAATGGTTATTTATTTTAAATACAACTTTTTTTCATCAAAACTAAATCAAATACCTACCAAACAAAACTTAATTTCTTTGGTTTTTTATTAAAAATTGCCATGTAATTAAATGGGAGAATTTCTAAAAAAAAACTAATTGAAAGCGGCATCTTCTTTATATACGAAATGTTATGTGGGCAGTCTAGAAGTATGATTTTAAAATAAAGGGGAGAAAAATAATTTTATGAATTACATAATGGCTTTCTCGATTATTAGGTTGGGTTAAACAGAATTAAGGGAAGCTATTTATAGCTTTTCATTTATTGTTATACCACTAGTAGTTGCTTAAAATATCATTACATTTTTCTTAATATGATATGCTATAATAGTTATTTATCGCGTTGTAATATAGACAGCTTTCCGCGGATATTAAAAAGAAATTTATAAGATTAAAAACTAGTTTTGGTAGCCCCGAGGGGCAAAGGGCCGGTCTTAAAAAAAAACTGGTAGTAAATTAATGATATTTTAATTTTAAATTTCGTAGAAATTGTCTTTAATACGATGCTATACATGATTTCTCAATATGGCTGAGAACTGGTTCTAATCCAGCGGATATAATCGGATTCGAAGACATACTGGAAATAATATTCCTATTTATTCTTATTTATGAAATAAAATTGAATGATATTTTAAACAAATATTTAGTGTCGATTTGTTGTAATTTATTTTGATTTCTATAGATGAATTCTTAAAAAATTGAAAAATTATTTAAACAATATTTTTAAAAACTTATGTTTTTTTCTTTCAATAGAAATTTGTTTGTTATTTTTTGCACACTTATAAAAGGTAATCGGAACTTTTTAGTTTTTACTACAAAAAAAAAAACAATTTTGATATCAGTTTTCTTAATTTCTAATCAATTAAATGGTTAAAAATTAAGAATGTGATATAATTTTTTTTAGAAAAAAACAGCCATGCAATATTTTGGATTAAAAAGGAAAATTTACATTGCTACAATTTTGTCACGTACGGAGGAGGTTGGTCATAGTGAAGCTTCTTTGATAAGCTTACTTTATTTTATAGTTTTATAACTTACATATCATTTAATATCAAGATTAAATGGGTTTGGATAACGTATACATAAGAATGATAAACCCAAAATCCCAGCATTTTTGGAAGATCGTAGCTTCCTAATGATTGACCTTATCCGTACGCAGGTAACTTGTATCATTCGGCTAAACAAATAAATTTGATTTTCACCTAAGTTTTGGTTTCTTACTTTTAGTGTTGGTAGCAGAGCTACTCTTATAGTCATGTGTTGGTATGTCTGAGATCTTTTAACTATTAACTCACCCTTCCAACACCCCTCTTTTAGAACTATTTTCTTTTTATATTATAGAATGTCTTATGACATAGAGTGATCAACACAGTTTAATTAAACATGTTATTTTTAGTAGCGAAGCTACTCTATAATTCACTATGTCCGTCCGTCAGTCAGTCCGTAACGCTATGGGGGAAATGGGATTTACTCAACTCCTATAAAAGATAGGATTCTGAAATTTTTTGACAACATTCCCATCATTAAGGAGCACATTTAACTATAAAACATCAATGGCGGTCGGACGGCTTTTTAGCAGGTTTTAGGCTATTTCTTTAATTTTGCACATTTTCCCCCATATCTTTGGTGTTTATGGTCCGATTTTCAAAATTTTTTCAGTTAAAGATATCAAAATTAAATTTTCCGTCGTTAGGAGAAAAAAATAATGACGGTCAGACTGCCTTTTTGCAGGTTTTTGGCTATTTTTATATTTTTTACATTTTCTCCCATATCTTTGGTGTTTATGATCCGATTTTCAAAATTTTTTCAGTTATACATATCAAAATCAAATTTCACATTGTTTGAAGAAAACAACTATGACAGTCAGACTGCCTTTTTGCAGGTTTTTGGCTATTTTATATTTTTTACATTTTCCCCCATATCTTTGGTGTTTTTATTCCGATTTTCAAAATTTTTTCAGTTAAAAATATCAAAATTAAATTTTCCGTCGTTTGGAGAAAACAATAATGACGGCCAGACTGCCTTTTCGCAGGTTTCTGGCTATTTTTATATTTTTTACATTTTCCCACATATCTTTGGTGTTTTTAGTCCGATTTTCAAAATTTTTTCAGTTAAAGATATCAAAATTAAATTTCACGTCGTTTGAAGAAACAACCATGACGGTCAGTCCCATCCACAAAATTTTGTGCTTCGCTACGTATGGATGTTGTCATCCTTGTTATTTGATAAGTCCAATACACAGTGTTTCATGTTAAAAACAATCTTTAGTTGGGTTCATAAATAACAAGGATGACAACATCCATAAGTAGCGAAGCACAAAAAATCGTAGATTGGGATACGTAGTAGAAGATTTAAAGGGTATCTATTAAAATCAAGAATAGATTTATTGGATAGCATAAACACGAAACCTTGTTTTATTTTGTATGATGACGATGGTCAAATTAAATTAAAGATGCACATAACAATGGGAAAAATTCAAAAAAGTTTGAAAATTGGATAAAAAATAACAAAGATATGGGGAAATATGTAAAACATATAAAAATAGCCAAAAACCTGATAAAAGGCAGTCTGGCCGCCATGGTTGTTTTCTTAAAACGACAGAAAATTTAATTTCTATATCCTAAACTTAAAAAATTTGGAAAATTGGACCATATACACTGAAGATATGGAGAAAAATATAAAATAGCCTAAAACCTGCTAAAAAGGCAGTCTGGCCATCATGGTTGTTTTCTTTAAAAGACGGGAAATTTAATTTTGATATCTATAACTGAAAAAATTTGGTAAATCGGACCATAAACACTGAAGAATTGGAGAAAAATATAAAAATTTAAAATGCCGCCATGGTTGTTTTCTTAAAACGACAGAAAATTTCTATATCCTTAACTTAAAAAATTTTGAAAATTGGACCATATACACTGAAGATATGGAGAAAAATATAAAATAGCCTAAAACCTGCTAAAAAGGCAGTCTGGCCGTCATGGTTGTTTTCTTTAAAAGAAATTTAATTTTGATATCTATCATTGAAAAAAATTTGAAATCTCTTAAAATCCTTACCATTAGTTGAGACAATAAGGAGTTGCTTTTATTTGATCATTTTAGAGTTGATACGCTTTTGTTACACAAGTTTTTAGTAGCGAAGCTACTCTATAATTTGAAATGTCCGTCTATATGTCTGAAACGTTTTGGGGGAAACGTGATTTTCTCATCTCCTACAAAAGATAGAAGGCTGAAATTTTTTGTCAACATTCCCATCATTATGGAGCATAATTAAGTATAAAACATCGTTAGCGGTCGGACTACTTTTAAGCAGCTTTTTAGCCGCTTTTAATTTTCAAAACTGATTTTCTTGGCTCCTTTAAATGAGAGAAGGCTGAAACTTCTTGTCATCATTTCCATCAATATGGAGCATAATTATGTATAAAATATCAATAGCGGTTGGACTGCTTTTAAGCAGCTTTTTGGCCAAATCTTATTGATATGAAGCTTCATTAGGTATTAATAAAAACATCAATAGCGGTCAGACTTCTTTTAAGCAGCTTTTAGCCGCTTTTATTTTTCAAAACTGATTTACTCGGCTCCTGTAAAAGATATAAGGCTGAAACTTCTTGTCAACATTCCTATCAATATGGAGCATAATTAAGTGTGAAACATCAATAACGGTCGGAGTGCTTTTTAAAAACTGATTTTCTCGGCTCCTTTAAAAGATAGAAGGCTGCAACTTCTTGTCAACATTCCCAACAATATGAAGCATAATTAAGTATTCATCACAGTGGCCAGACTGCTTCTAAACAGCTCTTTGCCCGCTTTTACTTTTTGCAATAGATTTTCTCGGCTCCTACAAAAAATACACTACTGAAACTTGCCAATATTACTGACTATACCCCATACTTAGGTATGAAAAATCTTTGGTAGTCTGATTGCTTTTAAGCTGCTTTTCTTTTTAAAACTTTCAGATATAAACCTTATTTTTTCAAAGTTTCATGATTTTAAGTTTTTGCATATTTATTTGCATATCTTTCTTTTCTTTGTTATGGAAACAGTTAATCAACTTGATTAAGTTTTAAAAATTTGTTTTGGCACTTTCCTTTTAATGGCTAGTGGGATTGAACACCCCCCAAAAATCAAAATTGTAAGTCTTTTTTAAGGAATACATAATTCCTATACTTGTAGAGTCGCTTCGCTTCTATTAATGACACAACAAAAAGATAAAAAATGTACACTTGTTTGAAAATTTATTTTTTAACAACATAAATTATTATTTTTATTATATACGTACTTCTACATACAATATAAATAGATTTTATATTTTTTTTATGAGAATTTCTGACTAAATTCACAATTTTTATCACATTTTTGTTAAACATTGAATTTTTATAAATAAAATGTTTATAATAATTTAACAGAAAAATTTTGCAAAATATATTTTGCTACGTTAAAGTAAATTTAATGCAAAAAAAAACTTAAGAAATTAAAGAGATTTTTTGACTCGAAGTTTTTCTTTAAAAAAGAAAAAAAACGAGTTATATTAATTCAAAACTTGGCCTCAATGTTAGGTTTTAAAACTACATGGTATACAATACCAACTGATAACATTAAATACTTTATTCATGTGGAGAAAAACTGGTTTTATTTTATCACTTTATAAGAAAAATGTTTCAAATGTTTTTTTTTCAGCACAACTTTTCTATAGCTGGGTATTTATTGAATAAGATTTGTTGGATTATCTGGAAGAATAGACGAGACCAGGGTACTAACAAAAGTAAATGCAACGCTCAAAATATTTGGCTTTGGTTCCTCCTGTTCTTGTTGAATGCCCTCTGGATCAGCTGTTTCTGCTCCCTGGTCAGCTACAGCTGTTGATTCATCACCATCATTTCCCGCGTTTTCTGGCGCAGCTCCTGTGTTGGTAATTTCATCTCCGTTTGTATTTTCATTGTTGTCTTGTCTGTTATCATCAGCAGGTTGTCTGTTTCTGAAGAAATAAACAGCTGCGAGGGCAATAAGGACGAAGAGCAGCCTAAAGAAGCTGCTATGGGTGTACATAATACAAAACAGAATGGCAACACGAAGTATTGAGTAAGCATACTCAAGAGGATCAACGCCAGCGGCGGCAGCTGCATTATTTTCAACACCGGCAGCATTAACAGGAAGCATTTCACGGTTATCATTGTTAACATTATTTATGTTTCCATTAGCGTTGCCTTCAATGACAGGAACTGCGGCCAAGCTGCCCTGCTGCTGCAGAAACTGTGTGTTAAGGCTGATGTACTGCATGTAAAGCTGGTGGTAGACGGCCAGCTCGTCGGCGGATAAGTTGGGCGTCTGTGAGATGAGCTGCTGCAAGGATCTGTGTATGGACTCAAGTTGGTCTTCATCCGCTGGTGTGTTGGTGGTCTGTAATGCGGTTGGTTGTCTGGTAAAGGCTTGGATGTTATCCTGGTCAGGTACATGCACATTACGGCGGCGCAGGCCGTCGCTGTTGTCATTCGAAGCTGCCTGGCTGCTAACAGCTGCAGAAGCTGCTGGCGGTTGGGGTTGGTGGATCTTACAGACCAAGTGAATTGTATAATGGGCACAATCGTCATCAAACCTGTTTTTAACAAGATATTCAATTAATTATAAGTTACTAGCGGCTGTGCCCCTAGCATCTAGAGGCTCTATATTTGAAGGGCAGAAAATAGCTTAAAACCATACCCAGTCTTATTTATAAAAATAAAATATCCTAAAACCATCTCAGGGCTTATACTAAGCTTCCCTCTAAAGGAGAATCATATCGGTTCAGTGGTTAGCGAGATCCTTCGCTAAAGACAAAAAAGCTTAGTACTTTATATTATAGGGTAAAAGGCAGAATATATAAAATTGGAAAAAGATTTGTATTTTCGCTAGTCAAAGTTATAAAAATTTCTTTTATGTAACAAATTAATTTTTTGTTGATAAGCAATGAAGCGTAACCTTATGTACACAAATGCAAAGAGAATACATTTTGTCTAAATAATGCCTATTTTAGCCAAACGAAAAGTTAGATGAAAAATAAAAAAAACCTTACATCCCATAAAGTGTGTGAAAGTACAAAATATAAGATTCTATTGGTATAAAATTTAAAAAAAGGACAATTTATAATTTTTAGGTCTTAAAAATGCAGTTTTTTATGATAAAAATTGTTTGAATATCTTTCCTAAGGACATTTTTAACTAGATCAGTATCCTGCAGCAGGCGGCCTGCGTACACCAGTTTCTGATCCGCTGCGGCCGGATGGGTCGGATATTCGGCCGTTATCAGCTCCTTGACATGCAGCACTGTGTGGGTAAGCTCGGCGTCCACATAAATATCACCAATAGCCGCGCTGGGGCTCTTTATTCGGAGTTTAACTTCGTTCATTTTTTGTGTTTTTTGGGGGGTGCTTTTGTTTTTTAACCTTGACTAGTAAAGTTTAACTGCGCAAAGCACTAGAACAGCCTGTTTTTATGTGTGTGTGTTTTATTTAACGAAACAAGTGAGTGTGTGGGACAGGCCTAGGTGTGTGTGTGTGTGTGTGTGTGTGTGTGTGTGTGTGTGTGTGTGTGTGTGTGTGGAAGGGAGGTAGCTTAACACACACTTGATCTTTCACTAAGTTTAATGTTTTTCTTACAAACTAACGGGTTTTGGTTCGTATAACTGTTCAATCAATGTTCAGTATCATGCACTTGCAATCTCATTCGTGTACCTTTTAAAGGTTAATATCAAATAAGTCTCTTAGAAATGAGATTTTACTTTTTATCAAGTTTTCATATATATGTAAAGGAATGTTTTGATTTCATCAGGCCTCGGAAAATAACGTGGACCAATGAGAGCGCGGCAAATTTCTGACTCAGCCAATCAGAGGCCGTGAAATATGTTATAATATGTTTGACGTCAATACATGTACATAGGGATGCCAATTACAAAAATATATATAAATCTTTTTTCCATGGAAATTATAGGATAAGTATGTATATAGGAAATAAATAGAATTTATTCCTATTATATAAAGTAGAGTGATTTTTTTTGTCTGAAGCTTAAGAAGCAATAATAACTACTGTACCAAATAGGTATAGGTTCTCTATTTTTGGTAATCTTCACAATTGGTTCTTTGCTGGTTTTAGGCTAATTTTTCAAATTTGAATCTTTAGATGGTTTTATGCTATCTTTCTATCCCCTCTCCTCTTTACCATTGTATTTCTACTACAATACGTCCCTAGATGCAAGAGGCGTAGCATTATAAGCATTCTTATATAAAAGTAACATGATGTTTGTGTATTTGTCTGTCTGTAGTTTAAAAACAGCGTAAAGTGACTCCAAAAAACTACGTCATACAATAAAATGACCAATGAGTGGCCAGTAAAAATTTTACCATTGGTCAATTACAATGTATACTGGCCTATCATTGGTCATTTTATGGTATGATGTAATTTTTTTAGTCACTTTAAGCTGTTTATTTACAGTGTAGGTCCTGAAAGGTTTTAAACTATTTTAAGGTAAGGTACCTCTACCCTTTGCCAAAAGAATTTGTCCTTATTAATACCCTACTTATTTCATATATCTTAGAAAAACTAAAATCAAAATAGGAGTGATTGTTTTTACGAGTGATAGGACAATATAAGATATATTAGTCTTCTCATAAATTCTCACTTTGGGAGCTTATTAATGTCAGTGGAAAAAAATTTAATCGTCTTGGTTTAATATTTTTCAAAAATCAGAATCTAATTGAATGTATTGACATCCCTATTTCATGTTATCAAGTTCTTTAGTTGCATGATTTTGTCCTTTCTCCTTTTAATCCTCTAATATCCAATCCCCTCCCCCCTCCACTCATGCTCTCTCCCCCTTCCCCCCCCCCCTCCACTCATGCTCTCTACCCCTATTATAAAATAGATTTATGATCTTAGATGGCTAATCAGAAACCTCCGGACGCAAAATCAAAATAAATTTATTTTTTAACTCCTATTGTTAACATCTTAATTGGAACTGATGATCTATTTATTACTGAAACAAAAAAATATAAATATAAGATAAGTTATATGTTTAGATTTTGATATCAAGTCTTTTATGATTTTATCCTATAATACGATAAGTGAATAAATCTTTAGACATTATGATTTACCCATTTAAAGCTTTATAATAGGAAATTATTCCTTTATAGCTGACTTACTATATGTGTGAAATTAAAAACCCACAATTTTTACTGATTTCTCTTGGGAGGGTGGTGGCACTCTCCCCAAAAATAGTTATAAGCCTTCCCGGGACCTATAAGGAGCTACCCTGTTAAGGAGAACCTGATCGGTTTAGCGGTTAGCGAGATCCTTCGGTACAAACAAACAAACAGACAGACAGACATCGTTCTACTTTGTATTATAGATAACTAACAATAATGTTCCTACACTATGTTCCAATTAGTATACTTAAAGGATTAAGGATCTAAACATTTTATCTCTATTATAAAATTAATCTCCCCATTCCCTTTCTCTTTATAGGCTTATGCAATACTTGTAACTTGTAAATAAGACGACAATTCCTGGTATGATCGAGGAGACAAATATAAATTTGTTCATAAGTAGCGCAGCAATTATAAACAATTAAGTTCTAAATACTTAAACTCATTGGGAAGAGGGGTTAAGCCACTGTATATAATGAATATATTATTACATGGATTTTTTATGCAGATCAGCATGTACTCTAATAAAGTGCAATATATAGCTGGCTAAATTACCCCATCCTCTCCCATCCTACTGTATATGAACGAACTGACCAATAAATGATGTCCATGTTAGCAACCTAAATTGATAGTATTTTCCCCTGTCATTATATCCTCTTATATTCTATATCAATTGAGACAAGAATAAATTTGATCATAAGAAGCGCAGCAATTAAAAACAAATATGTTCTAAATACATTGATTTATTAGTAAGAAGTATAAGAGAAATGGATATAGTATAGATTATACGTGGATATTTTGACGGGGAAAAAATTGTCGTCAATTTAGGTTGCTTATATGAACATCGTTTATTGGTCAGTTCGTAGGAGGGGAGGGTAGGTGATAATTGAGGGGATGGGGGTATCGTTATTTAGCCTGCTGCGAGTTTGATATTTTTTGATATCATGAAAATCTGGTGTAACATCCAAGAAATAATATATCTTTTGCTACAGTAAAATTGATAGAGCAAATCACAAAGTTTTTTTAAAAAGGTTAAGTTAGGTTTTTATTTGCTGTCCTACTACACTACTCAAGTATATAGAAACTTATTTACAACGTACATGTCTACTAATCTGACTTTCTATTTTGAAAATAAAAACCGAAGCAACTTTTTAATCGATTCCTATGACAACAAGGTACAATATTATAAGCGAGGCATTTTCATAATCAAGTCTAAACATGTGATATGTTCTTAAACAATATCCTGCATAAGGCAGTTTTTATTTACAATTTTTTTAGACTTTTAAAATTCTGCGTATTAAATAATGACTCTCTAAAAAGAACTACATGTCCGTTTGTCCTGCCGGCCGAATTTAGAGCTTCGCTTTTATGGATGTTGTTATCCTTGTTAAATAATATGTGACTAGAGCATTCATAGAAACATTATTCTAAGAAAACCTATTTGGTTGACTGAATAAAACTGTAAGTTTCTTGGCAATTATAATAGAACTAATAAATTATACATTTTGTGAAGTAGAAAATTTTGTAATGTTTAAATCAAACTCAAGCTATCTTGTTAACAAAAAAATATGCCAAAACTCGAAGAAAATCACGAAACCTTAGAATAATAATATTTACATTTTATGAAGCGTGACCGACAGACAGACGGACAAAATAATGTATAGACTCGATGCGCATTTGTCAAAGTAATCTTCACTAAAAATTCCAGATTTCTATCTTAAATAATAGCAAAGAAAATCACATTTCCCCCATAGCGTTACGGACTGACTGATGGACGGACAGACAGAAATAATTATAGAGTAGCTTACAGCTGCTAAAAACAACAAAACTAATAATAAAAATATTAATATATTTATTTATAATAAACTAAAATACATTTTAACTAAATATATTCACAGAATCACAACAGAAAAGATTTTTAACATATCTTATATTTTGTTTAACAAAATTAAGACTTAAATAATCAAAATTTATGCAGATTTTAAAAATTTAACAGATAAAATAATGTTTAATATTTTTTTGTGACAAAATTTGATGAAAATTTGATTTTTAATTTCAATGTTTGATAATTAATATTTTTGCTTTATTATTTAGTGAGGACTTTAAATTGATTTAGTAAAATTGTTGTAAAATGTACTACATGGATCTTAAGGGATAAGACAATAGACAATAAAATGAGTGGACATCAGACTGTCAATTACACTAGTACCCAAGGTTTTAATAATCACGTTTTCGTATTCTTATTCTCATTTCGGATACTCCTATTAAAATTGGATGATTCATTAAGTCAAGTGTCCAAACATGTCAACCAATAGTTTACATCTAAAGAATGGGGTAATTTTGTTTGTCATTATTGGTGATGTACATGAATTTATCGTTCATTGGATTATCTCTTATAATAGATAGTAAAAATGTCGCTCTAGCACAACTAAAACAAGTTAATTTCCTCACTAATAATAATTTTATACAACAGTATGAATTTAAGAAAAATACATATATGAGAATTATGTTTAAAAATTATATGTTTATTGGGATTAAATCAACATGACGAAGGAATGTAATTTTCCGATAACTTTAAAGTCAGAAATCTTAAAGGATAAGACAATTGACGATAAATATATGTACAATGTACTTATTCAATGATAATGAAATCATTTGTTGAAAATTTTGAATCAACTAATCAAACTTTTATAAAAATACAAAAAGTTTTAAGTTAGTGAATAAGAGACAAAAGTTTTTTTTATATAAAACTTTGGGTATCGTAATAATTTACAGTTCAATGTACCTACCCTCCCAGGTTTTTATCAAAATCTACAAACTTTGAGATCAAAAATGTATGGTAAATTATAATTTTTTGCTTGTTTTCTCTAGCTGCGTGACCCCATGCAGAAAATTTAAGATTAGTTTTAGTCCTTATAGGTTTATTAGAAAAAGGACCTCATTTCATAATTTGAGCTTGATCCAAATATCAATTAAATGTACGTAGAGGGATCGATGTGAAATTGGGAATTTGAACTATTGAAAACTTTGTATTAGAAAGAGCGAGGTATTCTTAAAAACAATTATATATTATTAGATTTAGCAGTAACCCTATTATATAAAGTAGTAAGGTTTTTTTGTATAAAGTTTAAGATCCCAATAACTATTGGACCAATTTGGTTCTCTTTTTTAGGTAAGCTTCAAATAGGTCCAGTGATGGTTTTAGGCTATTTCATTTTCAGACTTAAGACTTTGGAAGGTTTAAGCTTATTTTTTGGCCCCTTTGAAAACAGAGCCCCTAGATGCTAGGGGCGCCGCTGCTAGTATTTATGACAAATGCCATTTTTGTATTAAGAATATTTGTCCTAATTCCCTCTGAAGGTTCTTTGCCATTGTCTGGTTTGTCTGCTAGTTATCAGGGAGGGAGGGGACAATGGACTGTTAAATACACTGGTACCCAAAGTTTTATAAACCTTGGGTATATATTTATAGAATTTGGATTGGTTAATTCCAAACTTAGAGTGTCCAGATTTTTTAACCAATAATCTTAATATACAGATAATTATAATTTTTCTTTATCATCATTTGGATGTACATGGTCTTATTTCTTAAGATTCCTGGTTATTTATTGAAAATTGATTTTTATGCACTGATTATTTCATTCACTGTCTATTTCTTTATCAAGTCACAGGGATAGGACAATGGAGAAGTTTATAATTCCCTCTCGTGGCGTGCACATGTTTTTATCAGGGGCGTGTGGGATTTTTATATATTTTAATATTGAAAGGTGTGTTGAATTAAACCCCCTTCTGCATGATCTAGTTGTTAAAAAATCTTTTCTTTTAAAAGTTAAAGCCTAACTCATTTTTTAAAAAAAATACAAGAAGAGAGGAAACATTCTATACAGAAGGAGCACCTTTGTTTATAATCATTTTAGAATTACATACATTTATCTTCCATTGTCTTATCCCTTAACATCACTGACTAATTATTAAACAGAATACTTATTTATCGCATCGTATTATAAACAACTTTCCGCAGATATTAAAATGAGAAATAATAAGATTAAAACCAGTTTTCTTAGCCCCGAGGGGCGAAAGACTTACAAAACTGGTAATATTCTTATGATTTTTATTTTATCATTTGTAGACAATTGTCAATAATACGAGGCTATACATGATTTTTCAGTATAGTTGTTAACTGGTTCTAATCCAGCGGATATCATCGGCTTCGAAGCCGCATTGGAATATCTGTTCTTGAACATATAATGCCACTAACATTTCTTTAAGTCACAATTTTAAGTTTTTGTCTATATCACAGAATGAATTTAAATGCCAAAGATGTCAAAAATGCCTCCAACCACTGATAAACTCTAAATAAAAGGATTAATACTTATAATTCAGCTTAAAATAATATTTATCTTTAGCACGCCAATGACGAGCCAAAATTTTTGTGGTCATCCTTATATAACATGTAACAGGATTTCGCTCTGTATTGCTCTGAACAGATATGGTTCTTCTTTACAATGGGAAGGTTTATAACTAATTTGGGAGGAGACACAACAAACCTTCCATGAGAAATCGCCCCTGTAAAAAATACCCCCTATCTTTTTTGAAACTAAAATTAAAAAAGGGGTGTTTGACTCCCCCCCTCCCCCTCCGACTTCAAGTGCCCTTAGATCCAGTGTCATATTTAAAGACAATGTGCAACGCTACTCTATAACTCATTAAATGTTAAGTATTAATCTTTTCCTGTTCGTCTAATTGTTGATGATCGTTATCTAAATCATATACACCACCAGATAAGTATTAAAACATTCTGTAAGTTGTTCAGAAAATTGGAAGAAAGTGAAAAATCTAATTAAAAATGAGAAAGATATGCTAAATAATTGAAGAAATCTTTAAAGAAATAAATAAATTTGTCTTTTATCGCATGAACAACAGATCGACGACGTACCAAGTATTTAAGTTATTGCAGAAAAAAAAACAGCCTAACTTTCATAGCAGACGATGAAATAAGAACAGACTGACGGTCAGACAAAAAGAACAATAAAGAAGCCTCGCTTCTAAAAATCCATAGAGAAAAATCAATCATCTTTTTCTTAGGCTAAAAAAACTTGTCTGAGATTAGCGACTGAGCCCCTGGCGTTTAGGGGCTTTATATTTGAAATGTTATAGAAAGGCCAAACCTAAAACCACCCCATGACTTCAATGTAAAAATGAAATAGCCTAAAAACTACCCACAACTTATGTAAAGCTTCCCTAAAAGTTATGGACAAAAAACCTTACTATTTTATATTATAGGACAAGTATTTATTGTTGGTGTATACCCTGTTGTACTTGATGTTGTATATTATGGTCCGTGCTATGGTCACCAGATACATTCGAGTCTATTCGATCCTCAGAACTTTTCTGATCCTAAATATTATTTCTTGTTAATTCGAAGCTTTTTTATAATTAGGGTCCGCCAGTATGCAGTATGTCAAAATAATTTAGGAATGTTAGAATTTTTCTATTGATGTCAAACTTGGCTAAATGATTCCTGTAATAATTAGATAGTATGTAATTGTAGAATGCGTTGTTATCAATTTAAATTGGTCTGTCTGAATGGTTGAGATTGTTTTCTTTTTGGTTGGAGGGAGGGTTTAACTCCCCCCCCCCCAAAAAAATGTAAATTTTCATTGACACCATAATGATAAAAATGAAATTTTGTGAATTTGAATTATCAAAGTTTAGAAGGAAATTGTTAATCTTTTTACTTTTACTTGAATATTAAAGATTTAACTTATATAACATTTAAAAACTTATAATTACCTGATCTTCTGTACTTCTAGCGTAGACATCATGTGGTGCTCCGTACACTTGTACGGGTACGGCAACAGCTGTCGCGCCGTACCCAGTATCGTACACCAGTGGCACAGCTGTACTGCCGTACACTAGCAGAGGGGAGGGGGTGCTGCTGCCATAGTGAGGCTTGGGCGAGGGGTGGGAAGGGGGGTTGTATGTTGAGGAGTGATGGTATGGAGTGGTGGGTGGATGTGGGGTGGTGTATGCAGGGGAATAGGGGTCAGTTGTGGAAGCATACAAAGCCTATTTTATTTGAAAAAGTAGGAAAAATTTTTAAATCTTAGCTTTTAAACTTATTTTTTGTTGCAAATTTGAAGGATGCAGGGGTTGTTCCCACCCATTGAGGTTTGAAAAATCAATCCCAAAATGAAAAGCTTAGATGTCACTCTACAGTATATATTTAAAAGAATTATTAGCTTTTTGTTCTTATAGACAAAGTTGGTAAGTGGGTATTCTGTCATTTTTTTATCACATGGCAAAACTTTCAATATTTTGAATAAAAATTCTAAAATTTTAGACTTTCCTGGATATAAGGAGAAACATCATGATGTGGTGAGGGCGGAGCCGCCTCAAGCCTGGCATACCCCTTCTTGTGGCTAAAATAAGGCGGATACTTGGGCTCAGGGGCGTGCTGCGGATAGCGATGTACGGGTGGAGGTGGGGGTGGGGGAGCATCACAAATATAGCAGAGAATCACGTCCTCACAAATTGTGTCACATTTCTTCTTGGGAACTTTGGTGCAAATTTCTTGGGGCACGTTGTGGCAGTTCTCCTTGGGGAACTTCTTACATTTTTTCCTAAAAATTTAATGTAAGGAAAATTCAAAAAGGTGATTTAACAGCCTTCCCCCCCCTCCCCCACTCTAAAAATATACCTATATGGTTTTATACATTTCCCAAAAATTTTTTGTCTTTACAGTTCAAAGCCCCTAGTTTTTACAAATTATTTAAAATTTTGACCCTCAAGTAATCAGCTTGCCAGGGATTAAGGGACAGGAAATCAACTTGAAAGTATTTCTCCTAAATGCAATTTATAATACTGTTTATTAAACCTTAAATTTTGGGGATTCTATTATAACAAACACCTTACTAAAGTCTAAAGTACACAAATTAATTTTACCATATAAATATCAAGCAACGTTCCCTTAAAGTGCCTGTTGAGCGCTAACCCCCCCTTCCCCTCCCTAATAAAATGAAAATTAGGGAGAGAAGTTAAATTTTTTAATTGTGTCACACCCTTGCGTGAAGGTCCTAACCCTGAGGGAAAACGTAAATAACAATAAAATAATATTTAAGGCAAAGCTTTAAAATTTATAACTAAATCTCTTGTAAATGAGATTGTCTAACAATTTATACCTTGGTATAGTGTCACAGGATTTTTTGGGAACTGTTTTACAGTTCTTCTCTGGTACCTGGTCACATTTGGTCTCAAATACCTGTCCACACTTCTTCTTAGGTACCTAGATATTTAGATAGATAGATAGAAAGCAAGTTAGATATATAATCATATAGATAGGTATAAACCTGATTACACTTCTGTGAGAATGTAGGATTATAGACTTGTCTTGGTACATCCATACATTTAGATTCTGGTACTTAGATATATAGATAGATAGATAATCATATAGATAGATAGATACCTGATTACACTTCTGTGAGAATGTAGGATTACAGACTTTTCTTGGTACATCCATACATTTAGATTCTGGTACTTAGATAGATACATAGATAGATAATCATATAGATAGATACCTGATTACACTTCTGTGAGAATGTAGGATTACAGACTTGTCTAGGTACATCCATACATTTAGATTCTGGCACTTAGATAGATAGTTAGATAGATAATCATATAGATAGATAGATAGATACCTGATTACACTTCTGTGAGAATGTAGGATTACAGACTTGTCTGGGTACATCCATACATTTAGATTCTGGTACTTAGATAGATAGTTAGATAGATAATCATATAGATAGATAGATACCTGATTACACTTTTGTGAGAATGTAGGATTATAGACTTGTCTTGGTACATCCATACATTTAGATTCTGGTACTTAGATATATAGATAGATAGATAATCATATAGATAGATAGATACCTGATTACACTTCTGTGAGAATGTAGGATTACAGACTTTTCTTGGTACATCCATACATTTAGATTCTGGTACTTAGATAGATAGTTAGATAGATAATCATATAGATAGATAGATACCTGATTACACTTCTGTGAGAATGTAGGATTACAGACTTGTCTAGGTACATCCATACATTTAGATTCTGGTACTTAGATAGATAGATAGATAGATAATCATATGGATAGATAGATAGCTAGATACCTGATTACACTTCTGTGAGAATGTAGGATTACAGACTTGTCTGGGTACATCCATACATTTAGATTCTGGTACTTAGATATATAGATAGATAGATAATCATATAGATAGATAGATAGATAGATAGATACCTGATTACACTTCTGTGAGAATGTAGGATTACAGACTTTTCCGGGTGCATCCATACATTTAGATTCTGGTACTTAGATAGATAGATAATCATATAGATAGATAGATAGATAGATAGATACCTGATTACACTTCTGTGAGAATGTAGGATTACAGACTTGTCTAGGTACATCCATACATTTAGATTCTGGTACTTAGATAGATAGATAGATAGATAATCATATGGATAGATAGATAGATAGATAGATACCTGATTACACTTCTGTGAGAATGTAGGATTACAGACTTGTCTAGGTACATCCATACATTTAGATTCTGGTACTTAGATAGATAGTTAGATAGATAATCATATAGATAGCTAGATACCTGATTACACTTCTGTGAGAATGTAGGATTACAGACTTGTCTGGGTACATCCATACATTTAGATTCTGGTACTTAGATAGATAGTTAGATAGATAATCATATAGATAGCTAGATACCTGATTACACTTCTGTGAGAATGTAGGATTACAGACTTGTCTAGGTACATCCATACATTTAGATTCTGGTACTTAGATATATAGATAGATAGATAATCATATAGATAGATAGATATACAGATAGATACCTGATTACACTTCTGTGAGAATGTAGGATTACAGACTTTTCCGGGTGCATCCATACATTTAGATTCTGGTACTTAGATAGATAGATAATCATATAGATAGATAGATAGATAGATAGATACCTGATTACACTTCTGTGAGAATGTAGGATTACAGACTTGTCTGGGTACATCCATACATTTAGATTCTGGTATTTAGATAGATAGTTAGATAGATAATCATATAGATAGATAGATACCTGATTACACTTCTGTGAGAATGTAGGATTACAGACTTGTCTTGGTACATCCATACATTTAGATTCTGGGATAGTTCGACACTCCACCCGAGGGTTATTTCGACATTCTGTGAGCAAATTTAACACTTTATAATTATCTTGCGGCTTCTCCCCTATCAATCTAATATTTCGTATTTTAGATTTAAAAGAAGAATTTCCAAAGAAAACTTTTTTGGGGGGGAATTTTTTTTTTTTTTTTTTGGGGGGGGTTAGTCGACCCCACTATTTTAATTTTAGTTTTAAAAAGAAAAATAATTTGCGGGGGGATATTTTAAAAAAATTTTGTCCCAACCCCCATGAAAATAGTTATAAACCTTCCCGGGACCTATGCGAAGCTACCCTGTAAAGGAGAACCCGATCGGTTTAGCGGTTAGCAAGATCCTTCGCTACAAATAGACAGACAGACATCGTTCTACTTTGTATTATAGATACTAGCTGCTGCGTACCTAGCATCTAGGGCTTTGTATTCAAAAAGGGAAGGGTAGATATATAGCTAAAAACCATTGAAATCTAAAACTAAATTGCCTAAAACCATCAAGTAAAGCTTCTATTTAATGGAGAACACAATCGGTTCAGTAGTTATCGAAATCTTAAGCTACAGACATAAAATTCTTATTGCTTTATATGATTTTCAAAACGTTCAGCGTGTCCTATAGAAATATGGTCCCACTTTACCTTATGTAGGTTTATATCTATTTAAGGGGAGGGTACCTCCATTCTTTTAAGACAAATCAACCCCCAATTTTTTTTCTTATTCCAACATTAACATTGGCCTGTTAGTTTCATTGGTACTCTAAGTTATATAACCACGTTATCTTATTTGTAATTATTTTGACTATTAATGGTTGATACCTAAATAATTTAATTCTAGAGAAGGGGTAATTTCGATCATCATTGGATATTTTCTTTAATCTATCCTCCTTAATTATAGAAATTAGAAAGTGTTATTTTCCTTTTCTCTCCACAGGTTTACACTCCCGCCTCTCCTTAGTCTGACACTCCTGACGGGGAACATTCCGACAATCCTCACTTTGCTCAATCCGACACTCTGTCCGCGGCACCGCTATGCACTCCAGCCGCGGAATATTCTGACACTGCTCCGTCTGAAATGTTTCGCAGCGTTCGCGGGGCACAGTGTTGCACACCTGCCGCGGCAAACTTTGGCACACTTCGCGCGGCACAAAACTGCAGGATTGTTTTGGCACAGTGCGGCACTCTTGGCGCGGTATGTTGGTGCATGAAGTTTCCGGCACAGAAGTGCATTCTTGCCGCGGCACCTGCCGACACTGTTCTTGCGGCCTGGTCTGGCATTCACCGCGCTCCAGCTGGCACATCTGTCGCGGCACAACTCGACAATCGCCTTGCGGCAGTCTGTCACACTGACGACGGGTAACTGTTCTACACTGTGTGCCGTTAGACGGCGTTAAACTGTTACCACCAGCGTTTGGGTTGTTGACAGTCCCCCCGACCCCGCCGCCCACAATTACAACAGTTTGCCGAGTATTTCTCACTTTGTCCTCTAGATCATCAGTAGCATATTCCTCCATATTGACAATATCAATCCTATCGTCAGCATCTCCGACCTGATCAAAATCCGCGTCATAATCATAGTTATAATCATAGTCATAATTACCATAATTATACTCGGGCCGTTTTGACCGTTTTCGCCGCCGCCGTCGTTGTTTGGGATCACTGTGTTCCGGCGGTTTTGTCTTTTCGTTTTCAGTCGGCGGTTTTATTAACTTTTCAAATGTGACACTTTCTTGACTGCCGCTGGGTTCGCTGTCTCCTTTATCACAGGGTTTCAGGGATTAGATTAAAAGTTAATGGAGAAAAAAATTTAGTTTAAAGAAAATCTTCCTACTTATAAATTGAAAAATAAAAAAAGGTTAAAATAAATTGCCCCAAACCATCTAGGAACCTAAGGGAAGCTTTCCTTAAATGGAAAGATCAATAGGTTGAACAGTTATAGAGAATTCAACTAACAAACAGAAAACCTTACTACTTAGTATGAAAAGATTACTACTTCATGTATGGACAAAGCTATGCAACTACTAGAGTTTTGAGTTTAAACAAAGATGAGAGATGGCTATATAAAAGAGCCAAATATTACAAAGACTATCTTTTTGAGACAATGCTTTGTAACCCCTTTTTAATTTTGGGGAACATTACTGGAAACGGTCATTGGATGCATATAAGTATACTGTACACTTTCAAAGCAATAATATGGCCGGATTTTTGCTATTTTATCTATTGAGTCACAGATGCTATTTTATTGCTAAGAAGAAGTATAATAAATATTGACAAATTGTTTTTATATTTTTAAAAATAATCGGGTATGGTCCCTTTCGTGACATTAAGTGGCATTTCGTCGTATTTTCACAGTAGATATTCTTCTGTATCTAGCCCATGCTAGGAGCTCTAACCGGCGGGGCAATCACCTAACATAACATTACATAACCTAAAATAAGCAAAAGCTACTGTGAAGGTACGACGAAAACCCCATTAAGAGGCGTTGTCACGAAAGGGACTATACCCAAATTATCTTATAAAATCATAACATGTAGAAAAAGAAGGATTAAAAAACACATGTCAATGAACGCAATTAATATTGCGTTAAAATCCTCTGCATGCAACTTAAACTGTTTTTAACCTATTTTTTTTATCATGTATCAAAAATATACTATGACACCAGTAGAATCAAACTGCAGAGCCCAAATTTGAATTAAGTCCCCAATAAACTTTTTTGGGGGGATTTAAAAATCAATTTTATATGTTGCTGTGATCATTTTGATGGAAGCAAAAGCATTTTTTAGTTTGGGGTCAAATTGTTTCTTACAGAACAATTTGATGTGAATCAGATTATATCAATACAATAATAAAAACTCTACTCTGTACGATGCAAATAATTTTTTTCTAAAACAATAATTTATATAGAAGAAATTTAACATTAAAATAAAACATATTATTCTGCAGTCTGAACCAATTAAAAGTCTTGTTTCATTTCAGTTTTTTTCAATTCAAAAAAGAGTGTTTTCACAAAGTGACTTAATTCCAATGTAGTTAAATAATTTTTATTTAATTAAAATGAAAAGAATGAAAACTATACACATAAAAGATACATGCTTTTTAAAAATATTTAAAAAAATAAGATTGAATAATCTTATAATTTATCATATTTGTATATGTGACAAAAAAAAATTTGTTGTATTGCGCAAACGTTTGTTGTCATCTTTCACTATTTAACCCTTTACAGCCAATTTTTTTGTGTTTTAAATAAGTGATGGAAAACAAGCACGATAAAGTTAATTCATTGATATATTGTAAAGAATTAAGTTTTTAATGAATTAATTTAGATGAAATCAAAAGGCCTAATTTTACTCTATACCAGAATACTATATATATGAAGCAAAACACTCTAAAAGCTACGAATTTTACCCAAATAAAAAAAGACCTTTTGCTCTGATCAAAAAAGACCACAGCAACAGTAAAATTAATTTTTAAATCCCCTCAAAAAAGTTTATTCGGGACTTAATTCAAATTTAGGCTCTGCAGTTTAATTCTACTGGTGTCATAGTATATTTTTGATATACGTTTTAAAAATAGGTTAAAAACAGTTTAATCTCATCCTAAACTATCCTCCACCAGAATATGAAACCAGGGAGGGAGAGGAAATTGGATTTCAAGTTGAAAGTCTACTGAATAAATTCTTTCTGATAAGGCAATCTATAATACAAAGTAGAACGATGTATGTCTGTCTCTCTTAAGCTTAAGATCTCTGTAACCTCATTCTTCAGGGAATATACCTACTGGTCCTTTGATGGTTTTAAGCTATTTTCTTGGAGGGTGGAATACCCCCTTCCCTCCCTCAAAAAAATTCTCCCCCGTAAACAATTTTTTTACTTTTTATTTTTATTAACCAATAATTTAAACATAATATGACTATTTTCAAAAGTAAGCCATTATATTTTTTATATAATTCGAAATGTTTAATCGTCCATATGTTTGTAAGCTACCCTGCAATCTTTTGTGATATCTTTTAATATTTTGTGCTTTGCTACTATTAAACGTTATCATCCTTGTTAATATCTAAATATGTCTGACTTGTTGTTTTTGTCTAGCTATAAATAGAAATAGAAATTCAATTTGCACTAAACATTTGTAGTAAACAAGATATGTTCCAGACAGATGCGTGCAGGAGGGGGGTGCATCCACCTTTATAGAAGTCCAACCCTCTATACCCCCCCCCCTTGGAAATTTTCGGTTAGTTTGAAGAAAAAAATTACCGCGCTTCTTGAGGTAATAAGAGAATAGAGATGCTTTGGTCTTTTGATTATGTTATTGTAAACGATGTGGGGGGGGGGGGTGGACTTTAGGGGGGTGTATCCAGAGTTAATCTCCTATTATTGTCTGTACTACACCCCAGTAGATTTTGGCTGAATGTAAAGGTTTTCCAGTGTGTCAAAACCCTGTGCACGCCACTGCTATGTTTATGCATAGAAGTTTAAAGTGAACAAATTTTTAAACGCATATGTGAATTCTTATTTATAATCATAGTCAAAGGTGAGGGGGGGGGGGGTGCTTAAAATAATTAGGAGGGGAAGAAGCAACGTTATCTATAGGTAAAGGTATTGCTGGATCCAGTATTCATATGTCCTAGATATGGCCTACCTAAGGGTAAAAAACGGATTTTTTAAATTCTCAATGTTATTTTATGTGTGGAGAAAAAGAGGCATAAAGAATCTGATTTAGTATTTTTAGGCACCTTCAAAATATACCTGGATTTTGAATGGCTTCTGATGCCGCCAGGATTAATGGACCAAAAAAAATTCACGAAAAGTTGCCTATTTGAGCCATTTGAAACTCTAGCTTTTTCACAAAATTAAAATGAGATGCAAAAAAAACGTTAGGAGGTGGTGTTTTATCCCCCCCCCCCCCCAAATCCAGTCCCGCGCAATAGGATTAAGTAAAAATGACATGTAACAGTCAAAGATCAGTAGATTTCCCTTTAAATAAAAAATACAAGATTAACAACATCCGTAGCAAATAAAAAATCATAGAAATAAAAAAAAGTTATATTAAAATATCAAGAAAACCAGATGGTAAGAGAACGAAATCAAATCTCATATGTAGATTATGGTTCTCCTTTAATATGTAGCTTTTCACAGGTCCTGGGAAGGGTTATAACTATTTGGGGGAGGGTACCACCGTTCCCCCAAGAGAAACTGCCCCTTGAATCACCGATTGAAAGTTTTGGGTTGATGGACACCCATGGTGAATTAAAGATAGACTAGCGGCTTCGCCCCTACAAAAGGACCAAGGAAATCTTCGGCAAAAAAAAATGGGGGTGATTTTTTTTGTTTTTGGGAAAATAGCCTAAAACCACCACGGGACCAGTAGATATATTCCCAGAAGAGTAGAATCCGATCGGTTCAGTGGTTACCAAGATCTTAAGGGACGGACAGACATCAAGCTACTTTGTATTATAGATATATATTCTCTATTTTTAAAATGGTTTTACCAGAGGCTTGCAGAGGAGGGGTGTAATCACATATAAATACCACCCTGCCCATAGAATTACACATTTCTTGTTATATTTACTACACCCCCCCTAAAGCTCACAACCCTTACACCCCCATCAATTTTATTTATGAGTTGTGTCAAATTTCACTAACATCTTCAGGCTTTTGAGAGGCAATAGAGGACAAAAACACAAACATACATATTAATACTTCATAAATATTGATATTAAGAATTTTAAGTTTACTTCTGTAAAGACGGTCAATCTTATTTTAGAATAGCGTAGTTACTAAGTTCTTAAATTGCCAAAGAAAAAAAGAAATTTAGTCAGTACATTTTCAACTTTTGAACTGCTTACATATTGTTAAAGGTTAAGTTTAACTTTAGTTATGGTCCGTCGGTCCGTCCTCTGTATTGGATAGCTATTTTTAATAATTAAGGCATGTTAAAATAATCATATTTATTTCAAAGTTGGCACTGGAATTTTTGCATTAAGTACTTTAAAAATTTAAAAATGTAGAGATAGTTTTCAAAGATTTTTTAAAATATCGTTAAAAATCTAACGTGATGTTACTTTATGCCTGACAATGATTATTTATCTGTCTGATTAAGTGAGCTTTGTTTTTATGGATGTTGTCATTCTTGTTTAAAAACACATGTGCTATGAGTTTATTTTTATTTAATTTTTAATAACTTTGTTAATCTTTTAATACTGCATTTACTCTATGATTCAAATTGTCCGTCTTTTTAAGTTTTTTTTCGACATGTTATATGGACCCGAAACAATCCTTTTAAAAAAAGTTATTTTTATGCTTTATTTAAGTTAGGAAAGGGTTAGAAGGGCTTAAAAGTGTTAAAGCCCCCGCAGGACTGCTAAGATATTTGTTTTCAAATTGAAAATTAGCAGGAAAAGTATGTTTTTTTCAGAAATAAAATGAAATTGACTGTTCTTTTATTTTGTTTGTTTCTTATTTTTCAGGTAAGAATTATATTTCTTTGTTTAACCTTTAAAATTTGTTTTTGAATTGCCCCCCCCCCCCCTCCCCCAACCTTTGAATATTTTCATCCTAGCAAGCACAGGATACCAGCGATACCAGGTAAACGCAAAATTAGTGTTTGACTGAAACAAAGCATTTTTATTTTACCAAAATACTAAAATATCCCATAGCAGTACATCTTAATAAAAAATAAAGGTGTTGAAGTCAATCTTAGGTACTAGGTATGTTCCTGAAGGTCCTGATCCTCCAGGTCTCCAGCAATCTTTGACAAATTTTGTTTACTTAGAGAGTGGCTTTGCTTATAGCAATATAGATTTTATGGGGGCATCGCAAGGGACAATACTTTAATACGAAGATGATTAAAGTCCCTCCACAGATCATGACGTCATACGATAAAATAACCAATGAGAGGCCAGCATAAATTTTACCATTGGTCAATTACAGTGTATACTGGCCACTCATTGACTATTCTATCGTTTGACGTCATAATCTGTGGGCGGACTTAATACCGTTTACAAGATCTTAAACTTGTATTGAAGGAATGGATCGGTGTGAGTGATGCTTCTATGCGTTGTACAGTGGAATCTTGTTGCAGAACAGGTGAGGCATACATTGGTGAAAGGGAAAAACCTATAATGTCACATGTGACATCAAAAAAAATGCGTCTAAAAAGGAAGGATGAGAGGAGAAGTGGGAAAGGAAACCCCCAAAAAAGAGATGGATTGTTATGACGTCACACGTGACATTTTAGGAGTTCTCGTAAAAGGTTAAAAGAACACTCAAAATTGAAAAGGGGCTTGATTATAAAAAAAATTGAAAATTTTCAACAGAGTATTTCCACGAAATTTTAGTTTAAGAACTTTTTATATTAGTGTATGATTTCAATCTTGCCCATCAAGTAGTGCAGCTATTTTAAAATATACATTGTTTGTCTGTCTGTCAATATATAACGCAATGGGGAAAATGGAAAATGGTTTCTGAGCTGCTATTAAATACGTAGACTGCAATTTCCTGTTTTTTAGATTAAAATTAGTGGTTAAAACGTTTGAACACTCAGCTTAATGAGCCAACCAATCAAAATTCACTAAAGTCCCCACCGTTGTTAAGCCAACTTTGAGGACTAGTGCAATATACAGCCCATTGTTCTCTCTCTCTCTGGGAATTATTTCATAAGTAAGGTCAGCTGAATTTGAGTTGCCGATTGTGTACACTAGATCTTTTCATGAAAATACACTTTTTCGAATATTAGTCTTCTGCTAACCTAAAAAGTTACTTTAGGAGCCCAGAAATACATGTGCAAAATTTCAGCTCTCTATCTCTACTGGCGACCTAGCGCCAGGCATGTAAAATTTCAACAGATAACGGTAGCACGGCGGTTTTAACAATATCTCAGCAATGTGCAGGTTTTAAGCTCTTCTGCATATTTCAATTTAAACACATAAGGACAAAGGTATATTATCCCAAAAATCTTTTGTCAAGGTCTACTCTACACCTAGCGCCAGTCAGTTTTCTAAAATCATGCATTTTATACCTGTGAAAATAGAAATCGCCAGCGCTAGGTGTAGAGTAGACCATGACAAAAGATTTTTGGGATATTATATCTTTGGCCTTATGTGTTTAAATTAAAATATGCAGAACACCTAAATTCATCTTCCAAGCCATTCTCTTAGCATTTTAATTTTTTTTATGAAATAACGGGATTTCAAAACTGCCCTTTGAAAGGGCCTAAAAAATATCTTTTTTTGTCACTTTTTTCACTGCTTATAGTTACAACTTATTAAGATATTATGCTCAGTTAAAAAAAAATTGGCGCCTCCAGCATCAAAACCGGCAAAAACTGGCAGTTAAACTTCTGTGCCCCTACTTGCCCCCCTCATCGGCCATCAGTAGTTATCTCAAGAATTAAAAGAGATATCACACAGAAAGATGACTTTTTAAATAAAACTGAACTAAGTAACCATTACAGATTTCATTTTGGGACTTTCCTTCTAGGGGCTTGTGGAGCAAAAGACCCCCCAAAACACTAAAAATATGAGTTCTGAGCTTTTTTTTAAAGATATCAACCTGTTTTTTTTTTTGAAAACTTTGTTAACATAATGGAACTCAGTAACATTTACAGATTTCATTTTGGGACTTTCCTTCTAGGGGCTTCTTTGGCAAAAGACCCCCAAAAACTAAAAATATGAGTTCTGGACTTATTTTTAAAGATAACCACCTAATTTTTTTTTAGAAAACTTTTTTCACATAACCAAATTCAGCAACCTATACAGATTTCATTTTGGGACTTTCCTTCCAGGTGCTAGTGGAGCAAAAGACCCCCCAAAACACAAAAAATATGAGTTATAAGCTTATTTTTAAAGATATCAACCTGATTTTTTTATAGAAAACTTTTTAAATAAAACTGAACTCAGTAATATTTACACATTTCATTTTGGGACTTTGCTTTGATGGGCTTGTGGAGCAAAAGACCCCCAAAACACTAAAAATATGAGTTCTGAGCTTATCTTAAAGATATCAACCTAATTTTTTTTGAAAACTTTGTTAATATAATGGAACTCAGTAACATTTACAGATTTCATTTTGGCACTTTCCCTCTAGGGGCTTGTTTGGCAAAAGACCCCCAAAAACTAAAAATATGAGTTCTGGACTTATTTTTAAAGATATCAACCTAATTTTTTTTTAGAAAACTTTTTTTACATAACCAAACTCAGTAACTTATACAGATTTCATTTTGGGACTTTCCTTCTAGGTGTTAGTGGAGCAAAAGACCCCCAAAAACACAAAAAGTATGAGTTCTGAGCTTATTTTTAAAGATATCAACCTGATTTTTTTATATAAAACTTTTTAAATAAAACTGAAATCAGTAATATTTACACATTTCATTTTGGGACTTTACTTTGATGGGCTTGTGGAGCAAAAGACCCCCAAAAATACAAAAAATATGAGTTCTGAGCTGATATTTAAAGATATCAACCTTATTTTTTTTAAAGAAAACTTTTTTAACATAACCAAACTCAGTAATGTTTACTGATTTCGTTTTAGGATTTTCCTACTAGGGGCTAGTTGGGCAAAAGACCCCCAAAAACAAAAAATATGAGTTCTGGACTTATTTTTAAAGATATCAACCTAATTTTTTTTAGAAAACTTTTTTTACATAACCAAACTCAGTAACCTATACAGATTTCATTTTGGAACTTTCCTTCTAGGGGCTAGTTGAGCTAAAGACACCACAAAACACAAAAAAATGAGTTCTGAGCTTTTTTAAAAGATATCAACCTGATTTTTGTAAAGAAAACTTTTTAAATAAAACTGAACTAAGTAACCATTACACATTTCATTTGGACTTTTCTTTGAGGAACTTGTGGAGCAAAAGAACCCCCAAGACACAAAAATATGAGTTCTGAGCTTATATTTAAAAATATCAACCTGATTTTTTTAAAGAAAACTTTTTTAATATAACCAAACTCAGTAATGTTTACAGATTGTTGTGAAGCAAAAGACCCCCATATTTTAGTGTTTTGGAGGGTCTTTTGCTCCACAAGTCCCTAGAAGGAAAGTCCCAAAATTAAATATGTAATCGGTACTTAGTACAGTTATTTTCAAAAAGTTTTCATAAAAAACTAGCTCAATATCTCTAAAAATAAGCTCAAAACTCATATTTTGTTTGTTTTTAGGGTCTTTTGTCCCACCTGCCCCAGAAGGAATAAAAGTGTTAAAGAAGTCTTTTACTCCACAAGCCCCTAGAAGGAAAGTCCCAAAATTAAATCTGTAATGGTTACTGAGGTTGGTTATGTTAACAAAGTTTTCAACAAAAAAATGAGGTTTATATTATTAAAAATAAGCTCAGAACTCATATTTTTAGTTTTGGGGGGTCTTTTGCCCAACTAGCCTCTAGAAGGAAAGTCCTAAAATGAAATCTGTAAACATTACTGAGTTTGGTTATGTTAAAAAAGTTTTCTTTAAAAAAATCAGGTTGATATCTTTATATATCAGCTCAGAACTCATATTTTTTTTGTGTTTTTGGGGTTCTTTTGCTCCACAAGCCCCTCAAAGCAAAGTCTCAAATTGAAATGTGAAAACATTACTGAGTTCAGTTTTATTAAAAAAGTTTTCTTTAAAAAAATCAGGTTGATACTCATATTTTTTGTGTTTTTGGGGGTCTTTTGATCCACTAGCTCCTGGAAGGAAAGTCCCAAAAATTAAATCTGTATAGGTTGCTGAGTTTAGTTATGTGAAAAAAGTTTTCTCAAAAATAATTAGGTTGATATCTTTAATAATAAGTCCAGAACTCATATTTTTAGTTTTTGGAGGTCTTTTGCCAAAGAAGCCCCTAGAAGGAAAGTCCCAAAATGAAATCTGTAAATGTTACTGAGTTCCATTATGTTAACAAAGTTTTCAAAAAAAAATCAGGTTGATATCTTTAAAAATAAGCTCAGAACTTATATTTTTTAGTATTTTGGGGGGTCTTTTGCTCAACAAGCCCCTGGAAGGAAAGTCCCAAAATGAAATCTGTAATGGTTACTTAGTTCAGTTTTATTTAAAAAGTTTTCTTTCTGTGTGATATCTCTTTTACTTCTTGAGATAACTACTGTTGGCCGAAGAGGGGGGCAAGTAGGGGCACAGAAGTTTAACTGCCATTTTTTCCGGTTTTGGTGCTGGAGGCGCCAATTTTTTTTAACTGAGCATAATATCTTAACAAGTTGTAACTATAAGCAGTGAAAAAAGTGACAAAAAAAGATATTTTTTAGGCCTTTTCAAAGGGCAGTTTTGAAATACCGTTATTTCATAAAAAAAATTAAAATGCTTGGAGAATGGCTTGGAAGATGAATTTAGGTGTTCTGCATATTTTAATTTAAACACATAAGGCCAAAGATATAATATCCCAAAAATCTTTTGTCAGGGTCTACTCTACACCTAGCGCTGGCGATTTCTATTTTCACAGGTATAAAATGCATGATTTTAGAAAACTGACTGGCGCTAGGTGTAGAGTAGACTTTGACAAAAGATTTTTGGGATAATATACCTTTGTCCTTATGTGTTTAAATTGAAATATGCAGAAGAGCTTAAAACCTGCACATTGCTGAGATATTGTTAAAACCGCCGTGCTACCGTTATCTGTTGAAAATTTACATGCCTGGCGCTAGGTCGCCAGTAGAGATAGAGAGCTGAAATTTTGTACATGTATTTCTGGGCTCCTAAAGTAACTTTTAAGGTTAGCAGAAGACTAAAATTCGAAAAAGTGTATTTTCATGAAAAGATCTAGTGTACACAGTTTCCTCGGTGTTTCCTTATCCCATCTCAATATTTACTACTAGCTATAAAAGCTTCCAACTTCCTAATTTTTTTTAATTTGAAGTTTTTAGCTAGTAGTAAATATTGAGATAGAATGAGGAAACACCGAGGAAACTTTACATAATCGGCAACTCAAATTCAACTGACCATAAGTTAATAATTAAACCCTTTCAGGATGTTTCCGTTATGTACACAGAAATTTTAGCATTTGTCTACCTAAAGGCCTTGCTAGACGCAGGTCATTGCTAAAAACAAGGACAATTATGTACATAAGTAACATCATATCTATACAAATTTTTCTCGTATTTATTCGAATCCGGTGGATAGGAACCGGTTCTCATCCATACGAAAAAACTATGTCTAGCATCGTATTATATCCAGCTTTCTACGAATATAAAAATGTACTATCATAAGATTAAAACCAGTTTTTATAGCCGGTGCCTTCGGCACCGGACAGCCGTTTATAATACGATGCGAAAAATAACTATTATTATTTTCATATAAAATTGACAGTAATCTACTGTCAATACCTTCTAAAAACGAAGCTTTTTCTATAATTAGAATAGGTCCGTCTGTTCGTCCGTTATTAACGGTTAGCTCTTTTTTGAATACTAATTCCTATGACAACATATTACAAGTCCTTAAAATATAATATCCTGTATTTAAGCAGGTTTGCAACAAATTTACTTGATATTTTGTTTTAAATTAAATATTTGTCTTTTGCTTATTCAGTTCTGATACTCTACAAGTGTTAATGTTCGTTTGACCTACCGTTTCAGAGATTCGCTTTTATGGATGTTGTCATCCTTGTTATTTTATGATATGGCAGAAAATAACAGAAACCTCCCTTAGCGTTAGGGAGTGATTGATTGACGGAAGGACAGACAGACAGACAAAATTAATTATTGCCTGTAATATGTACTTTTGTTTAAAAATACTTGCTTTTTAATCAAAAACAATAAACAAATTAATTATTTAGGGGTGAGCTGAACAGGCTAGTAAAATCTGAAATAGGACGAAATTATATGATAGAGATACTGAGTTGTTAATACAAAATTTTAAGTATAATGTGATAAAAATTAATAAAATAAATAATTGCAATTCCAATATGGCTTCGAAGCTGAGGTGGATTCTTAAAGAACTTTTTGGCTCACTGCCTCACTAAAATTAGTCAGGATCTCTAAAATTTTTTTGGAAAAATCCTCCAAAATCGCATAAAAAATCTACAAAACTAAATAAAATCATAAAAGGGTTATTAACATAAGATTTTGTTTAATTTTTGTAGATTTTAAAGCGATTTTGGAGGATTTTTCACAAATTTTTTTCAGCGAGCCTCACTAATTTCAATGAGGCAGAGAGCCAAAAAGTTTTTTTAAAATCCACCTCTGGTTAATATTCGATTCTTAGCCCTTTTGAAATATCATGTATCGTATCATATTACAGAAAAATTTCCACGAATGATATAATAAAAGGCCTAAGCCTCTGGCCCCTCAGTTCCAACAGAACTAGAATTTATCTTATATTTTTTCATTTACTATCCGCGGGAAACTGTCTGTATAACGATGCGATGAATAAGAACCTAGTAATAGTGTCTAACTTTTTATCTTTGTGACGTAACAAAAATCCATCTCTTTTTTAGGGGTTTCCTTTCCCACCTCCCCTGTCATCCTTCGATTTTTGTTACGTCACAAAGATAAAAAGTTAGACACTATTACTAGGTTCGATGAATAACTATAACAAATAATTGTTCATGATAACCTAAAATAAATAAACTTTATTGTAACATTGTCATCATTTTAGTAGCAAAGCTACTCTGTAATTAACATTGTCTGTACGTCTGTCTGTAATGCAAGTGAGTATTTCTGCTTGTAATACACATGAATGCTATTTCTTAGGTAAGATACCATTAACAAAAGAGCATCTAGTCTTTTATATATACTAACTAGCAGCTGCGCCCCTACAGCATCTAGGGTCTCCGAGTCTGTATTTGAAAGGGTAGGGAAGAGCAGACAATATAGTGTAAAACCATCACAAGAGTTAAATAACAAAAAAAATGAGCCTAAATCCCTGCATAAATTATGGGAAGCTACCATAAAGTGGAGAACTCAACCAGTTTAGTATCTAGCTTAAGCTACAGATAAAATACCTTACTACTTTATATACTAGGACATACTTTAATAGGTCTAAGAACAATCTGTTAGCATATAGTGAAATAACAAAAATTCTGTTGGAAGTAGTGAGGGAAGCGGATACTTCAAGAGATGCTACGTATAAAAAATGTTGATCAACGTAAAATCAATATGCTTTTTAAATATAGGCAGAATACTGAAACATTCAAAATTAAATAATCAATTAGGAGCCAAAATTTAATTGAAATTGACCAAAAATTGTAAGATTTTTTGTGTTAATACTTAGAAGATTTTTTATCACTTAAAATCTAAAAATATTGAGAAAAAAATATTGGAAGCATAACCTCAATTAGGCTAAATACTGATGTATGCAAAATTAGCTTATCAATTAATCCCTGTATCCCTGCCTTTATCATCCTGTTTAGTGAGTCTATTTAAGTTTAATGAGTTAAGCCTAACCCCAGCGTCAACGAAAACAGCTGGTGAATTTTGTCCACCTGTGGTCACAGTGTTGGGTAGCGCATTACGACCTGAAACAAATATACAGATTTAACCTTCAAATTATGTAAAAAAGCATAAAACCTGAACACGATATTGTTTTATTCACTTCTACAAGAGACAAAATGCAATGAAAATAATTGTTAAAATCCAACATATCTTTATGAATTATTATAGTCTATTTCTATTAAAAATATATTGAAAAACATACTAACTTTAAAATACGAACAAAAAACAATGTTATATTTTTTGCTGGCTCAATTTATATTCATTGGTTCCAAATTAGATGTGTCTAAATTTTGCAACCAATAATTGTAATTCACAAAAAGAGTAAACTCGGGGATGTTTATAAATTTATCGTCCATTGTCTTATCCCTTAAGATCCCTGAAAGAATTTTTACCTGAATTTCCAGAAAAGCCGGTTGTCGTTCTGAAACCAGTGTTTGTACCTGTGTTGAAACCAGTATTTGTGCCAGAACTAAAACCGGTACTTGTTCCAGTGTTCGAGCTGAATCCGTTTGTTATCCGGTTTCCGTTTGTTGTGGTGGTGCCGCCGGATAAGATCCGGTTTCCGCCGGACACAATCCGGTTTCCACTTGTGTTGATCCGGTTGCCTGTTGTTACTCTGGTCCCTAATTTTGGAAAATATTAATATTATGTTTTCTAAACGGGGTTACCTTCGTTTAATAAGGAAGGGATGAAACATTGGTCTGTAAATTACACTGGTAACAAAGTCTTATGGCCATGTTAGCTTATATGTTGGTTAAATTTTTTTTTTTTTGTTAATTGAATTGAATTGTAATTGGTTGGTTCAAATCTAGTAGTGTCCAAACTTATCAACCAAAAATTTTAATCTACAGATGGGGTGATATTGTTTTTTATCAAAATTGTGGATGGACATAATTTCCATTGTCTTATCCCTCCAGGGAGAGGGGGATTCGTTTTTGTAAAGGAATAAAGTAAAGTATACAAATAAAAAACAAAGAAATTTTCTTCCAAATTCCTGTGTTGGTGTTTGATGTAATTGCTGTTCTTCTCCCCCTGTTACTATTCACTGATATTCTATTTCCTAAGATGAAAAAAGATTTATAAGAATTTTTAAAAATACTGGTTGCTTTGCCTCTAGCCTCTATAGGGGAGGATGGGGGTGATTAGAAAATAGTATAAAACCACCCCAAGTCAACAAACAACGATGCAACACATTCGGTACACCATGATTTGAGATCTGAGAATTCAGACAAAAAAACCTTACTACTTTTATAACAGGTAAGTCTGTAGTATATACTTAATACTTATATAGGTTTCTAGTATCAGTACAAACATATCCTATAATATATAGTAATAATGTTTTAGAGGGAGTAATATAATATGTTTTTTAGAAATTTTGAGAGGAGTAAAATAAGGAGTTTAATCATTTGAGGGGGATAAACACCCCTTTACCCCAACCAAAGGACGTCTGCAGACTGTAAAAATGTTAAATATTTTTGCTTATCTTGCCTGAGTTACTTGAAGTAGTTCTTGAACCCTAACAATTAATTTTTACCATTATGAATAAAAAACTTATCTTTGTCAATATGTCAACCTTCCTAATTATATATGGACATTGTACTGGTGTCCAAAGTTTTATAACAAAAGAGGGTCAAATGCTCTTATTAAGTCAAACTGTACTTAATAATAGACTGTTTCATACATTTGGTTATAATTAAGAACACTTTGACGTAATAAGAGCATTTTACTACAGTCTAATCCCCAATTTTATGGAATTACGCGGAAAAATAATCTCTTTATCTTGTGTACTTTTATTAGATTTTGATTGGTTGGTTCCAAACTAGTAGAGTTTAAACTTTTTAAACTATAACTTTAGTCTAAAGAAGGGGTACTTTATCTGTCATGATTGGGGTATAAATGGTATAAATTATTCCTGGTTGAGAACCGAGTTGACTTGATTTACAGAATTCTGAGGCAAATCACAAACCAATTCCTAAATAAGATTAGTTTTAATCAGCCATCAATCTGAACATCCCTACACCCTGTAGTAGTAGTAATACTACATATAAACTAACTTGAACATCCCTACACCCTGTAGTAGTAGTATTACTATAAACTAACCTGAACATCCCTACACCCTGTAGTAGTAGTAATACTATAAACTAACCTGAACATCCCTACACCCTGTAGTAGTAGTAATACTATAAACTAACTTGAACATCCCTACACCCTGTAGTAGTAGTATTACTATAAACTAACCTGAACATCTCTACACCCTGTAGTAGTAGTATTACTATAAACTAACCTGAACATCCCTACACCCTGTAGTAGTAGTATTACTATAAACTAACCTGAACATCTCTACACCCTGTAAGTAGTAGTATTACTATAAACTAATCTGAACATCCCTACACCCTGTAGAAGTAGTATAACTATAAACAAACCTGAACATCCCTACACCCTGTAGTAGTAGTATTACTATAAACTAACCTGAACATCCCTACACCCTGTAGTAGTAGTATTACTATAAACTAATCTGAACATCCCTACACCCTGTAGTAGTAGTATTATTGTAAACTAACCTGAACATCCCTACACCCTGTAGTAGTAGTATCACTATAATCTAACCTGAACATCTCTACACCTTGTAGTTTATAGAAGTAGTATTACTATAAACTAACCTGAATATTCCTACTCCCTGTAGTAGTAGTATTACTATAAACTAACCTGAACATCCCTACACCCTGTAGTAGCAGTATTACTATAAACTAACCTGAACATCTCTACACCCTGTAGTGGTTGTATTACTATAAACTAACCTGAACATCCCTACACCCTGTAGTAGTAGTATTGCTACAGACCATCTCATTAACAGTTCTACATCTATTTCTCTGATTCACACATTGTTCTACATTTGTTGTTGAACATTCCTGTAAAAAAAATATTTAAGTTCAGAGAGAATAAGAGAAAAATCTTTTTTGGATCTTCGGATTGTTTTAGGCTATTTTATACTTCCTCATCCCCACATAGCCCTTTTATGCTAGTGGTGCATTCGTTAGCACATAATAATAAAGAATCATACCTGTTCAAATCTTGTATTACAATTCTGGTTGTTTATAGTTCTACACTCCTTATCCTGTACTGTTGCACATACCTATATATTGATCTTTAATAATATAGAGAGCAAAAGCTATTTAAACTTCCCCTACAAGGAAAGGACCCCTTCTCAATTTTGTATTGGGTCTCTGAAAATCAGCTGATGATAAGTTTTTGAAATCATAACATTGTCAGGTCCATATAAGAGAACAACAGGCAAAATGTGAACTAAGTAAATAAAAAAAAAATACTTATTGATCTTAAAAAACTAACAAAAACCCTACATGATTAGATAATTTACAGCCACTTTAACCCTTCAGTGGAAAACTAACAAAAACAATGAAAAATTACAAACATTAACAAAGGTATCCTGTATCTTAATTTTATAGAAAGGTTCTTTGATAAATTAATTAAGAAATCAATCCCTCCCCCCCCCCAAAAAAAAAAACTATTTACCTGTTCCTGAACTGTGTTACACTGTTGTTCATTGATGGTCGAGCATACTTGCTCATTTACTGTGTTACATACTGTTTCATCTTCAGTTCTACATAGATAGATAGATAGATAGATAGATAGATAGATAGATAGATAGATAGATAGATAGATAGATAGATAGATAGATAGATAGATAGATAGATAGATAGATAGATAGATAGATAGATAGATAGATAGATAGATAGATAGATAGATAGATAGATAGATAGATAGATAGATAGATAGATAGATAGATAGATAGATAGATAGATAGATAGATAGATATATAGATAGATAGATAGATAGATAGATAGATAGATAGATAGATAGATAGATAGATAGGATAGATAGATAGATATATAGATAGATAGATAGATAGATAGATAGATAATACCTGCATTGTTTATCATCAACTATTCTACACTCAGTGTCAGTGACAGTATTGCATTCTTCCTCCTCATAGGTGTCACAAATTTCCTCCTGAATATCAGTAACTTAACTTTAAGTGTCTCAAAACCAGCCATGTGACGTCATAAAAATGAAGGAGATGAGAGGAGAAGTGGGAAAGAAAACTCCTAAAAAATAGATGGATAATCCCTCATTTTGTGACGTCACATGGCTAGTTTTTGAGACATTTTGTAAAGTTACTAAATATCATATGATAATGGATATAAAATACAGGGATATTGTGACAGCAGAATTTTTGTCCTTAATTTGGGTTGTTTATATAGTTCTCCTTTATGGGTCAATACGATCTATATCCATATATATAGAATGTCTTATTTAACGAAGAGGGATGTTTTGGTAACCATTAGAGACTTTAATGCTCCATAGAAAGATGTTTTTTTTATATTTATTCTTTCTGATTTTTTTCAAGGGTTTTGTTTTACTCCTGTGCACATCTCCCCCTATTTTTTTCTCAATTACTGAAACCCTTAAACTTTCAGATAAAATCAAAATGACAGATTTTTAATGCTCAGGATTGGAACAGTTTTTTTTACCTTATTCTACTAATCCTATGCATTGCATTGTACTAATTTATTATCTATGAACAAAATGAGTTATGAATTGAATCTTCCTTAAAGAAAAAAAAAGATTCTTTAATCTTGTAAAGGAATATTATCACGTTTCACTGCCAATATCCCTATACTTACCTCTTTTGAATCACTTATGTAATTATGAAACATTCTTATAGAAATATTTTCATGTTTTACCTCCCTTATCCCTGTACTAACCCAGGAAGGGAGGGGACATTTGGCTGTTTATTATCCTGGTCCCCAAAGTTTTATAATCACGTTTTGTTATTAGTTGACTAATTAGGGACATTTTAATTTATAAATTTTGATTGGTTTGTTCATTAAGTTGATGGTACAAACATTTCAACCACTAATTGTAATCTACATAATGTAAGAGATTCATATAAATTTTTCGGCCATTGTCTTATCCCTTTAGATCGCTGCACTGGTACTAACCTCTATAGAGTCACAGACTTCATCTTCTATTGTATAACATTCTTCCTGAGGAACATTCTGACACTCCTCTTCTCTGATTGTGTCACAAATCTCCTCATTCTTTGTGTCACACTCCTCCCTATAAATCATATTGATTGATTGTTTTAATACTTTCCATGACGCGGCATCTGCGCTCATTAGTTAAATCCAGGTTATCACGTGTACAGTGTACACTAGTGCCCTAAATTCTGACACTTCTCTGATTGTGTCACAAATCTCCTCATTCTTTGTGTCACACTCCTCCCTATAAATCATATTGATTGATTGTTTTAATACTTTCCATGACGCAGCATCTGCGCTCATTAGTTAAATCCAGGTTATCACGTGTACATTGTACACTAGTGCCCTAAATTCTGACACTTCTCTGATTGTGTCACAAATCTCCTCATTCTTTGTGTCACACTCCTCCCTATTAAACATATTGATTGATTGTTTTAATATTTTCCATGACGCGGCATCTGCGCTCATTAGTAAAATCTTTGTTACCACGTGTACAGTGTACACTAATGCCCTAAAACTTATAAAAACATAAATGATAAGCATACTGTGTTGCCTAAAACTTTTTCACTAGTCAGAAATGATATCATGACTTTCTTTTACAAAATAATTTCATGGCACTAAAATGAGTTGTTGTTACAGACTTCATGTCTAAATAACTTTCTTACCTTGTTACAATATTGCATTTTGTGTCTACTACATTTGTACATGTTTGTTCTTGTACCTAGAATTTATTTTTATTAGAGAAGCTGTTTTACAACAAGGACAGAAAGTAGGTCTGTCCTTCCTAAAATCTGGAAATATGTTTTATATATTTTGAGATGTTTCTCTTGGGAGGATGGTGGTTTAATCACCTAAAATCTTTATAAACCTTCCATGACCCATGAGATGCTGGATTGTATTTAGAACCATATCGGTTCATTGGTTAGCGATATCCTTAAGTACAGACAGTAATCTTATGATGCTGCTATTCTTATGTTATATATTGAACTAGAGGATACGCCACTAGAGGCCTCTAGGGACACTTGAGGAGGGGAGAGTCAAATTTGATAACCCAATTTATTATTTTAGATTTTTAAAGAAAAAGTAAAAACTAAATTTTTTTTTTTGGGGGGGGGTAATTTTTTTTCTAGGGGCGATTTCTCTTGGGAGGGTGGTGGGTACCCTCCCCTAAAATAGTTATAAACCTTCTTGGGACTTATGAGAAGCTACCCTGTTAAGGAGAACCCGATCGGTTCAGCGGTTAGCTAGACCCTTCGGTATAAACATACAAACACACAGACAAACAGACAGACATCCTGTTACTTTAGTATAAGAATATATGTATACCATAAATTTTTAGTATCTATCTTACAGTTTTTACCACAAAAATTTTTATTCAATGGTTATTTTATTTTTACTCCAACACTATTTTTGCAGGGATCTTAAGGGATAGGACAATAGATGATAAATGTAATAATAGTTATTTCTTTTATCGTATTATAAACCGCTTTCCGCGAATATAGTATGTACAATTATAAGATTAAAACTGGTTTTAATCTTATGATTGTACATTTCTATATTCGTAGAAAGCTGGATATAATACGATGCTAGACATAGTTTTTTTCGTATGGATGAGAACCGGTTCCTATCCACCGGATTCGAATGAATACGAGAAACAAAATTACATGTGTTGTTGAAACTTTATGGGTACCAATTTAACTTAAAGCCCAATGTCCCCTCCCTCCCTGCTTTTTTGGGAATTCCAAAATAAAAATTTAAGGTTGGCCTAAAGTACATGAGATGTCTGTATGTCTCAAAAATGATAAATGATAAAATCAAAAGATTATTCCCTTTTTTGTTGGCCCGATGAGCCTACGGCCAGAACCAACTAAAAATCATACTATTTTACAGTTGTCCACAGATAAAGAAATTAAAAGTTACAGAATTAATTCCTTCGATCTATTTCATAATCTATAATAGAAAGTAGAACGCTGTCTGTTTTTACTTTTTTTTTGTCTGTGTGTCTGTTTGTCTGTTTGTTTGTAGCGAGGGATCTCGCTAACCGCTGAACCGATCGGGTTCTCCTTTACAGGGTAGCTTCTCATAGGTCTTGGGAAGGTTTATAACTATTTTCTTGGGGGGTGGGACATCCCCAACCCCCCCAAAAATAAAAATATCCCCCCCCCCAAAAAAAAATTTTTTTTTTAACTAAAATTAAAAATAAGGGGGGGGGGGCACCCCCCCCAAAAAATTTTTTTTTTCGCCCCCCCAATATTTTTTTTATACTTTTAAAATCTAAAATAAGAAATTTAATTTTTAAATTAGACTCTCTCCTCAAGTGCCCCTAGAGGCCTCTAGGGGGCGTAGCCGCTAGTGTATTTATAATTAAGTTGTTTTAATTTTGGTTCGCTATTCATGGCTATAATTGTTTTGCAATCATAAAATTACAGAACGTAATTATATTGATGTAAAAATGGTTTAGTATAACTGTATTACTGTATTAACTTTAACAAGAGTTTGAAAAGTATAAACTTTGTGAACCATTTGAAGTAAAGACATTGCTCATGAAAACGAAAATAAAAATCCTAGGACAATATTAAATGGCTCTTCAGCAGCAGACGCTTTTAACGAATGCGGCTATAGTGAACACGAATCTGCCCTATCTGAATTAGCCTATGCAGCTTTGAAGAATTAGCAGCTAAAGCTGCTAAATTTGTAGTCAACCAAAACCGCTTGCGCTTAAAGTACAGGTGCAAGGCTTTTCATTGATACAACCAATCTTTTACTTGAAATTCTAACCCATTTTTGGCCGTCGCGGATTACATTAAGACCATACGCATCTAAGATGGAAGCTAGTAAAAGTGGCGGCACAGATTATGACGTCAAAAAAATTAACCAATGAGAGGCCACTATAAATTTTACCGTATTGGTCAATTACAGTGTATAGTGGCCTTTCATTGGATAATTTTCTTGACGTCATAATCTGTGCCGCCACTTTTACTAGCTTCCTAAGATGTATAAATTATCCATAATTATTCAGTTAGAGTAAGGGAAGCTAAAACTTCGAGTACTTTTTTGATCAAACAAAACTTTTCAACCCATAATTTTAATCTATAAAATGTGTAATTTAGTCAATCATCATTTTGGATATACACATCGTTTTATCGTCCATTGTCTTATCCCTTAAGATCCCTGGTTCATTGTCTAATAGATACATATTCATACCCAGGGATCTTAAGGGATAGGACAATGAATTTGCATGCCCAGTTAAGATAAACAAAATTAACTCCTCTTTAAATTAAAGTTATTGTTTAAAGAGTTTGGAAAATGTTAGTTCATTACAAAAAAACAAGATTTATTAAAAGTACCCAAACTTTTTGAGCTAATAAAACAAGAGAGCATGGTATTAAAACCTTGGGCTCCAGTAAAATTTCCAGTCTAATGTCCCATCCCTCCGTTCCCGCTTTACACCACATTAGACAATGTAGAGTTTACCACAAGAAATAATTAACAATTATCATAAACCTTAATTCATTTAGCTAGCTGGATTATTCATAATTTACTTTATACTAAGAAGCTTTTCTATAATTAGGGTAAATTGGTATTGGATAAATCTTATCGCTAATTTGGCATGTTAGAATGTAATTTCGGCTTATAACGCGTAGCAACTCTATAATCGTTGCAAGAACGTCCTTACATTCATTTTAAACAATGTGCTGATTTTTTACTTTTAGTCGCTTTTATAGATGTTAACAACCTTGTTTTTTTTTAATCTCTCTGAACATAAAAGAATCTTCACTGTAAAGAAGATCATTACACATCCTATTACTTTCATATAGGGACGATTAATCAATTTTTATAACCACGTTATCTTATTCGTTGTCTAAAAGTACTTTAATTGAATTTTGATTGGTTGATACCAAATTGATAGTGTCCAACCTTTCAACCTATAATTTTAACCTACATAAGGGGTATTTTTATCATAATTGGAAAAGTACATCAATTTATCATCTACTGTCTTATCCCTTAAGATCCCAGATTTTTTTGACCAATGATATTAAACAAATTACCCCTTCTTTAGATTAAAATTATTTGTTGAAAAGTTTGGACGCCATATAGTTGAAACCAACCAATCACAATTCAACTAATAAGAAAACGTGGTTATAAAGCTCTGGGTACTAAACTAGTGTAATTACCAGTCCAATGTCCTCTCCCTCCCAGTTAATAAGTATGAAGCAAAACTGCAATGTCTTGCTTTGTTGGTTTTATTAATTACACCATAGTATGTGTGTGTGTGTGTATGTGTATGTATGTATGTGTATGTGTGTGTGTGTGTGTCTGTGTGTGTGTGTGTGAGTATGTACATATGTGTATGTGTGTGTGTGTGTGTGTGTGTGTGTGTGTTTAAGAAGAGTGTGTGTGTGTGTGTGTATGTGTTTAAGAAGAGTGTGTGTGTGTGTATGTGTGTATGTGTGCGTGTATATGTGTGTGCGGGCATAAGCATGAACAAAGATGCACATTATGTACATTTAATCTTTAATTAAAATGACAATGAGAGAAAAATAAGAAATGTGATCTGTTTTCTTTCAATTGAAGCCTCATATTGGCAATTAATTTTATTTTAAATTAAACTAGTACCCAAAGTTTAATAAACATACCCTCTCATTCTTTGGCTTAGAAACGTTGGGTACTTTTATTTAATCTTTATTCGGTGGTTCAAACCAATGTTAATACTTTGCAATCTATATTTTTTATCTGATGGGGTAATTTTGTTTATTATCATTATTCATTAAGATTATACTCATGTTTTAAAAAATTAAAAGCAGTGATGAAGCAGTTTCCTGCTAATATTAAATACACTAGCAGCTGTGCCCCTAGAATCTAGGTCTACGTATTCGAAGAAGTTTGGAAAGCAGAAAAATAGCCTAAAACCATCCGAAGACTAAAATCTAAAAATGCAATAACCTAAAACCAATGTGAAGCATCAATGAAATTGAGAATTCATTTAGTTCAGTAATCTTAAGCTACAGACAAAAAAACTTACTTCTTTATACGGTTCTAGAACTAACACAGTGGTTAAGCATTTAAAAACCTATAAGATGGTCTAAGGTTGGTTAGGTTAGGTTAAGTATCCACTCCTGCGTTTGTCCACTCCGACGTTTGGGACTCCTGCGTTTGTCCTAGGACCTTTATACAACAGGATATACCGCGGGGTTTTAAAAAAGTTAGTTAAATGATAGCTTCTTTTATATAAATATGAATAATAATAATAAATTTTCTTTGTTTCATATCATTTTAAAACAAAACCAATGCCAAATTTATGTGCATTTGAAAAAATAACAAAAATCATAAAATTTCGCCAAATTATTGTCATTATGCGGCCATGGTTTTTGGGCTATTTGTTTTACTTCAATAATTTTTGCATTAAAATAGCATAAAATTGTTAAAAAATAAATTGAACATGCAAACTTTCCTTGTTAAACTTAAATAAAAAACAATGATTACAACATCCATAAAAGCGAAGCTCTGAAACGATATGACAGACGAACATTAACTATTGTTGAGTGTCAGAACTGAATATACAAAATATGAAAATATAAGGTTTGACAAAATTATACGTAAATTTGTTGCAAAACTTATTAAATGCAGAATTCTGTTTAAGGACATACTGACATTTTAATACTTGATTATAGAGATGCTTCGCTCATAATATTGTACATTATTGTAATAGGAATCAGTAATAAAAAAATCAGATCAATCGGATGATTTTATCACATAAAAAATTGTTATTAAAAAAAGTAAAAAAATCAACATGTTTAAAATGGACGTACGGACATTCTGGTAATGATTATAGAGTTGCTACGCTTTCTAAATCGTACCTAACTACTAGAGGAATCATCATGCAAAGTTTGAAATCGATAGGACAATTCTAACATGCCTAAATTAACGAATAAAAGCTATCTATCTCGGACGGACGTACGGACGGACCGACCGACCCTAATTATAGAAAAGCTTCGCTTTTAAAAATACTAGAAATTTTAATTTCAACAAATAGTCTTTTGTAATTTTTTTAGGGAAAGGGGAAGGTGGATTAATTTTTGTGTGTGTAGAGATGCTCATCTCTGTCTGTCTGTCAGTCGGTCTGTTAGTAATACCTTTTTATTAGAAGTGCAGATAATGATAAATAACTTTTCTTTCTCCTAGCCTCCCCAACCTTTTCTATTTCTCTTCCCTTCCCCTTTTTAATTCCTTACCCATCACTTTACTTATGCGAACTTTATTCTTAACTAATCCTTCAAAATTAAATTTACATTTTATATGCTTTTTTGTATATAATACAGTAATACATGTCTGTGTTTCAAAGTTAAAGTTCAAGGAAATTTGACAACAGTTAACTTGGATAAAGCATTTGTGGTTTCTAAAGGACAATATTAACAGAGATTTTTATTCTGCAAATTCATGTGCTTTTTAATTATTTAAAGTAATAAGCTTTTAAATAACAAGGATACTCTATAATTTACTTTGTAACTCTATACTTAGGTTTGTCTGTTCGTCAGTCAATCCGTAATGCTTCAAAAGGAAAAAAATATTTTAAAGACAACTATTTTTTGTGTGATTATTCCTTGTACCAATGCACATATAATTTACTTGGTCCGACGGTCTTTCGGTCATACTACTAAAAACATTTTAAAATGTGTACACGTTCTAAACAATAATATTGTAGGATTGTTCTAGCACTGTGTTCTTATTGGTCAAATCTAACTGATTATAGATTTAGATATACTATATTATTTTTAGGTGGGAGGGGGGGGGGTCATTTTTTCCAGGTTCGATTTTTCTTCGGAAGGTGGTGATACCCTCTCCCCAAATAATAATAAACATTCCGAGGACCTATGCGAAGCTCCACTGTGAGGAAAAACCATATTAGTTCAGTAGTAAGCGAGGTCCTTCAGTACAGGCAGACAGACTTAAGATAAGGATTTTACCTGTTCGCATTCTGTCTCCAACTCTATTTTACACTCCTCCTTCACAACTAAAAACAATAATAATTGTTTTAATAATGTTTTTTTTTTAATGTTTAAAAGTACTACTAGCAGTTGCACCTAAAACTTAAACATCTTTACATAAAGGTGACTTTTTATTGCAAATAATTCTGTTATTCTAATTTTATCTAAGGAACTGTTCGAAGAATGCGTTTTTGGGCCAAGTCATTTGGCCAAGTCATTTGACATATCTTGAAAGCTTTTCTCTTAAAATTAATGAATTAAAAGCAATATTATGTAACAAAACAAGAATGAAAACATTATATGTAGCAAAGCAAAAACAAAATTAAGTAAAATATTAGAGAGTTTCTTGTAGGGATTCTTCAAAACTATTTCAAAGATCCATCTTACATAGAAGCTGAGAAAATTATAGTTTTACATTATAAATAATTTCTCTATTATAAATTTCGGCTGTCAATTTTAAGCAGACAAGCAAAATCATGTTTCCTCTATGGACATAATGGACAAAGGAAATTATAGAGTAGCCTTGCTACTGCAAAAAGCAAACTGCATAATGCCCTATTAAAAATGCAAGCAATTTACCAAATTATTCACTGTTTATTGTTTAATTTTGTGCATATTAATTTATTAACACAATAACTAAAGTCTGTAAGTACATTTAATATTATAAACTATGGATAAATTTCCAGAAGCAAAGTTTTCCTACGTTAAGGGCAGTATGCTAATCCGTAACGGTTAACTATTGTTGTTAATTTTGGCATTTTAGAATGGTCCTATCTATTCTAAACTTTGCAGGATGATTCATGTAACAATATGCTACAACAAAGCAAATATATAGTCATTACAAGAAAGTCTCTACGCCTATTTTAAGCATGTTTTCAAATCTTATATAATATAGAAATTAGTGTATTGATTCCCTTGATAATGAGGTACAATGTTATCCTAAGCAAAAATCTTTGATAGAAACTAATAATATATACATACTGTATTCAACTTAAAAAAATCCATTATTGACCATAACAATATAAAAATGCGCCTTTATACATTATTATGTATTTTTCAATGTAATCAGTTTTTGTTTGTATGAAATAAAATAATTTATTATCCTTGCAATTTAGATTAATTAGTCTGCACGAAAATTGCATGAAATTTGTAATAAACAAGGATGACAGCATCCCTAAGAAGCGAAGCACAAAACAATCATGGATGGGAATACGGACGTGGAGATTTTAAGAGCATCACGAAAACTTTTCTCTCATCACAAAACCTTTCTGAAATAATTTTTACATTTTCTTATATTTATATTTTGTAGCATGGCCGACAGACCAACGGACAAAGTAAATTCCATAATGGATGCTCATTGGTATGGGAATCTTATACAAAAGAAATAATCCATCTATCATGAATGACAGCTGAGAAAATCACATTTCCCCCCAATGCGTTACGTACTGACGGACAGACAAAGTGGATTATAGAGTAGCTTCGCTACTATCAATAGCAAAAACATAAGACTTGTTATTTGTAAGTTTTGCATGGAGCATAGAGGTTATGCTCCATGGAAGTTACTAAAAAAATTGGAGATATAAAAATATTAACTTAAATATGTAACTAAATCTAAACAAAAAGACATTTGTAATCTCTGCGAGTGCTACATGTAATGCATTAGAGACAGAGTGAGAGATCTTAAGCTGTAAAGAACATGTTTACATATCAATATTATATGGTTCACATTTTCCACTCTACATTTCTATTCACTTTCCCTCAAAGTAAAAAGGATAAAAGAGGCTAGAAGACTGTTTCATATTTAACGAAGCTCCTTATTGATGGGAATGTTGACAAATAATTTCAGCCGCCCATCTTAAGTATAAACCAAGAAAAGTAACCCAGACAGATGTACAGACAAAGTAGGTTATAGAGTAGCTTCGCTACTAAAAAACCTTAAATTTTTCTTTGATTTCTATATCAAACTTTACTTCAGATTTCTACAAATGAATCCCCCCAATTGAAAAAGCAGCTAAAAAGCTCCCTAAAAGCAGTCCGACCGCCATGGATGTTTTATTCTAAAATTTGCTTCATAATTATGAGAATGTTGACAAGAAATTTCAGCCGTATAGATCTTAACTAGGAACCAAGAAATCCCGTTTTCTTCAGACAGACGTACAGACAACATGAATTATAGAGTAGCTTAGCTTCTAATAAAACTTACCAGGTTCACATTTCTCTTTAATCTCTATAACACACTTTACTTCTGTTTCCACTTCACATTTCTCCTCCTGGTCAACCCAATACATATTTCACATTTAAATTTGGTTATTCATTTGTTTAAGAGATATTAAGTAGCAGAAAAGCGGCAGTGACATTTTGCTATGAAATGAGGTTACTTCTTTAAGAGAAAAGTCCCTAAATTTCCCTCAAAGTCCGTATCAAAGACAAGAAGAACTCACCCTTATCTTAAATAGGGGATGGGATGAGTAGTTTTTTTTATATCGTTTTTGCCTTAGGAAAGTGTTATATTGAGTTTAGATCCTGCAGAGTTAGGGCCCTTCTGCTGGGTTTAGTCATAAAAAAAACTAAATCTCTGCTCCTTATTTTCAAATTCTTTCAAAAATAAGGGGAGGGGGTGTTGTGCTCGCTTGGCTTCTTGAGGGAATGAACCCAAATTACTTTCAAATCAAACATATCAAGGATCTTAAGGGATACGACAAAGGACAAAAAAAATTGATTTACACCTTTAAAGATTACAAACAAAATTACCCTGCTGTAGTTGAATTAATTGATTGAAATGTTTGGACATTATCACTTTGGAACCAACCAATCAAAATCAATAAAAATACCCAAAGTTTTTATGACATCGAATAGATGGCGTAGTTTTTAAAAATTGGGTACCAGTGTAATTTACAGTCTATTGTCTACTCCTTACTTACTTTGATATGAACTCTTTCTTACATAGCAACAAATAAAATGAAATGGAAAATTCATGAAAAGATAAGCGGTAATTTTAATTACCAACTAAAAAAATTGAAAATAAAAAAGGAAAAACCAGCAAATTGAAATTGGAAATCCCAAGTCTGTTGCTTCTGTTCAAGAAGGTTGCGGGTTCGAGTCTAGAACTAAAAGTCTCTATAAGATCTTAATCTCAATAGTTGGGGTAATTCAAGTAAAATGTTAAAAAAAGGTTGCCTGGAAACTGACATATTATATTTTTGGGTTGGTGGTGGGTGAGGACGACTATGCTATTAATTATCTATTATTAATTTCTACCTCCACACTTATAGCTATTTATTGCTGTACTACCTACAGATAAAATGCTTCTTGTTAATAACGAAGTTTTTTTTATAATACCGTTGATTTAGGTATGTCAGAATTGTCCTAACAAATTTAAACTTCACATGATGATTCCTGTTACTGTTAAGTATGTCTCATAAAGCATAGCAATCTATTGTAATTACCAAAAAGTCCATATTTCCTTTTAAACATGCGGATATTTAACTTTTTAAACAAGAATGTTTTTGTGATTAATATGATTTTTAGAACAATGATTCCTAGGATAACAAGGTACAATATTATAAAGTTCTACTTATTGAGTTCTGACGCTCCACAAATGTTAACATTCTACATGGATGTTGTCATACTTGTTTTAAATTTTGTTGTGAAATATATTTCCTCAAATGTTTTGCATCTAGTTTCATAATCTGTTTTACACTCTACTTTATCTCTGAAACAAAATGCATAATTAGGTATTTACCTTATAGTATGATTGACAGCTTTCCGCGGATAATAAAATGGAAAATTACAAAATTAAAACCAGTTTTGTTAGCCCCGAGGGGAGAAAAAAACAAAAAAAAATTACAACAAAACAGTCAGAAAATGAAAAGGTGGTTGATTCACTCAAAGTTCCTCCTAGTATAAGAATAGGCTGAGTTATATTGGGTGCAAGTTAGCCCCGCAGGGTTTAAAAATAAAAAATTCTCAATTTATTTTAAAAAGAAAGGGGAAATTTTATATGCTCGCTAGCTTCTTTGAGGGAAAGCACCAAAAAGGAAGAGAACGTATTGATTATGCACCTTTACATATACATAATAGAATGGATATCATCGAAAACAAGGGACGAACCCCAAACTGTCCCACTTTGAATAAGACGATTCCAGTGACGTCATATACGTTTCGGGAAAGAAAAAGGGAAGGGTGGAAGAAAATCTCTTCAAAAGAGATGGGAGAAAAGGGAAGAGATTTTCTTCCCCCCTTCCCTAAACGTATATGACGTCACTGGAATATTCTTTCTCAAAGTGGGACAGTTTGGGGTTCGTCAAACAAGGACGATTTCAACCAACAGTAGAAAAATTGAATATGGTACAGTTCACAGTAAAATATTCCTGGTAGCGGTTATCTCCAAAAATCTATGCGAGTTTTTTTCTACAGTGAAGCTTTCCCTGTGCATCATTAGATCTTGGCTATTCTGGATAATATATATACTTTTCATGTCACTTAAAAATGTGTGCGGACATGACATGTACTTTCAGCCGTATGGCAGCTAGCAGCCTTTAAAGTTAATAGATTTTTAGAAATAATCGTTACCAGGAATATTTTACCATGAACTGAAACTTGATAACTCACCTGACTGTACAATATGGCTCATAGGATATGTCACATTTGGGTTTACACTCTTTACTGAAAATAAAAATATATCTATAATAAAAAGTAGAACGATGTCTGTCTGTCTGATGATCTCGGTAACCGATGAACTGATTTGACTCTACTCATCTACCACTCCCCCCCCCCCCAAAAAAAAATGTTCTTTACATTTTTATATTTAGTAAAAAAATGACGAGAACAGGGGTGTTCCACACATAAGAAAATAGATTGAAAACACCACAGGCTTGGGGTGAAGCTGGCAGCTTAAATTAAAGTTACTTCTTTAAGAAATGCAATACTTAAAACTGAAACAAATAAACTTTTAAATAATAAATAGATTATATATAAATAGGATGTCTATCTAATTGTTGCATAGAATCTCAGTTACGGCTAAGTAAAAATATATGTTATTTTTAAGTAAGGTTTTTAATTGTTGACAGGGATTGAGGGAACATTGGACTGTAAATTACACTGATACCCAGAGTTTTGTAAACATGATTTTATATTCGTTGGCTTCAAAAATTGGATACTTTTACAGAATTTTAATTGGAAGGGTTTTAACTACAAGTGGCAAACACTTTGACATAATTATTATCATTGGGAATGTACATCAATTAATCGTCCATTGTCTTATCTCTAAAATCCCTTATCACTAACTTATGATTAAATCATCTTAATAAGCCTTACTTATGCTAATTAAATTTTATGCTTTGTTTAATTTTCAAAATATTTCACATATTCTTTATGTATGAAATAATTTATGAATTTATGATTTTTTGTTTGTTTTTGAATTAATGTTCTTCTTGTGGTGTATTTTTAATGATTAATTCACACACAAAATATACATAAAACAAGGAGGACAACATTTATAAGAAGCAAAGCGCAAAAAATCATGAATGGACAAATAGACAAAGAGAGTTATAGATCAGATGTTTATTGATCTTCAAAAAAGAAGTAAATAGAAAATCACGAAAAATTGTATAAATAAACATTTATGTCTTTTGTAGTATGACCACCAGACTGACAGATTAAGTAAATATTAAAATGAATGATCATTGGTATAGGAAATCTTTACTGAAAATATGCTTATTATGAATATGAGCTAAGAAATTCATTTCTAATAAAAAAGACGTATTTATATATCTAAAATAAGATTATCTTATATATACTTACTAGCAGCTACGCCCAAAGAGGCCTTTAGGGGCACTTGAGGAGGGGGGAGTCGAATTTGATAACCCAATTTCTTATTTTAGATTTCAAAAAAAAGTAAAAAAGAAATATTTTGAGTGTGGAATTTTTTTTTTTTTTGAGGGGGGGTATGTACCCCCCCCCCATCATTTTTAAGTTAAGTTAAAAAATTTAAAATTTAAATTTAGTTATAAACCTTCCCGGGACCTATGAGAAGCTAACCTGTTAAGGAGAACCCAATCGCTTTAGCGGTTAGCGAGATCCTTCGGTACAGACACACAGATACACAGACACACAAACATCCTGTTAATTAAGTATAAGGATATGCCAAAAAGGCATGCTTTCTTTCCTATTATATATTCAAGTACTAGGTTAGTTTGTCTGAAGCTTAGGCATCTTATATCTATTTATTGAGTTTTCCTTTTTAGGAAACTTCACGTATATTAGGTTGTTTGAAGCTATTATTTTTATGACTCTTAGAATCTCAATGGACATAAAAACGCCTAGATCCTAGTAGGTCTTCTCCTATTTCTAGCCCTTGCGGGGGGATCTAACCCTGCGGGACCAATAACCTAACCCTGTTTGGCAATCACCTTACCCAATATAACCTAAAATAACCTATAAAAAGCCATTTTAAAAAAACGACGAATCGCCCCTTAATAGATTTCATTGTTCAAATTATGTGTCAAAAATCCACTAAATTCTGGGAGGGTGGGGAAATAGGACTGTCACATACACAAAATTATGAAATTCGTTGATTTCATTTCTCTAAAAGTGTATCTGATAAAAATGTAAACATAATTCTTTACTATAATTGTCTTCTTTTGACATGCTTTTCTTTCAAAAAAAACTTCTTATAAAAATAACTTTATATGTCATGTCTGTCTATAGTCAAATAAAAAAAACTATTTCATTTAAATTTGTTGGAACTGAAAAAAAACTTATTTATTGTTTTTGTAAATTTAATTTTTAAAAATTGAGACACCTTGCGGCCAACAGTTAAACTATTGACTTAAAGTTTTATTAGTCAAACATTATTTTGATGAAAAAAGCGAAGTAAGAGCATCTTTACAAAATAAATTGTAAATTTATAATTCGCAAAAATAACTTAAGAATCAATGTAAGATAGTTTCTAAAAATAAAATTTCTTATCCCTTAAAGTCCCTGTCCAAATATACTCTTATTAGAATAAACTGATTAATTTACTTTGGCTTCGACCCCCCCCCCTCGATTTTTGTTAAAAGGGGTGTCAATATTTTTAATGAAGGATACGTTGATATACATCACCAATATTTAGTCATAGACAAAATAACACCTCCTGTATAATGAAACTTAAATTGGTCCAAAAATTTGGACACTGATAGGTTAGAACTGACAAATCAAACTTCAAAAGTAATAATAAGGTATTGTCAATGAAAAAGATTACATGTTAAGGTACAAGTGTATTTAGAAGTCATGTGTCCCCACCCTATTTGATGTATAAATCCAACTGAATTTACAACTAAAAATTGGGTATACAATTTAACCCTTATAAAAACATGGAAATGAAGATATCAAGTACTTCAATGTATCAGGAATTGCTTAACCAGACTTAATTTCATATTGATTATTTAGTTTTCCTAATTATACTTGTTTCTTTTGATTTTACAGTATTTTATCCAATTTTATATTTTAGGTCAAGAATTGCATATCAACACATAAATTCCTTATTTTGTTTTATTTAAAGATAAAATTTGTTGTATTTGTGAATTTTACTAAAGAAAATTAGAGACATCTAGACGCTAAATAATAAACTATTGTATTTAAATTTATTAGTGATAAGAAGCCGTTTACCCTCAAAGTGCATTGATAAGCACACATAATCAAAAATAACTGGGGTCGGTAGTTTTCCGTTATTCTTCTTTTTCTAATGGTGAGGTTAGGTTAAAGGCACAGAAAAAACTATTTATAAAAGAAATTAAAAATAATAAGGGGGAAGGGGGTTTCGTTACACGAATGCAATTTGTGGGAATGCACCGATAATTTCAACATTATTGAAATGAATCATTGTTATTTGTTTATTCTATGCAAATAAAAATGATTATTAATTTATTAGCATATTTTTTTAGCCTAGAGTCTAGGTGTCTAGAATTCAAGAAGGGGATGAAAAGTTTGAAAACAATGTGGCCTAAACCCATCTCGGGATCTATGTAAGAATTCTTTAAAATGGTGAAAGCAATCGCTTTAGAGGTTAGGGAGAACTTGATGGACACCTTACCAAGAAAAATCTTACCTCATAGAAATAGTACAGGCTGTGACCTAATTATAAGAAGGGATATGTAAATTTAAAGGGATAGAAAGGGGGCAGAAAAATAGCCTAAAACTATCCAAAGACCTTACTAAATATTTTATTAAAATTATAATATTCTTAACCTGTCAAGGGACTTTTTCTACCCATTTAAAAACAGAGCCCCTAGAGGATATAAGCGCAGCCGTTATTAATTTAAATAAGAATAACATCTGCTGTGACTATTCAAATTCAAGAACACAGAATAATATTCTGAAAAAAATTTAAATTCTAATCAGAAAAAAATTAAAAATCTGGGATACAGGGATAAGAAATCTTACACATTATCAGGCATCTAAAAGGGATTAGACAAGGGATGATAAATTGATGTACATCCCCAATGATGATAAACAACATCACCCTTTCCTTAGAATGAAACTTTTGGTTGAAACGTTTAAACATTGAACTTAAGAACCAACCAATACAAATATTATAAGATAACCTAAAGTTTTAAAGCCAACCAATAAGAAAACTCAATTACAAAACAATTACAGTCCAATGTCCCCTCCCATCCAACTTATGTTGAAAAAAATCTTATTCTGGTAGATGAACTTTTATAGAGGAAACGTTTGGATGATATTTCATCGTCCTTATATAAAAAGTAATAGGATCTCTGTGTGTCTGTCAATTTTAGTCGACGTTTTATGCATATAGCTTTTAATAGGAAAAAAGTTAGATTCCGTGATTCTTATTCTGTGATATAATTAAGGAACTAACCAAAACTAAGTATAGTTTTTTTTCTGGGTGTGCATTTAATGCCGCACTTGAATCACATTATCAAATATTATAACAACACAAGTTGTTTCTTTCCTGTAGCTACACTAACTCCACTCAAATTACTTTTACTACTATTTGCTTCGCTCCTAGCATAACTAGGAAACTAGCCTATAACCAACCCAAGAAAGTTATAAATCTTCCATGAAATTGTAACTAATTAGGTCATACATTTTTCATAATCTTTAGCTAAAAAAAATCCAGGGACCTATATAAAGGTTCCTTAAATGGAAAACGTTTTATTTTGCGATTTTGAAATAATCGGCGGTTTTGATAGATTACGGAAGTTAAAGAACACCATTTTTCTTGCATATTACAAATTATGACTGTTCAGTGTTCATTCATTATCCTATTGTAGGGCAAATTAAACAGTTACAATACTTCTTAATTTATATATTTTTTAAAATTTTAATTTTATAAAAAAAAATGGACAATTATGTTCATTTGTCATTGTTAAAGCTTTTGATTTTAAAAACAAATAAGCATCTTACTAAAAACTTTGGGTACTGGTAGTACCCAAAGTTTTATAATCAGGGTCTTCCATTCGTTTGCTTAAAAACTTTAGATACTCATTATATGTTCACCAGTCTTAGCTGCTATTTCAAATACTAACAGCTACGCCCCTAGAAGCCTCTCGAGAAACCAGTGGCGTGCGAACCGAAGGGGGCATTTGGGGCAATCGCCCCCCCCCCCCCTAGCGACCAAAACGCCCCCCCTTGCCCCCCCCCCCTAGCCATCGCCCCCCCCCCTAAATGTTGAAAAATGCCCCATTTTGCCCCCCCCTGGTCAACAAAAATGCCCCTTTTTGCCCCCTACCCTAAAAAAAGCAAAACTATCCCAGTTTCCAAAAAAAAGATCAAGAAATACTCAAAAAAAAAAATTTGGTGCTTCGCGCCAAACAGACAGTTACTATTTATTTAACCTTACCAAATTTTTAAATTAGTGTAGAAATTAGGTTATAATCTTTTTTCACTGAACATAACAAACCAGGTAATAGGAAGTATTTTATTTTGTATAATATAAACTTTTTACAAAAGAAATTTTGTGCATCCCCAATGATACACAAAATTACCCCTTATATAGATTACAATTAGTGGATGAAATGTATGGAATCTAGACTTTATCAACCAACCAATCAAAAATCCATTAAATTTCCCAAAGTTGTTGAGCCAATGAATAAGAAAATTTTATATGAAATATTGGGGACTAGTGTAATAAATAGCCCCAAAATCCCTCCCTCTTTGCATATTTGAAGAAAAAAATTTGCGCTTTGCGCCCTTCCAAATGGTTTCTGCTTTTTATCACATTGTATATTTTGTTTTTATTTCTATAAAAACATGTGTAAACAACAAATATTCAATCAAAAAGTTATTTTATATAAAAAAGAAACAGCGTTGAATTTTTGTCTTATCTATATGGCCTGTATGAAAACAATGTGTGAAAACACATTACTGCATACTTCCTAGTTTTTAGGAAACTGCCATTTAAGAAGAAAATTTTTTTTATAAATTAACCATATCAATAAAATTTGACTGTATATATAAATGTATATAATATTCATTTAATTCATTTATTATTTTGTTGTTTTTTTTTCTATGTATGTACACCCAAGAATAATAAATCTAATCTATTTATCTAAGCATTTTTCTCAACACTGTATGTCTGTCTAAATGAATAACTATTAACTATATATGATGTCATATTATTTTCAGGATAAGTTTATCATTTTTTTTGTGTATATACCCTTACAAAAAGACTTTTTTTATGGCAATTTTCATTAAAAACCCTTAAAACTAACTACACTCTATATTCCTTACTTGATAAAATACGCCACTTTTGTTGTCTTTAATTGATTTCAGTTCAAAGGGGGAGTAAATATTTTTAGGTGCGCTTCAAGCACCGCACTTATAAATCCTTGGAAACACCACTTAATCAAAAATTAACAGAGTTTTAAAGTGCCATTTAAAGAGGGTAGGATATGTTGATATAACTTTTTAGCTTCTCTATAATTCACTATGGCTGTCAGTACGTAATGCTAAGGGGAAATGTGATTTTTTCAACTGCAATTAAAAATTTAAGGCTAAAACTTAATGTTAATATTCCCATCATTATAGAGTATAATTAACTATTAAAAATTCATGAAGGTCAGACTGCTTTTCAAGACGTTTTTGGCTGTTTTTTGTATCTTTTAAATTTCGGGTATAGTCCATTTAGTGACATTGCCTCTTAAGGTGCATTTCGTTGTATTTTCACAGTAGCTTTCCACCTATTTATAGCTCCTGCAGGGGCCAATTGCCTAACCCTGCGGGGAAATCACCTGACCTAACTTAACCTAGAATAACCTATTAAAAGCTACTATGAAAATACGACGAAATGACCCTTAAGAGGCATTGCCACAAAAGAGACTATACCCCAAAATTTTACCATATTTCTAAGAGATTTTTATATCTGTAGATGAAAGCACAAGTAATTTTTTTTATTTTTTACATAGTTCTTTATATCTTTGGTTTTTATGGAACGATAAATTTTTTTGTGGATTATAATATTAAAAAAAATAAAATTTCTTGCTGTTTCGAGCATCCATTATGTAATTTACTTTGACTGTCATCACACAATACAGGAAAAAGGATTTGTGACTTTTTCTACCTAAAATATATATTTATTTCAACAGATGCTCTTTAAATCTACTTGTCTGTATTCTTATTAATGATTTTTTGTGCTTTGCTACTTAAAGATGTTGTCAATATTTAAAATCAGTTTTACATATTAGGTTAATTTTTGATAAATTATTTCCAAAATGAGTGTTTTTATCTCCCCCCCAAATTTTTTTTTTAATGGGGTTATTCATCCTTCCAGCTGAGATTTTATAACATCCACTTTCACCCATAAAAAATGTTTTGTGGTGGGGGGGGGGGGGGGGTAAAGGTTAAATTATCTTCTGTACTTTTTTTTCGAAGATGCTTTCTAGCTCCCTTCCCTTCGGTCATTGCAGGGTGGGGAGAAGGGATGGGGGAGAAGAGATGGGGGGGAAGAGAGGGGGGATATAAATGAGAAATAGGGATGGGGAAGAAGGGATAAGGACTAGAAGGCCCATAATCAAATAATCCCACCCCTTAAAACGCCCTTATTTAAAATTATATAATATTATATAAAGTATATATAATCAAAATGTCCCCCCCTAGACAAAGTGCTTCGCACGCCACTGCGAGAAACTTGAGAAAATTGGGGGTGGGGGAAATCGAACCATCATTTCCAATTTTAGTTTTAATAAGGAAAATAATGTCCTTTTTTGGGGGGAGGGGGGGATGCTCTTTTTTGTAGAGGGAGAATTTTCTTGGAAATGGGAGATACCCTCCTCAAAATAACTTTTCCTGGACCTATAAGAAGCTTCACTGTAAAGGAGAACAATATCAGTTCAGAGGTTGGCGAGATCCATTTTCATGAGCATCAGATAATTTATTTGTTCCGTTTGTCTGTTTTAATGCTTTCTGTTTGAAAGTTTTATTTCCTCAGCTGCTATGATAGATAGACGGCTGAATTATTTTTGTGAAGATTCTCCCAAAAACTTCGTATGCACATGCATAATGGAAGACATAATTTAAAAATGCATGTCATTCCAAATAAAACAGTTTAGAATGCACTTTCTGGCCACTAGGAATAACAGACAGCAGTATATGCAACAATAGTCGATGTATAATAACTTGGATGTTGCACCATATATTACCAAACTACTCTAATAAAATGCTCCTTCCAGCTGGCTAATATAACAATTCACCTATCTAAACCAACACCCTCAACTCCTACTGAAGGAATCAATAAATGGTGACTAAAGTAGCAACCTAAATTGGCGACAAAATTATCCACAGTATATATTATATCTATTGTAACAACAAAAATTTTTTTTTTTTATCAACAAATATTATACAATTTGAAAAGAAGAAAAATGCTTTGATTCTGCATAATATTAGAGTTTATTAAGCTAGACTAATCATTAATATTTTAAATTTGAAACTTTCTCTTGTTTTTTTTTTCAAGTTAAGAAATTTAATGCTAAGCAATTTAACAGTTCGAATGTTAATAGAAATTAAAAAATGCCGTTTTAAAAGGATTTCTGATATAGGTTTCTTACAACGTTATTTAACCTTTCAAAATCGACCAACCCCAGCAGTATTTTTACTCCTATCGTAGCTATAAGTCTAAAAACTGTTGTGTAGTTTCCCTTTTTCTGAAACCTTTTCCGACTATAAAGCGGTCATTTTTTCCTCCTTACCGCATTTATTTAGCAACCTTCTTAGATCCTTGTATATTTTTTTCGGTTGTAGTTTATGGCAGCCGATGGCCGTAGCCTGTGTAGATCGGCGGGAAAAATGTCAGTGGATATTTACAAATGTAATTTTTTTTAAAGGTTACAAGTTTCATTTGGCCCACATGCAGGTGGTCTATGCTTGTTTAAGTATATTGTCAGGCCAAATGAAGTATGTAACTAAACTGTTATAAAGTTGCATCCAAAGTTTTAACAAGTTTTTACTTAACAAGGATGACAACATCCATAAAAGCGAAGCACTGAAACGGTAGGACAAACGGACATTAATACTTGTATAGTGTCTGAACTGAATAATCAGAATATAAAAGTATAAGATTCGAAGCAAAATTGTAAGTAAATTTGTTGAAAAACTGCTTGATACAGGATAATGTTTATGGACATACTTACATCTTTAGGGCTTGATTATAGAGTTGTTTCGCTTAAAATATTGTTCTTTGTTGCTCAGGAATCAATATACCAAATATCAGATCAAACGGATAATTAGATCATATAAAAATTTGTTGTTAAAAAAGTAGAAAAATCAACATGTTTAAAATGGACTTACGGACATTCTGGTAATGATTATAGAGTTGCTACGCTTTCTAAATCGTACCTAACTATTACATGAATTACCATACAAAATTTGAAATCGATAGGACAATTCTAACATGCCTAAATTAACGAAAAAAAAGCTATTTAAAAAAGTAAAAAAATCAACATGTTTAAAATGGACGTACGGACATTTTGGTAATGATTATAGAGTTGCTACGCTTTCTAAATCGTACCTAACTACTACAGAAATCACCATGCAAAGTTTGAAATCGATAGGACAATTCTAACATGCTTAAATTAACGAATAAAAGCTAACTATCTCGGACGGACGGACGTACGGACGGACGGACGGATCAACCCTAATTATAGAAAAGCTTCGCTTTTAAAAATCTTGCAGAGAAAGAAATATTGTGTAAAAAAAGATTCTCAACTGAAGTTGTACTTTGCTGTTGGTCCAATTTCATACTTTTTTATAATTTGAAGATTCCCCAGGTGGAGAGAATACATTTGACTGTAAATTACACTGTTACCCAAAGTTTTATAACCAGAATTTATTATTAAACACTAAACATTATCATCATTTGTTATTAAATTCCCAATTATCCGAAAAAATTATTCCGGCCGAAAATTTAATAAATCTAAAGCATTACAATTTTAAAAATCTGAGCATGGTATATATAGAATTTAGAAATATACCATGGAATCGTAAAAATAATTATAGGTTTGATCCCTTCAGAGTTGGCCTTGGACTTTGGTCCCTCAGGTCCAAACCAATATCATTGAACCAATAATTTCTTTATTTATTTTTCGGCGGTCAACTTTCTATTAAACCATACTAGATTAATTTTCAATTAAGACCTTTAATATTTTTTTGATTTTTTTGTGTCGCACTGTCCCCTTTGGATTATATCATCCCCGTTTCCTTGATTAGGACATATGTATTTTTTTCGTGCATGATTATTATATTCAGATTATTTTATAAAATTTCTTGTGCATTTTGTCATCAAAATTGCATGGATTCAAGGGATGTAGCATACAAAATTAAGTTCTTTGGTACTCAAAATTAATCATAAAAGAAGAAATACCAGCAATTTAATTACAAATATAGGCCACAGTGCGTATGAAGGTGCTTTGACTTTAGTGTCAGAACCTAAATTGGGACATAGTGCATTTCATTACCCTAGGTTAGGTAACTTCATTTCACATTTCAATAAAATCTAAAATGCAGCCGTTTTTGAGAAAATTAGATTTGAAAGTTTCAAGTTCAATTTTCATCTACTAGGAGTTACTGCATAATCATGACAAGAAAGATTATTTATTTAAAATTTTGAACAACTTTGCTTTTATAAAGTCTCTCATAAAACCTCTCTATATATAATTTATTTAAGGCTGAATTTCCGTGACCTTAGCAAAGCAACTGATAAAAAGGAACATGAATCAACTCACTTCAGGAGTGATTTTATGAAGAACTTTATTAAAGCAAACTTGTTCCAAATTTTAAATCAATAATCTTTGCTTTTCTTGTCATGGTTATGCGATAACTCTTAGTAGGTGAAAATTGAACTTGAAATTTTCAAATCTAATTTTCTCAAAAACGGCTGCATTTTAGATTTTATTGAAAAGTGAAATGAAGTTTCCTAACCTAGGGTAATGAAAAGCACTTTGTCCCAATTTAGGTTCTGACACTAAAGTCAAAGCACCTTCGAAAGCACTGTGAGGCGGGCACTGTTTAATTTTCCATTGTAATATTATTTTATTTGCCATTTTTCTTTTAAAAAATTCAGAATTCATTTTTATGGAGAAAGGCTTGTCTTTCATACAGAAAATAAAAAAATAAAACCAGCCAGAAAACAATATTAAGAAATAATAAAGATACAGTGCCTTTCATAGATGATTCGGCAATTGTATTCACATTTTTAACTATAAATTTACAGAAAGTGTTCTAATATTATTGAATGGTCATTAACATAGGATTTTAAAAACTTTTGGAGGTTTTTTATGTGATTTTGGAAAAATTTTTATAGAACTATTAAATTTTGAACCAGATGTAACATATATTTTCCAGGGATTTAAAGACAATGAACGATAAATTGATGTACATTCCCAATGAAAATACACAAAATTACCTCTTCTGTAGATTATTATTAGTGGTTGAAACGTTTGGATACTCAATTTAAAATTCAACAAAAGTCTCCGAGCTTGTTAGGCCAACTAATAAGACTTTGGGAACTAGTGTAATAAAGAGTCCAATGTCCCATTCTGAATAATTTTATTTTTTAAATACAATTACCTGTAATGACAATCTGGAGAAATTTTGTAATCAGATTTAACTGTCTTGCAGTGCTCTTTCCCCGTCCAGGCCACACACGTGTACATACACAATATTAGCAATACCTGAAAAATTCATACTTTGGTTAGGTTATTTAGAGATTGTTTGAGCCCTAACTGATAGAACCTTCATAGCTTTATCAAGGGATAAAGGTTCTGGCAAACAAATCTAGAAAAAAAATCAACGAAATCTCTCCACTTTAATAATTTTTTTAAAGTAATTCAGATTATTAGAGCTATAAGTTGTAGAACATCCAAAGATAGATTTTCCTTCTGACAAATTGACAAAGAAAAGTCAACGAAAACTCTCCAAGCAAATGCATATTGTTTGGTTAGGTAATTTATAACAAGGTTGAGCTATAACGGTAGACTACCATTACTATCAATACCTGAAACATAAATTAGTTTGGTTAGGTAATCTATAGTTAGGTATATCCCTATTCGATTAACCATCCATAGATTATTTAGCTAGGGAAAAGGATTCTGACAAACAATTATAGTAAAGAGTCAACAAAACCCCTCCATCTCCACTTAAATGCTAATTGTTTTGTTAGGTAATTTTGAGTTTGATAGAACCTTAATTGATAACATCCATGAATGATTTACCAAGGGATAAAGATTCTGACAAACAGTTATAGAAAAAAAGTTAACAAAACCTATCCACATAAATACAAATAGTTTGGTTAAGCAATTTATAGTTAGGTAGAGACCTAATTGGTTGTTGGTCAATAAGATTAAGCAAGGGACAAAGATTCTGACAAACAATTATAGAGAAAAATCAACAAAAGTTTTGTAGCTATATCAATATCAATCAGAGTTTTGACTTGAAGTCTTTAAAGATTTAAATTCTAGCCCTTGCATTGCGTTCAATCCATGCAGGACCTTATTTAAATGAGATACTAGCCCTACAAGGGCTCTTCTGATATTTACTTAATCTAAACTGAACTAAAATAACCAATGAAAGTTCTTAATGAAAGGACAAAAATTTTACGTTTTACCATATCAAATTAAACCTGCAAATTAGGTTTTTTTAATGAGGTTTAGTTTTTTAAATAAATCTGACAAAAATGCAATTTTGTACATAAAAAGGGAAAAAACAAATGCATGAAAAACTTCTAATACACACAAACAGACCTACATTAAGATACACAGACATAGTAGAAATGTAGAGAATCTTCACACATAAAAAATATATAAATTTCCTCGAGAAATAAATACAATTAATTTACTTATTTGACCTTCACAATTCATTAAGGCTAATCCTAAATTTATGTAAAACCAATAATAACAATAAAATTTTTGACTATAAGAGTACAGTAAAAATTATGGTATCTTATCAAATCCGCAAATAATCATAAATGCATTCCCAAAGTTACTTTTAAAATGATTTATTAAAAGAAAAATAAGTTTGCGATATAAAATTACTCAGGGATAAGACAACAGACGATAATTTGACATACATCCCCAAAAATGATAAACAATGCTACTGTTTCTGTAGATTTTAAAATTATTAGTTGATAAGTTCTGTCACAGCTTAGTTTGGAACAAACCATTTAAATCTCAATAATCAAAAGTTGTTAGCCAACGAATAAGAAAACTTTGGGGACTATAATAAACAGCCCAATGTTTCTTCCTCCCTGATAAAAACTGCGCGGAAATGATTTCATACCAAGATATGTACAAAATAGTTTCCTGATATTGCGGTAAGCAGAAGATTTTTAAATTAATCAGGGTTATTAGGGATAGTATAACAGTAACATGATGCCTTACTGTGTGTCTGCCTGTGTGTGTTTAGCAAAGGATATCGCCAACCTCTGAAACGATATGGTTCTCCTTTACAGTGAAGCTTATCAGAGGACCCGAAGGGCCAGAGCTTGATCTTTAAATCGTTTATAGGTGATTTAAACCGGGGCGATTCATTCAGTGCACCATCAAATTATTAAATACCAATCTTTAAATCGAATTTGCATGGGCGATTTGGATCGGGCAGTGGCGCAGTACCGGCGCGGCAATGCCACTCACCGAGTAGCATTGCCGGTCCAAATCGGGGTGAATCATATGTAATAAATGGATATTTATTTAATTACTTTAATATTTTATTGCAAAACTATCGTGAAAACATTTTTATATTTATTTTTAAAATAAATTATATATAAATGTTTTATATAAAATACCATACTGACACGGCATTTTATATAAAATGCCTTACTGACACGGCTTGAGTAATAAAGTTGTACTGGCGCGGATCGATATTTTAGTGAGTGCGCAAGCGATCTAAAAACACCGCGCCGAAAATCTTTTAAAAATCAATGTTTTATAGGTGCGCTGTGGCTCACAATCAGCGCACCTACGGTTCACCTCTGAATCGCCCCGATTCAGCGTACCATAAAAACGATTTAAAGATCAAGCTCAGGTCCCCAAGAAGGTGTTTGGCATAAAATATCTCCCCCTCGAATAAGAGAGGGAGTGGAGAAGGAATGTTCTGGCTAAAGCACACAAAATTTATTTCTTAACAATAAAACTTATTTGATCAACATGATATAATATATCAAGTTACATCATACAAATATATTTTGGAATGTACTTGATTAGTTGATTCAAAAATTTTAAAACAATTAATTAAACCAAATATTAGTAACTTTGTTTTCAATGTAAATCATTTCATCGTCTATGGCCTTATCCTTTAGAATCCCTGCAGTTTGAATGCTTTTTATGTAGCAATGTTTTACTTTTTCATTTATTACAAAGAAGGTGTATCAACTTTTTTTTTATGGCTAGCCGGTTCTTTTAGTAAGTAGTAGATGTAAAATTTTTCATAGAATTCAGATATGCAATCGGTTTTTTTTTGTAGACCTCTTATTTTTTAAGTAATTTAAGTTTTTTAAAAAAATAATTAAGTCGGTTTTAAGGTACTAAAACGCAACAAAATAAAAGAAGAAAATGGCCAGTAAGAACAAAAATAGTAAGATCTTTAATTTGACACCTTACTTTTAAAATTCTGTTGAGTAATTATTGAAAAAATCTATTTTTTTAACCTCGGTTTAATAAAAACTTTAGACCTAAATATTTTCTCAAACAGACATAAAAAACATGGGTTCATATATACCTTTAGAATCAGAAAAATATTACGAATCCATTGTAAGCAAAATTGAAAAAAAGTAAAAAAATAAAAAAATATAAAAATGGCCAATTGTATTTTTTGTTCTGGCAACACTATCGTCTTCCCTTTTTTACCCCCTCTTTACCCCCTCTATACCCCCTTCCCATTTTTATACCCAATTCAAAAGTTAAGACGTTGCCTGTACAATATAATATGATATTTTCATATAACTCCTTTTATTGTAGTTTATATACTATATTGTAAACTTTTTTTTTCAATTTTGCTTACAATGGATTCGTAATATTTTTCTGATTCTAAAGGTATATATGAACCCATATTTTTTTACTTGTGAAATGATAAAATTGAGTTCAAAGTTTTTATTCTCGTGGGTTTTAAAAAATCGATTTTTTCAATAATTACCTGACAGAATTGAAAAAGTAAGGTGTCAAATTAAAGATCTTACTATTTTTGTTCATAATGGCCATTTTCTTTCTTTTTTTTGTTGCATTTTAGTACCTTAAAATCGACTTAATTTTTTTTTTAAAACTTAAATTACTTAAAAAATAAGAGGTCTACAAAAAAAACCGATTGCATATCTGAATTCTATGAAAAATTTTACATCTACTACTTACTAAAAGGACCGGCTAGCTATAAAAATAAAGTTGATACAACTTCTTTGCATTATGTAAAAATAAAACAATAATTTCAATAATTATAATTAGTTATAATCATAAAAAAGCATTAAAACTTATTTTTTACCTCTATTCAAATGAAATAATTAATTTTACAATAGTAAGCAATTTAAAAAAAAACCTATTTATTAACTTTTATTGTGTTTAGTATATTATTTTTTTTGTTCTTGTAAAATATAATTGCCTTTAGAAGTGCAACTTCTATAAAAAGTTTGTCTGTCAGTATGTCCATCTTTTAGTAATGGGTTTGTATTTAAAATCTACGCTTTTTTCAGAACTGTATAATAATTTATAGTATTTTTTCTAAAAGAAAGTTATTTAATTTTGTGCTTCATGCACAAATTTTTATATTTTCTATTGAATTTCCTTTTATTTAAGTTTCAAAAAAAACAAGAATCTTTTTACAAAAAGGGTTAGTTTGTCTGTCCTATTGTGTCAGATACCCGGCTATAATCTAATTTATGTTAATATTGTCCTATAGATTTTAAACATTAATCCACCATCTTATTATGGTTATGTTTAAAGCTTGGCAATTGAATCAAGATTCGTTTCAAAGCTTTTTTATAATTAGTGTCCGCCCTACCATTATAACGGATAGTTTTGCTCAATTGATAAGGCATGTTAGAATCGTTCTATCAATATCAACCTTACACGAATATTTCTGTAACAATTAGGTGGCATTCCAATTCAATTAATATTTTTTTTTAATAAATACAAGCGGCTGCACCCCTAGCATCTAGTTGCTCTCTATTCAAAGGGGTATTAAAAGTTAGGAAACAACCTAAAACCATACCAGGCCATGGCTCAAATCTGACAATAAAATTGTCTAAAACCATTCTGGAGCCTAAAAAGAATAACTCAATCCTAAGCTTCAAACAAATAAATTTACTTCGCTATAAAATAGAATTCAGGAAAATCGCGTAAAAATTCTAAAACTTAGTTATTTATTTTCATCGTTTATGTTCACGAAATGGATGTAAACATTTTTTATTTAAAAAAAAACAATGTAAAAAAATGTTTAATGAAGCGAATTATTTGGAGTAGTTGTTGTTTACCAAAGGACACTGATAATAAAACCTTAGGACAGTTTAATCTACTTACAGCTTCAATACTTATTCAAAATAACAGGATGTCTGTTTGTCTGTTTGTACCGGAGGATCTTGCTAACCTCTGAGTTTAGCTTTTCACAGGTGAAAGAGGGTTTATAGCTATTTTTTTAAAGGGTAACACCACCCTCCCAAGATAAATCGCCCCTTTAATAAACCGTATCCCTTGTTAAAGCATGCGGCTATGCGAAAAATATCTACAACATAGCAAAAATAAATGAGGGGAGGGACAGTTATCCCCCCCCCCCCTCTGGGCGAAGCCACTAATCAAGCAACACTAGTACATTTGCTGTAAAATAATTGTTTTAAAAATGCAGTTTCTCCAGGGATGCAGGGATTGGACAACTAAACAAAAAATAATTCCCCCCTAAATATTATTAGATGGTTTTTTTTTTGGATGAAAATGGGTTCTAAATTTATTAATCTGGCACTGTCCCCTCCCTCCCCCCTCCCTGAGTTTCTCTGTTCGAGACGATTGCCTCTGTTGTCACACGTTACTCCGCAAAACTAATGAAATATTTAACATATTAGATTTTTAAAAAGCTTTTATGTATATGACAATGGACGATAAATATTTCTTTCCCCCTTGATGATACTGGGGAGAGGGTGGGGGTAAAGTAAAAAGAGCTATTTTACTCTAAATATCGATATGTTTAATACTTTTTTTAGGCGCTATCGGCTGCCCTATAGTATCTAGGGGCTCCGTTTTCGAAATCATTTAAAACGAGATATAAAATAGCCTAAAACTCTCAATGAACCTATTGAAACTTTTCTAAAATGAAGAACTTTAGTTGTTAAAGATCAAGAAAAAAAACCATCTACTTTATATTATAAGAAAACAATATGTACTTTTTAAACTTTAAAGGAGTGCCGTGAAGTTTTATGATTAAAATGTATGTAACTAATACATATGTTAATCTTTCTATGAGTAAAGGAATAAGTAAGTGAACATGTAAATTTACAGAAAAAAAACAGTAAGTATGTTTGTATGTGTGTTTGTTTTTACCGCAGGATCTCGCTAATCGGTGGATTGATATAAGTCTCCTTTACAGTGAAGCTTCTTATAAGTCCATGGAAGGTTTATAACTATGTATATGGCTTAAAAACATAAGATTATTTCAATAAATCCTGATTGATTAGTTTAAGATAGCAGTGCCCAAACTTTTCAACCAATATCTTCAACTTTAGAAGGATTAGGTTATATTATCATCATTAGAGATCTACTTAGAATAATCGTCCATTGCCCTATCATTTCAGATTTTCACGAACACAGTAATAGTGTCTGACTGATTATGACGTAACAAAAAAAAATTTGCCAATGAGAGGCCGATATTGACCAATGGTAAAATTTATAGTGGCCTCTCATTGGCTAATTTTTTTTTGTTACGTCATAATCAGTCAGACACTATTACTGTGTTCGTGAAAATCTGAAATGATGACCAATGGTAAAATTTATAGTGGCCTCTCATTGGCTAAATTTTTTTTGTTACGTCATAATCAGTCAGACACTATTACTGTGTTCGATTTTCACATTTGTGACATAAGTCATTTTGGCCTTACTATTAAAAACATTAAAAATTTACATTCCCCTTTGTCGCTGTTATTTTGTATGCACGCAAAAAAATTACTTCCTTGTAGATATTATACAATAATCAAGAGGTGTATCCAAGGTTTAACTATAAATCTGGGGGGAGGGGGGTTTCTTTAACTATGTATTGGTGGGGAGAATGTGGAATTATGGATATAATATTTGACTCTAAAGTAGTGGTTAATTACTCAATGGATATCATATATACAATAATCAATTGGTGCATCCAAGGTTTAACTCTAGATCTGGGGGGAGGGGTTTTCTTTAATTATATATTGGGGGAGGGAGGAATAGGGTATTGTGTATTTATCTATATGATCATTAAACTCTAAAATAGTAGGGCCATACTTAATGGATACAAATAAACAATCCTAAAAAGAGTATCCAAGGTTTAACTCTAGATCTGCGGGGAGGTGGTTTTCTGTAACTCTATCAAGGTGGGGAGAATGTAGGTATTATCTACAAGTTGGTGCAATTATGGATATATTACTCAACTCCAAAATAGTGGGAATATATCATATGAGCAACAATCAAGAGGTGTATTCAAGATTTAACTCTAGATCTGTTGGGAGGGGATTTTCCTATTTAGGTAACAGTATAACGATTGGGGGAGGAGGGTATCCATATGATTGTTTAGACACTTTATCTTCAAATTTCATAGGTACAATGTTCAAGAGGTTTTTTGATAAAAAGTTTAACTCTTATATAGTGGGCGGGGGGTGGTATGTGACAATAATTATTAAGAATTAACTTGGTGAGTATGAAGGGAGGGGGGGGGGGGCGGGGGGGGGGGTAAAATTCTCTCAAAATTTTAAAAAGTTTTAAATAGTAAGGGAGAGGTATATTCTTAATGAACAAGGGGTTTAAAACGTTCAATAATTGAAAAGAAGATACTAATGATATCTATAATACAAAGTAGAACGATGTCTGTCTGTCCGTCTGACCGTCTGTCCGTCCGTCTGTCTGTCTGTCCCTTAAGATCTCGGTAACCACTGAACCGATCGGATTCTACTCTTCAGGGTATCTACCTATTGGTCCTGTGGTGGTTTTAAGCTATTTTCTCGGGGGGTGGGACACCCCCAACCCCCCCAAAAACCAAAAAATCCCCCCCCATTTTTTTTTTTTTTTTTTTTTTTTTTTTGAAGGAGTTTCCATGGTCCTTTATGGTCTCTCGCAATAATTTTTTTTTATCACCTCTTGGGCAAAGCCCCTAGAGGCTAGGGGCGAAGCCGCTAGTACAGAATAATAAAGAATCTAGCAAATATTTTAAATGTGGAATAAAAATTGAACGATCAATAAAACTTTAGAATTCCTTATGTACTTAATAATATTTTTTTATAGATAAAATATACATATTGACGTTTATGTTTCTTTGAACTCGCTTTGTTAAATAGATAAAGGTAAAAAAAATTTATTGTTTTTGATTTCTCTTAGGAGGGTGGTGGTACCCTCCCCCAAAATAGTTATAAACCTTCCCGGGACCTATGAGAATCTACCTTGTTAAGGAGAACCCAATCGGTTCAGCGGTTAGCGAGATCCTTTGGTACAAACAAACACACAAACACACAGAAACAGACAAACAGACATCCTGTTACTTTACTTACATCAGATTTTCATGTACTCTAATAAAGTGAGACAGCGGGCTAAAATAAGGATTTACCATATCCCTTTCCCTTTCTACTGGACGAACTAATGGACCAATAAAAGACAGGAGAAATAGCATCTTAAATTGATGACAATTTTTCTATTGTCCTAATATCTACGTAGATTCTACATCCATTGATCTGTATCACAGTATATGGGCAAAAAAGTGCCTTTTTAATATATTTCTTTTGATTTAAAAAATCAACATTATTTTTAATTCTGCAAAATAATAAACATATCTATTACACGAACCTACATATATATGTAATGATACATAATGGATATAAGATATACGTGGATATATTGACAGGGGAAAATTTGTCTTGCTAATATGGACCTTAATTATAAGCCAGTTTGTTCATCCAGTAGTAGGGGAGGGGATAGGTTAAAGGTGGTGAATGGTGGGTGTCGTTATTTTAGACAGATGTGACAATCACTTTATCAAAGTACATAAAAATCTGGTGCAACATCCAAGCAATAATATTTCGATTTATATATGTAAAACTATACAGTTGTGGTTTTGTGGTAGAACACAATTCTATTATAGTTAAGAGGGTTAAGGGTAGGGAAACAAAGAGAGAGAGGGGGGGGGGATATCCCCTTAATATTGTTTGACATATATTTCCTTAAAATCCCCATAAAAATATTTACCTTCTGCTAAGGGGTGCCTATTAGAGTATAAGCTTAAATTCTTAAGCCCTTTAAAAATTTTATTAGATTGGGTTAGGTCATTTATTTCCTAATATTATCAGTTTAGGTTAGCCCCAAGTTGGAAAGCTATTGCAAGGTTTAGGTCCTCCGCAGGGACTAGGTGCTTTTGTGAAGTTACAATGATCCAAAACTGACATAATATAGATATAGAATATTTTAATTAATCAGCTAAATTGGCTAATATTTACTGCGACATCAAAACTACAACCATTTCAAATGTTTTCTTATGTTATCGAAATGCTTAAGTAATACTATCATTGAAGTTTGCGAAGTGCTCTTAAATTAGATATTAAATGTTTTGTTAAGATCAAAGTACAACAAATAACAATAAATAATAACAATGATAATCTTCATTAAATAGAGGCTTAACAAAAGTCAGAAAAACAACGTTTCTATACATTGAAACAAAAGAATATAGTTCAAAAATCTGAACAATAATTCGATGTGCTGTTATTCTGTAAAATTGCTATAATCGTGTGCCTTTTTGTCATAGAAATTACCATTTCAAACAAAAATTTGCAATGAAAGGAATCGAAAGAAAGTTCTTTGTATAAGGTTTAAAATCAATAGAACGATTATTAAATGTCATAATTCTAAATTAATATTCTGAAAGAAGGACACTACTTAACTGTAGATATACTTCACAAATAAAAATATTAAAAACAAACACTATTAAAAGCTTATTATTGACATACTTACATTTCATGACTTAATTATAGAGATACTTTAGTACTAACATAATGCCTATTCTTCCTAGGAATCTATATTTTTACGGGTAGCGGTTATATAGTTGCGACGCTTTCTAAATTATAACTTTTTGATTTAAATCGAGGGGACTATTTTGACATACTTTAGTTAACAATAAATTATATCCATTACGTAGAGAAGGACGGACATACCCTAATTGTAGAAAAGCTTCGCTTTAAATAAGATAAATTTATTGCAAAGAATGCTGAGCGCATTTAAATAATCATCTTTCCTATGTAATCAGTTACACATCATTTAATACATTTTTATTCTAAGCATTTTTTCGTAAAATACTTCTTAACCCTTTTCCGAGGATAGAGGTGGGGGGGGGGGGTGTGCTCCTGAAGGTCCATATTCCGGTAGGGTTGGAGGAGAATGGGTATTGCAGGCATAGGAAACCTGAAGAGTTATCAAAACAAACAAAAAAGCAAAATTAATCGACGTGGTACTTTAATTTACCGTTACTTTGTGCAAAAAAGGTAAAAACAATGCGTGGTTTCCATGTGCATTGCAATTTCAAAAATTTAAATATGGGGGTTGCAGGGGCGTCCAAGCTTTTTATTTTGGGGGGGGTAAAAATTTTTTAGGGGGGGGATAATTCGTTTTTGGGGGGGGTAAAATGGCGCGCGAAGCGCGCCGCAAATTTTTTTTACCCCCCCCAAAATTTTTACCCCGGGGGTAAAATTTGCTTGGGGGGGGTAATTACCCCCCCTGAAATCTGTTGGCAGGGGTAAATTTAGTTTACCCCCCCCCAAAATTTACCCCCGGGGTAAAATTTTTGGGGGGGGGTAATTTAAATTTTATTAAATATATAGTATTAAAAATGCGCGCGAAGCGTGCAAAAAATTTTTTTATTATGAAATAAGGATTAAATACGTCAATGTAATTCAAATATCAACAAGAAGTGAAAACTTAATTCATTCCATAAACAAATAGAATAAAGGTCTTATCGCTTTGGTCAATGAGAGTTTAATGAGGATTATTGGAGCACTATGAGTTTTAAACACTTTACCATTGGAAGACTCGAGCTCATTTATAGACGTTTATTTCCTATATAGATCTGTCATGGATCTTGATGCAATAAAGCAGGCCATTTTGTAAATGTTAAAAATTGGATGATTTCATTAAATAAAAGTAATCGCAAATATATTTAGTAAATAAAATTAGTTTATGTAAAGAAAACAATCGTAGGACCTTATGTTGTTTACCGCCAAATCCTGTAAAATTTTATTTTAATTTTCATCTATTTTTATTTTTATTAGAAATATTTTTTATTGATATTTTAATGATTTTCATGTCCCCTATTTAAATTTTCTGTTCTTAAAATCAATTCATCCTTGTTAAAGATGAAATAATTATCTCATTTTTGTCAATGATTTTTACTTGAACCAAATAGTATTGCTTTTTTATTTTATTTGAACAGTTTTAATGGTGAATTTTCCGTATAATTGGAGCAAGGTGGAAATAAACTTCTGTAATTTCAATTTTTGCAACAAAGCTACTCTATAAACACTTTTTAAATGAGTCTCTAACTACCAATCTATCTTTCTATAAATATATAAAACAATCTACCATCTATCTTATTTCTAGTAATTTATCCATTTATTAGCGGCTTCGCCCCTAGCTTCTAGGAGCTTTGCCCCAAGAGGTTTGATCAACCTAATTTTTTTGTATTTTACAATAAAAAAGAAAAAGTAAAAAAAAATAAGGGGATGTATTTTTCATTTTTGGGTGGGTTGAAGGTGTCCTACCCCCCTAAGAAAATATATTTCCTGAAGCGTATAGCCTAAACGGTTCAGCGGTTACAGAGATCTTAAGACAGTCAGTTATCGTTCTAATTTGTATTAAAGATTAAAGAAAAAATAACTATAATGTACATTTCGTAACCAATGATTGCTTTGTAATTACACTGTGTTCCTAATGTTATTTACTAAGTATATTTGCGATTACTTTTATTTAATGAAATCTTCCAATTTTTAACATTTACAAAATGGCCTGCTTTATTGCATCAAGATCCATGACAGATCTATATAGGAAATAAACGTCTATAAATGAGCTCGAGTCTTCCAATGGTAAAGTGATTAAAACTCATAGTGCTCCAATAATCCATAATAAACTCTCATTGACCAAAGCAATAAGACCTTTATTCTATTTGTTTATGAAATGAATTAAGTTTTTCACTTCATGTAGATATTTGAATTACATTGAAGTATTTAATCCTTATTTCATAAATAAAAAATATACGTTCATAATAGAGTAAATCTAAGAAAACTCTATTTTAAAAGAATTCAATTGTGGCGACACTTCCTTTGTGTTAAAATATTAATACAAAAATTTTAATCATATTAACCCTTTGGTGATGGTAATATGAAAAAAATATAATTGAAAAATTCTTTTTAAAATCATTTAAATTAATAAATACTTATAGTACTTATAGAAAACTAGCCAATAGCGATATAGTTATATTGAGCCAACTCTAGTATTGATATATTGATAATCTAGTCTTTCTATATTTACCAGGGCTCGGCACTCGCACGTCAGCTACGAAGAAGCCTCAAATTTAAACCCGTTTGGGTCCTTTGAAAAATGTTTTCGATATAGAAATTGCCATATTTGGGTCAGGTTTAAACTTCCAGCTGATTTTTAAAATTGTAAACGTTTAATTTCCCTGAGGCTTACAGGCGGCTGAAACGCAGCTGCCGAGCCATAAATTATTTCCTTACCTGAAGTACATTCATGTTTACTTGTTGTATTAGTGTGCTGTGAAACTATTTGTTCTTGTTGACAAGGATGATATGTGTCCATGATAATACCATGACAGCGGGATTATGGTAACATGACCAGTATTTTAACACACTATTTTAACTATTATAACATCACTTTAACATTCTTATTTTCATAGACGCATTTTTTATTTCATTCTTGAAAAAATTTATTTTTACTTCTTGTAAAATATTGTTTAATTTAAGATAAATGTAATAATGTAAAGTTGTTTGCACTATACACATATCACACATTGAGAACAAGGATGAAAAGACCCAACAGAATTCGCAGACAGCCGGACAAAATGAGTTATTAAGAGGATGTTTATTTTTAAGCAGAAATTTGAAAGCAAATTTTAGCCATATATATCTTACTAGCGGCTTCGCCCCTAGCCTCTAGGGGCTTTGCCCCAAGAGATGGTAAAAAAAGTGTAAGGTGAAATTTGTAAAAAAAAATATTCCACAAAGGAAATCCTCCACAAAGGAATCTTCTACAAAGGACCAAGGATATTTCTTACAAAAAAAAAAAAAAAAAAAAAAAAAAATGGGGGGGATTTTTTTTGGTTTTGGGGGGGTTGGGGGTGTCCCACCCCCCAAGAAAATAGCTTATAACCACCACAGGACCAATAGGTATATACCCTGAAGAGTAGAATCCAATCGGTTCAGTGGTTACCGAGATCTTAAGGGACAGACAGACTGACAGACGGACAGACGGACAGACATCAAGCTACTTTGTATTATAGATAACAGCTAAGTAAATATTGATACTGAATGTTCTGCAAAATTTGTTTTAAAAAAATTTCATCTATCTTTGATAACGGCTGAGTAAATCATATTTTCCCCTTAGAACTTTAATGTCCCATTAACAAAATCTTTCAAAATCATATAAACAAAAATGAAGATTTTATCATCGATTTTTGCATGAAAAAAAAATAGATACAACAATAAATATTAGGTATATTTGTTTGAGTTTCAGAAAAAAACAATATTTTTTAAAAACTTCTCCTATTTCTTTTACTCAACTAAGGGGCGATTTCTCTTGGAAGTGCGGTGTTACCAACACCCACCCACCCCCCCTCCTAAATGGAAAACAACCTTTAAACCTTTCACAGTTAATGAGAATCTTAAAAGCTCAGTGTTAGCGAGATTTTTCAGAACAACCACACAGACAGACAGACATTTCATAATTATATTTATTAAAAAAAAATCGGATAACAGTTCCTTTGATTTTAAACTGCACTAAATATTATGCAGTATGCACACGAACACACACACAAAACACATATACACGCACACACACACACACACAGACATACACATAAATATATAAGATTAATTAACCCGAAGCTTTTCTACAATTAGGTTAAGTCAGTCTGTAAACTATAACTCTAATAGTTTCTGAATTAGTTTGGTACATATTTGGAAATCATAGTATTAGTAATACTATTTTTATTAACAAAACGTTCGTATGTCCCTTAAATTCTATAAATTTTCTACGGAATTTATTGCAATTATCTTTGAAACGGTGATTCTTAGGAATATTTGGTACACGTAATTAGTGAATAATCTAATTAAACTGTTTTTAACCTATTTTTAAAACATATATCAAAAATATACTATGACACCAGTAGAATTAAACTGCAGAGCCTAAATTTGAATTAAGTCCCCAATAAACTTTTTTGAGGGGATTTAAAAATTAATTTTACTGTTGCTGTGGTCTTTTTTGATCAGAGCAAAAGGTCTTTTTTTATTTGGGTAAAATTCGTAGCTTTTGGAGTGTTTTGCTTCATATATATAGTATTCTGGAATAGAGTAAAATTAGGCCTTTTGATTTCATCTAAATTAATTCATTAAAAACTTAATTCTTTACAATATATCAATGAATTAACTTTATCGTGCTTGTTTTCCATCACTTATTTAAAACACAAAAAAATTGGCTGTAAAGGGTTAAATAGTGAAAGATGACAACAAACGTTTACGCATACAACAAATTTTTTTTTGTCACATATACAAATATGATAAAATATAAGATTATTCAAACTTATTTTTTTTAAATATTTTTAAAAAGCATGTATCTTTTATGTGTATAGTTTTCATTCTTTTCATTTTAATCAAATAGAAATTATTTAACTACATTGGAAATAAGTCACTTTGTGAAAACACTCTTTTTTGAATTGTAAAAAACTGAAATGAAACGAGACTTCTAATTGGTTCAGACTTCAGAATAATATGTTTTATTTTAATGTTAAATTTCTTCTATATAAATTATTGTTTTAGAAAAAAATTATTTGCATCGAACAGAGTAGAGTTTTTATTATTGTATTGATATAATCTGAATCACATCAAATTGTTCTGTAAGAAACAATTTAACCCCAAACTAAAAAATGCTTTTGCTTCCATCAAAATGATCACAGCAACATTTAAAATTGATTTTTAAATCCCCCAAAAAAAGTTTATTGGGGACTTAATTCAAATTTGGGCTCTGCAGTCTGATTCTACTGGTGTCATAGTATATTTTTGATATATGATAAAAAAATAGGTTAAAAACAGTTTAAGTCTAAATAGATGGTATACCACATTAACATCAAATTTATGCTGAGATTGGATATTTTGTTGAGCTTCGCTCTTAAGGATGTTGTCATCAACAGTGAAGTCTCGGAAATCACTGGACCGATTGGTCTTCAATGTTGGGGCTGCTTCCCATTCCCTCTTGAGGCTAAAAATAAAGTCTCTACTGAATTTTAAAATAATTTTGGTCTTTTATTCATTAGATATCTTGTTTTAATATCAAGAGATATCAACTAGAATCAAACCGCTATCGTCTGAAATATGTTTTGTTGAATTAAAAAAATTAAATGAGAAGAAGCCAAACAAATTAATCTTAATATAAGAAGTAAAAGCATTATACAATTAAGACAAAAAAATTCTAAAATAAGAGTAAATCACATTGACGTTTATATTATAACCCTTTGATTGCACGACTGTTTGGAAGTTCTAACTGTGTATGTCGCGAATCTTACAGAGCAGCATTAGTTACAACTTTTAACGTTTAATTATAACGAAGTTTGGGCAGAAATTCGAACCCATTTACTTTTAAGGGGAGCTTATTATTGGTATGTTTAAGGCTATTGTTTCACAAACAAAATTAATTTGTTAATTTACAGTTTCAGTCTACAAATTGATTATTTTTTGGCCAATTTAAAAAAAATCTTAATTATTTTAAATTCCCGTTTTAATATTTGATGTTAAGAAAATTTGTCACAGTTTAAACTGTTTTTAACCTATTTTTTTATCATATATCAAAAATATACTATGACACCAGTAGAATCAGACTGCAGAGCCCAAATTTGAATTAAGTCCCCAATAAACTTTTTTTGGGGGATTTAAAAATCAATTTTATATGTTGCTGTGATCATTTTGATGGAAGCAAAAGCATTTTTTAGTTTGGGGTTAAATTGTTTCTTACAGAACAATTTGATGTGATTCAGATTATATCAATACAATAATAAAAACTCTACTCTGTTCGATGCAAATTATTTTTTTCTAAAACAATAATTTATATAGAAGAAATTTAACATTAAAATAAAACATATTATTCTGAAGCCTGAACCAATTAGAAGCCTTGTTTCATTTCAGTTTTTTACAATTCAAAAAAGAGTGTTTTCACAAAGTGACTTATTTCCAATGTAGTTAAATAATTTTTATTTAATTAAAATGAAAAGAATGAAAACTATACACATAAAAGATACATGCTTTTTAAAAATATTTAAAAAAATAAGTTTGAATAATCTTATATTTTATCATATTTGTATATGTGACAAAAAAAATTTGTTGTATTGCGTAAACGTTTGTTGTCATCTTTCACTATTCAACCCTTTACAGCCAATTTTTTTGTGTTTTAAATAAGTGATGGAAAACAAGCACGATAAAGTTAATTCATTGATATATTGTAAAGAATTAAGTTTTTAATGAATTAATTTAGATGAAATCAAAAGGCCTAATTTTACTCTATACCAGAATACTATATATATGAAGCAAAACACTCTAAAAGCTACGAATTTTACCCAAATAAAAAAAGACCTTTTGCTCTGATCAAAAAAGACCACAGCAACAGTAAAATTAATTTTTAAATCCCCTCAAAAAAGTTTATTGGGGACTTAATTCAAATTTAGGCTCTGCAGTTTAATTCTACTGGTGTCATAGTATATTTTTGATATATGTTTTAAAAATAGGTTAAAAACAGTTTAAATATCAATTAAATTTACATTTTCGTATGTGTGTGTGCGTCACCGTTTCACTGTAACATATACGCAAATTTTGCGTCACTATTGAAGCGCGTCCAAATAACAAAATTGTATGATTTTACTCTGCAGTACGCTGCTTACGCGGCATACGCGAAACAGAACAACAAATATGTTGCTCCCGCGAGCTTCTGTGGTGAACTGAATATTCATCTTAGCTTAATACTCTGTAAATTTCAATGTTAATGATCTAATTCTTGGCGTAATTAGAGAGAGGTTGCGTTATTCGATATACATTATTACTTGGATGTTGCATCAGATTTTCATGTACTCTGATAAAGTGATGCTCACAGCTAGCTAAATTAACGATATCTCCTATCTACCACCTCCACTCCTGAGGTACATATTAGCAAGTTGAATTGACGAAAATTTTCTCTGTCAATATATCCACGTATATTCTATATTCATTGTTGCTTTATACAGTTTTTAAAAATAATTTTGAAAGCTATGCATGTTTTATTCTATACTTTATTCGTGAGCAATACTTTCAATGTTCAAGACAGTGGCGTGCACAGGGTTCGTGAAAACATCTTTAGAGAGATTTTTTACCCTGTAGTTTTCAAAATATGATAATTTAGATTCAAAGGAGATCGTAAGGATGTGATTGGGGTAATACATCGCCTATTTTCAAAAAAATATATTAGATTAAACCATTTTCTTCCCCTCCTCCCCCCCCCCCTCCAAAAAATGCTTATACGTACTTACCTCTTAGAGACCGTTATAAATATAAATTTGTAAATTATTAATATACAGCTTACCAAAGAACTTTGAAGCGAGGCCAATAGGTTTCGCTGATTTACTACTCTCATTCTTGTTCATTTTTCACCAGACTTTGAAGTTTATGATTTTATCTGAAGAGTACCTCTTATCAAAAACAAGGTTGACAACATCCATAAGTAACGAAATCATGGATGAAGAAGTGCAGATGTGTGGCACTGGTCATAAAAAAAAATCACGAAGCTTTTCACAAATGTTTTTTTATTTGTATTAATATGGTATTTTTGAAGCAAGCCATAGATATAAAAAATCTTCACAAAAATTTCAGCCATCAGCCGAGAAAATCACATCTCCCAAGTAGCTTTATATACTGACAAACTGACGAACGGACAGGCAATTTAATAGATCAAAGTAGCTTCGCTACATAAAAGTGTTTTGTTGTGTTGTCTATCTGTAACTCTTCTAGTGGCTTCCAACCACACCCTATCATCATTGAAGACATGATATAAATTATACCAAACTCTGTTATGTCTGTCGAGTGACAGGCGCTATTATATTTACTAGCGGCTTCGCCCCTAGCCTCTAGGGGCTTTGCCCCAAGAGGTGATTAAAAAAATTTAGGCGAAATACGTAAAAGGACCAAGGAAATCCCCTACAAAAAAAAATATGGGGGGATTTTTTGTTTTTGGGGGGGTTGGGGGTGTCCCACCCCCCAAGAAAATAGCCTAAAACAACCACAGGACCAGTAGGTATATTCCCGGAAGAGTAGAATCCGATCGGTTCAGTGGTTACCGAGATCTTAAGGGACGGACAGACAGACGGACGGACAGAAAGACAGACATCGTTCTACTTTGTATTATAGATAATTTTCCAGCTATGGTTGCACAATCATTGGGTGGATTGTCTGTTAGGTGTTGGAATATCTTTCACCATAAGGGAGGTGTCACTTAAAAAATAACAATGGATTGGGCCAACAAACCAGGGACCTTCCCTATATTTTGGTTTTGATTAGTTCCTGCCATTTTAAACTTTGAAATATGCCCTTTTCTGTACAGTAATTAAATATACAATGTACTACTTTAAACTTTTAATACATTTCTTTTTTCATGAAACAATTAAAAATGTAAATAGTATAAGAATAATGTTTAACGGGAATAATGATAATTATTATAATAAAAAAGCATTTGCCTTAGAGCAATAGCTAATTTTTTTTTTTTTAAACTCATAATATTTCATAATCCTATTATTTTATGTTACCTAGCGTGTAACCCACCCCCCCCCCCCTAGATGCCTCTAGGGGCATTTGAGGGGGAGGGATTCTTCGGCCCTACATTTTACATTTTAATATTGAAGGAGTAGTAAACATAGACATCCTGTTTCTTTTATATAAGAATTCTTTGTTTATTTATTAATTTGAATGTTTGTCATTATCCCAGAATATTCTTATTGAATAAGCAAACAAATAATTTTACTTAACGGCCATTAATGACCGCATTAATTTAATTTTTGATCTAAATATTAAATTTAAAATGTAAATAGCAATATTTATTGCAGAAAATGTACAAAAAGTATGACAAAATCCATGATCGCACAATTGGTAACGAGTTTGCTTGCAATCGTGGAGGTGTTGGGTTCGAGTCACTACGTCATACTAAAGAAGTCAAAAATAATACCTACTGCTTCTATGTAAAAAAGTTAGGAGAATTCCTAGGCTCTCAAACAGGCGCAGTTGATTACCTTCCACAATTAGGACTTACAGACAAAGATCTCTGTAAGGGTTGGTTATTTTTCAGATGAAAAATCACAATATTTTATAGAAATTCTTTCTATGGCAAATCATTATGGATGAACGGACGGACAGACATCATCCTTAAAATCCTTATAAAGTAACAGGATGCGTGTTTGTTTGTCTGTATGTCTGTACCGAAGGAATTCGCTAACCGTTGAACCATCGGGTTCTCCTTAACAGGATAGCTTCTCATAGGCCCCGGGAAAGTTTATAATTATTTTGGGAGAGTGTACCTCCCAAGAGAAATCACCCTCAGAAAAAACCCTACCAAAAAATTAAATTAAATTTGTTTAGAAACTAAAATAAAAAATGGTTGGGGGGGGGGGGGTCGATCCAACCCCCTTCCCCCTCCAACAAAATTTGTTTCTCACTTTAAAAAAATTGTAAATTAAAAAAATAGGTTTTGGGATTAAACTCCTCCCCCCCCCCCTTCCTCAAGTGCCCCTAGAGCCCTATAGGGGCTTGCCCGCTAGTAGTTTAATAGAGTAGCGTCGCTGCTTACAAAGCATATTTTAAAAATCTTCACATCTCTCATTGAGTCTAAAGTGTCAATTTAATAATTCACTTATAATACATAATAACTATAATATATGGATAATATGCCGTTACAACAAAACTGAAATCATACAAAAAATAAACACTCTTATATTGTAATTTAAAATGAGCATTATACTTCCCCTTTCTTAATTTCTCCCACTCCGACAAAATTAAGCCATGCATAAAAATATTGGTACTTTCGGTAAAATAGATAATTTTAATAGATAACTTTTAAAAGTATAATAATATAATACTAGCGCCTAAGCTCCTCGAGGCCTCTAAAAGAACTTCAGGCGGGGGGGGGGGGCAGAAGTTGACTACCCATTACATTTTCAATTTTAGTTTTAAAAACAAACCGTAAAAAAATTTGGAGGGTTGTCATTGTTACTAATGGCGATAACTCGTCGTATGGTGGTGGTACCCTCCACCAAAATAGTTAATAACAATCTTAGGACCAAGGGAAAGCTGAATTGTAAAGAAGAACCATATCGGTTAATAGGTTAGCGAGATTTTTCGGCACAGACACATAGACATCCTTTTACTTTTATTTAAGGTTAATATGCCCAAAAAGGGCAAAATGTTTATTTTTTAACTTCAGGATTCGCATCTAACCTCTGAGGGGCGAAACTTGTAGAGTAGCTTTGCTAATGAAAAGATATATTAACTTGGGACATTGAATATCTATAAAATTTTAATTGAGGGTTTAATTTTTAACTCTATTTTTTAAAAGAAGCTCTGAAACCAAAATCTTGGGATTTTTGTTGAAGAAAGTTAGGAATTGCATACACTTGAACTTGGGAAATTCTTTTTTCCCATATGTTTAAACAAAAAAGAGGCCAAAATAGGTTTTTTGAAATGGAAATCCATGTTAGGTTAAATACACTATCATAGATTTGATGAATTGTTACTACTTTTAAAACTAGCTTCGCAACTACAGGCCTCTATGGTTACTTGAGGGAAGGGGAGAAGTCGACCCTCCACTTTAAATTTAGTTTAAAAAGAAAATTTTTAAAATATTTCAATAAAGAGGGTATTTTTGCACAGAAGGGAATTATAAACCTTTCCTAAACCCATAAGAAGCTTCATTGTATAAAGAAGAGCCATATCGGTTGAGCGGTTAAGTAGATCCTTTCATATAAGGATTAATAAATAGAATTTAATCTGCATTTTTGTATGAATTTAAAATCAGTAATAAATAACACAAAACAAAAAATTACTTCAGGCTACTTATAAATGATTAAAACAAAATATTACCATAGTTAAAATTAAATACCGTCATAATTTCTTAGTATTGTCTATATAGAGTAATTATTTAAACATTAAAATTTAATGAATTTATACTTTTAAATCCAATAATTTTTAGGAAAGCATTTGTGGGTCTTGGGTTTAGAACTCTTTGAATCTATAGCGAAGACTCTTATAATCATCTTCTATAATACAAAGTAGCTTGATGTCTGTCCGTCCTTTAAAATCTCGGTAACCACTGAACCGATTGGATTCTACTCTTTAGGGAATATACCTACTGGTCCTGTGGTGGTTTTAGGCTATTTTCATGGGGGGCGAAGCCGCTAGTATTATATAATGTATTAAGGTTTTTTGTCTGAAGCTTAAGATTTCGAAAACTACAGAATTGATTAAGTTCTCTCTTTTAGTGGATTTATACCATTTTGCTGTCCCATCTTTCCCTAGATTCCTTAGATGATAGAGGCGCAGTTGCTTGTAATTTTCAATAGATTATTTGTTATCTATTATTTGTACAATACAAATGATTTGCATATTCTTAAGTATAATTCTTAATACTTTAAAATTTTTCAGTTTTTCCTAATTGCTTTTTTACTTGAAAATATGCATAAATTGTTAATGTTAAAGCCAGGGAGGGGGTGGACAATGACCGTTAGACAAACCTACAACTTAACCCACTCCAAATCATGTTTGAGAAAAAAAATAATTGGATTAATCACAAAGACGTCCAAGGATGGAAGTAAAATAGGTGTTTACCCCCTTCGAACTCCTCATTTTAAAAAAAACACTTTAAATTACCCCCCTCAAACCTTTGAAACCTCTCATTATACCCCCTTCAAAATAAAAAGCTTCGACATCACTAATAAAAGATTAATTTTCATTGTTGTATCCCTATATCCTTAAAGTTTAGCAGTATACTTTAAATTACAATTATGAATACACATACATTATTACATTGCAAGCATCTCATTTCTTTCTCTAGGCCAAGGCGTATTTTTCAAGTAGCGAAACTACTCTATAATTGTTTATGTTTGACCTTATGTCTGTATATTAAAGTTATAAATAGAGGGGACAAGAGTTATATGTAACTTTCCCTACAAGACAAGGACCCCGTTCCAATTTTGTAAAAAAAGGAAAATTATACAGAATATCCTATCGACGGAGGCCGGAGCTACGTCCTACACACTAGCGGCTGCGCCCTAGTAAATTTGTGATCTGTAGTCAAAGGGAGGGAAAGCATAATTAGCTTAACCTGTGTGAAGTTTCCTTAAATTATAGTAATATAGAAATGTGGAAAACGCTTACAAAAATCGAATATGTAAAACATGCCATATGGCCCCTGTTTTAACAAAGAAAATGTTTAGTACAATTTACGAGGAAGGGATATTTCATTTTTAAAAAAATCTATTAAAACGATGATTATTTATATAAAGTTTATCGTTTTTCTACTTTTTAGTTACCAGTTAAATATTATGAGATTTTATGCTCTTAAATAAAAGTAACAGGATGTCTGTCTGTCTGAACCGAATAATCTTGCCATCCGATAAACCGATATGGTTCCTCCTTTACAACCTTCTCATAGGTCTTGGGAAAGTTTATTAATATTTAAGAAATCGAGCCGAAAAAAAATACCCCCAAAAAAGTTGTTTTCTTAAAAAAACTTAAGTTGAAAGTCGTTTAACCCTTAACAGTCGGGCCCCTTGCCGCACCTTAATCGGTCGGAGGGGAGGCGTTCAACGCCCCCCCCCCCCTCCCTATTATCTCAGTTCCTATAAGAGCCAGAGGGCAAAATTTTTTTGTGCAAATCCCCTGTTTGATAATGAATTTTCGACCTTAAGTAAGTCAAAGTCAATTTTTGCTTCCTTCACCCTTTAATTTAACAACCTTTGTTTTTAGGTTTTACTTAAAAATTTCAAACGGCTATAATTTTCTTATCATTGCAGCTAGAAGAAAAATATTTTTGCAGAAAATGTTTATCTTTATGTAAATTTTATATTAAAAACATCAAAATATAAATTTCAGCGACCGCAGCTGTACTTGGCAGGTGCCAGCTGACGCAGTCGGCGGGAAAACAGAGCGGATCTTTATGAAATATTAATACGTAATGTAGACATGTATGAAAAGCTTAAGTTTAAAATTTGAAGTCTCTAAGTCAAAAATTGCGGCCACAGAAGCCTTTTAAAGTTTTCTGGAGACCTGGAGGGTCAGCACCTGCAGGATCATACCTGGATGACCCTGCCAGGTTTGCTGGCATCCTGTGCCCGCCAGGATGGAGATATTCAAAAAATTCCAACTCTCAGTTATGTATCATACCCATACTTAAAAAGTCACGCAGTTTGGTCTCTTTATCTTTCACACACAGAAAATGAGATAGAAAAAAACGGAGGGGGGCGTTCAACGCCCTCCCTCGACCGTTAAGGGTTAATAAATTTCCCTCCCCCTCTCCTGAAGTACTGCTATCAGGCCTCTAGGGGCGTAACCATTTATGAAAAAAGTAAAAAGGGATGAAATGGGGATTTTTTTAGATAAATATCTATTTTCACAATAAATTTCATACTTAAAATATAGACGTTTACACCTGTATATAAATCTCCGTGCTCCGACTATAGACTCTGGGAGAGGGTGTCCCACATCTTTGGGGTTAACGTAATACGCTTTGGTTGTGTGAAACTGAGTTCAAGTATTTCACAAAATTTTTAATTTACACAGAAATTAAGTATACGACACATAAAAGTAAAATTACACACCCACAAGGATGACAACATCCATGCATAATTAGCGAAGGACAAAAAATCATGAAATGGACAGAGTGAGTTATAGAGTAGATGTTCAGTTGTCATAACAAAGAAAAAGAAAAAGAAAAAAAATCACGAAACATTTTAGCTAGCTGTACACTATATATAGTGTACATATCTTCAATAGTAGCTGATAAAGTCACATTTTTATAAAGCGTTACGGACTAGCTGACGGACATTAAAATTTGATCATAATGTAGCTTCTCTACTAAAACACACACACACACACACACACATTTGGTTTTAGTTACTTGCTTCCGTATTGATTTCATTATTATTGCATATCCGCTCTAGTTTTCAATCTTAAACTTGATTTTATTGTCTTAGAATTGCAAAAATAATAATAGTTGCTTCACCCCTAGCCGCTAGGTTACCAGGGCATATAAGTTTAAAAGTACAACCTAAGATGTTTATTAAGCTTCTTTGAAAAACAAAACTAATTTGGACCAGCATTTTCCGAGATCTTAAGGGTAATGACTCCTCTTTTTCGTATAATACCTAACAATAAGCAGAGTATTACTTTTACATAAATTTGTTGCAAAATTACTTAAATACAGAATACTGTTTAAGGACATACTTTCATTTTTAGGCATTGTTGGTAGAGATTATTGTACATTGTTGTCCAAATATTTTTTGTTCTCAAAGTCAAATAAAGAGGAGATAACTATATCATAAAAATTATTGTCAGAATGTTTTAGATAGACGAACTTTCTGGTAACGATTATAGAGTTGCTACGCTTTCTAAATCGTACTAACTGATACAGGAATCATCATGCAAAGTTTTAAATCTATAAAACAATTCTAATATTCCTAAATTAACGATAATAACTATCCGTTGCGGACGGACCTATCCCAATTCTAGAAAGGCTTTTATCTTAAAAATTATGAAAAGTATCTTTATAGAACAGAAACCCCAACCTCATAAAATCAGGAATCTTAAGGGATAAGACAATGGACGAAAAATTGTATCCCTAATCATTATAAGCAAGATTTCCACTTCTGCACATTAAAATTATTGATTGAGAAGTTTGGAACTAACCAATCAAAAATAAATTAAAGTACCTAAAGTTTTTAAGCCAACGAATTAGAACATGTGGAGAAAAAAAAACTTTGAGTTGAAGTGTATTTTACAGTCAATGTCACTTTCCTCCCTGCATAAGATTGAACGGTATTTCTAAAACTGAACCTTATATCTAAAAATTCTAACCACGTCTTTATTAAATTATTAAAGCATTTCTACATATAGGATAAGTCCCTTCATTATAAACAGGTGGCTTGTTAGATTCGTCCAACCACTTTGAATCTTACACGAGGATACCTGATATCGGTCAGAAAGAAAGACACACAGACAACGTGTTACTTTCTTTATATTCTACTCTTCAGGGTATATACATATTGGCCCTGTGGTGGTTTTAAGCTATTTTTCGGGGGGTGGGACACCCCCAACCCTCCAAAAATGAAAATTTCCCCCCCCCCAAAAAAAAAATTCTGTTGCTGCCCATAAATTAGAGGCTAGTATTATATAAATTATAATTAAACTGTGTTGGTCACTATATCTATAATACAAAGTAGCTTGATGTCTGTCCGTCCCTTACGATCTCGGTAACCACTGAACCGATCGGATTCTACTCTTCAGGGAATATACCTACTAGTGCTGTGGTGGTTTTAAGCTATTTTCTAGGGAGGGGGGTGTGACACCCCCAACCCCCCCAAAACCAAAAATAAACCTCCCATTTTTTTTTTGCTGAAGATTTTACGAATTTAGCCTTAATTTTTTTTTGATCACCTCTTGTAGCAAAGCCCCTAGAGGCTAGGGGCGAAGCCGCTAGTATTATATAAAGTAGTAGAGTTTTTTGTTTGAAGCTAAAGATCTCAGAAATAACTGATCAAAACTGGTTGTACTTTTTAGTGAACCTTGATACATGTCCTAATGTGGTTTTATGATATTTTACAGTTCTTTCCCTTTACTCCCCCGGAGTCAAGGGCGAAGCAACTAATATATAGATAATTTGACTTTTATTTAACAGTAGAAACTAATATTAAAACGTTACACTTAGATCCGATGTAACTTAAAAATTTAAGATAATGGGCAGTGAAGGTTTAAATTATATGCTTAAAATTAGTTTTAAATTTAACCGCTTGCCTTTCTTAAAGTTGATAAAAAAAAACTATTTATTTGAATCAAAATGGCAAAGATTAAACAAAAATATTTTTTTTCTTCAAAAAACTAATATTTCATATAGACGATTTCAAACGTATTTTATAAGTTCAGTTTTTTTCCAAAACAAAACTAATATTTTTAACTAATAGGTATTCAAATAAATAAATTGCTTTTTCAATTTTATCAGATTTTGAAAAGGGTATATTGTTCAATTGAAATTTAATATTTGTTGCCGTTAGGCCATTAGTTAACATTTTAAATAAAGCTATGTACCTAATTAAGCGTTAAATGTTAAGCCTATATTTCTCATTTTAGAAAAATCTTACACAGGAATTACGATGGTTTTATACTTTAAAGTTTTTTTAAAATCTTGGGCTGGTTATTGCTACTGACTGCCCTTTCTTCCCTAGATGCTAGGGGCATCTGTAATTTTAATTTACCGGCCATACAAAGGTTTTAGGCTACAAAACCAGCACAAATATTCCATCAATTATATTATGCCATTTGCAAATCAATTTCCAAGCACGCTGCGACCTGTGCAATTATATTTTAGTTCTCTATTTGCCCCACTGTGTGCTGTTAACATTACAGAGTCTTTCGGCAAACCAATAAAACTAAAAACAAGGATGACAGCATCCATAACTAGTGAAGCACAACAAATGATAGAATAGAGAAACAGACATAGTAAGTTGTAGACCAAATGTTCAGTTGAACTTTTATGGAAATCCAGAAAACTAAAAAATAAGGTTGATGACTTTTAGGGCATGACCGACAGACAGACAAGACGGACTAAATAATGTATAGAATGATTGGCAAATTCCATAGGAATCCTCTCTGAAATCTCCAGCTGTCTATTTGATAACAGCCGAGAAAACTTCATTTTCCCCATAACGGCTGACTAACTGACTGACCGAGGGACAGTCATAGTAAATTATAGAGTAGCTTTGCTACTAAAAATTAAATCATCCAGTTAAGATTAGGTAATTTTATATTGCCATTTAAATGTGGTTATTTATATGCAAATTTTATGATCATGTAACAAGGTACGCATAAAGTAGAACTATTAGGGCTCGACCGCCGCAAGTCAGCTGTCTGTAAACCTAAGGGAAATCAACCTGTTACAGTTTTTAAAATCAGCCTGAAGTCTAAACCTGACCTAATCATGCCAATAAATTATAAATAAACAAGGATGACAACATCCATAAAAGCGAAGCACTGAAACGGTAGGACAAACGGACATTAACACTTGTATAGTGTCTGAACTGAATAATCAGAATATAAAAGTATGATAGTCGAAGAAAATTTGTAAGTAAAATTGTTGAAAAACTGCTTGATACAGGATAACGTTTATGGACATACTTACATTCTTAGGACTTGATTATAGAGTTGCTTCGCTTATATTATCGTTCTTTGTTGTCCCATGAATCAATATACCAAAAATCAGATCAAACGGATATTTAGATCACATAAAATTTTTAAAAGCGAAGCTTTTCTATAATTAGGGTCGGTCCGTCCGTCCGTCCGAGATAGATAGCTTTTATTCGTTAATTTAGGCATGTTAGAATTGCCCTATCGATTTCAAACTTTGCATGATGATTCCTGTAGTTTTTAGGTACGATTTAGAAAGCGTAGCAACTCTATAATCATTACCAGAATGTCCGTATGTCCATTTTAAACATGTTGATTTTTCTACTTTTTTAACAACAAATTTTCAAGTGTTCTAATTATCCGTTTGATCTGATTTTTGGTATATTGATTCCTGGGACAACAAAGAACAATATTATAAGCGAAGCAACTCTATAATCAAGTCCAAAAATGTAAGTATGTCCATAAACATTATCCTGCTTCAAGCAGTTTATCAACAAATTTACTTACCATTTTTGCTTCGAATCTTATACTTTATATTCTGATTATTCAGTTTAGACACTATACAAGTGTTAATGTCCGTTTGTACTACCGTTTCAGTGCTTCGCTTTTATGGATGTTGTCATCCTTGTTTTGTTAAAAAGTAGAAAAATCAACTGCTTAAACTGAACGTAGGAACATTCTGGTAATGATTATAGATTTGCTACGCTTTCTAAATCGTACCCAACTACTAGAGGAATCATCATGCAAAGTTTGAAATCGATAGGACAATTCTAACATGCCTAAATTAACGAATAAATGCTATCTATCTCGGACGGACTGACCATAATTATAGAAAATCTTCGCTTTTAAAAATTATCATGGTATCCAAACGAGTTTAATTTTGAGGTTTACTCGCAGCTGTCGTGCGGCTGCCGAACACTCATAATTATCCTGAATGCACTACAAAGCCTTTTTACTTTTTATGCTAATATAACGGTTGCCTCCCTAGCTCCTAGGAGCTCTGACTAATTTAGAGAATATCCAGTCCTTCAATCCCTTCCAACGAACAAGCTTATATTGCTTGATTCACTTCTATAAGAGACAAAATGAATTGAAAATGATTGCTAAAATCGAAAAATATACTAACTTTAAAATAGAAATAGTCTTAAATTTTATATTTTAGATTAAGACTAAACATTGGAAAAATTTTCCAGAATGGCTCAAAACTGATTAAAATACATTAGATGGGGAAGCTGTCCTGGGCCATACTGAAAAATCATGTATCGTAACGTATTATAGACAAATTTGCACGAAAAGTAAATGAAAATCATAAAATCATTACTTTTTTTACTGGCTCAGGACTGACCTCTACGGGTCAGCAAAAATGGTATTAATCCTGTAATTTTCATTTCTATACCTGCGGAAATATTCAGCTTTCAATCTTAAAAACTCAAGTTACCATCAAAATGTCTGAGACAGACAGTCGGACATTATAATGTAGCTTTGCTTCTAGAATTTGGATTAATTTTATCGTTCTTGTTGGTATGACCATAAGGTTTGCATATATAGAAGTGATTATACTGTATATTTTAAAAGGGGAGTATTTGTTTTAATTTTTTAAGCTATGTTTGTGATTATGATTTTTCTTAAAGAGAACAACATGCTTTTGCTTCCTTTAAAACTGCGGAGCCCTATCTTTGAAGGGTTCTATTCCACTTAATTGGATAGCAGCCATTTTATTATTGTATGTGCTTTTTTCTAAGCTAGGGGGTACCAGGCAGGATCTAAAATTAATATTGTTACTTTTTTGTTTTGATATGGTGTAATAAGTTTTAAAAACACAAAAACTACTTAGTAACCCTTTAATTATGTGCATTTTTGTACTATATTACTTGTTCTTTTGTTTAGAAACAAATATCCGCAGGTGGTTGGGGTGATAAATACTACACATTTTATTAGGCTCTTGTGCGGTTTCCCTTGATGTGCCTAGTCGAGCATTAGCCCCCCCCCCCCCATCGCCCCCTCGTCTTACTCGCCTTATATTGAAGTGAGTTGTCTTGTAGTTTTTCGTGTGTTTTGTTTTGCTTTAGGTCAGGTAAGGTTAGGTTAGTTTGTGTACAGGGTAGCAGAAGATGATTAAGGTCCCCTCAACAGATTATGACGTCATACGATAAAATAACCAATGAGAGGCCAGCATATTTTATCACTTAAAGAAAAATTACCCCCACTGTCTTAATTTTCAACCTATTTAAGAAATAGGGGGGGGGGGGTAGAGGGCCGCTCGCTAGCCACTTTAAGGGATATCGCCGGCTCTTTTGTGTTCTTAGTTTATGGTGTAATTGGAAATAAAGTACAGATTTGACCATAACTCTGGTTTAATCCCAGGGAGGGTGGGAACATTGGACTGCAAAATTTACACACTAATTGTTATCTTATTCTTTGGCTTAAAAACTTATAGATCTTGATTGATTGGTAGAAACATCAAACAAGCATTGTTTTTTAATTAGTTGAGCTACTCATGAACGGTTTTAATCCTTGTTTAGTTATTAAGATACATACTCTCTCTAAATCAGCCAATAGAAAAATAGTGGGAAAAAAACATATATAATAAGTCAGCTAATAACCGTTGAATTTCTTAGGATGAAGTTAGTTAGCGGGAAATTACCTCGTCAAGAAATATCGTCGCTCGTATTATTGAAATATATGGTAAATAACAAAAGTTTTTATCTGCCAAAGTTTCCTTTTGAGATTTGGCGAATAGTGAGGTCAGTTTGACCATCTAGATCTACTAAATCTATTTTATTTTGAGAGTAAATAATAATACCCAAAGTACTTATTACTCAGAAACAAAACTATGTTGTATCACGCCCTCCAAAAGTGTAAATTTCATATATTGCTTAGAAACAAGGATGGCCACATAGCAGAGCATAAAAAAGTTACAAAAAATACAAAAAAAAATGATTATATGCAGATGTTAAGTGGAATAAATTTATGGAAAACATGCACGAAACCTTTCAAATGTATTTTGATATTTATATTTTTGTAGCTTGACTGACAGACAGACGGACCAATTAAATCATAAACTTGATTAATTAATAACAAAGTAAATCATAAAATAGCTGTACTACTAAAATACTATATTACAGATTAGTCATTTCTAATTAAAAAAAAATATTCTATAACATTTTGATATTATTCATTAGAAAGTATTAATTTGCTACTATGCTAAATTGCTAAGAAATTAAAAGAGAGGTACAATTAGAGTAGTAAGAGGTAACTTAAAATGTCGGTGCTTATTAATCAAACATATTTCTTGACAACCGACCCCCATCCCCTGTATCTGTAGCGTAAAATCTCGCTATCTGCTCAACTGATATGCTACTCTTTTACAGTGAAGCTTCTTATAGGTCCAGTGAAGCTTGATAACTCTTTTGGTCGAACCTACCGCTACGAAAAACGTACTAGGGTAAACAAGTCTATGTTTTTTATTAGTTTAGAACGTAATTGAAAATGTCGAATGGCTTGGGGAAAAAAGTAAGTTAGATTATATTATCTTGTAGTTACTTTAAACTGTACCTCTATTGTGATGATAATAATCTTGGAAATTGTCCAAGGTATGCGCTGCGCGCGTGTCAGCTTGTGTTAGCGTGCGTGTTTGTGTGTGTGTGTGTATATTCGTGTGACTAAGCATGCGTGTCAACTTTGCATCCTGTGCATGTGTGTGTGTTCTAACTTCTGTGAATAAGTTTGTGTATGTGTGTGAGTGTGTATGTATGTGTGTGTGTTTTCTGTGAATGAGTGTGCGTGTGTGAGTGTGCATGCGTGCGTGAGTTTTTACTGCTTAAGAATTTAGTAGTAATATTCATTCTCATAGCGGTCAACCTATACTCGAGAAAAACAAATCAGCTGATTTTATTTATTTATAAATAATAATTGTTAAAATAAATAACAAAGTTATATTTGTTTAAAAGTGTAATTTTTACGTATTCAAAGTGAGTGGAAAAATGGTAAAACTTCCGAATGACGAGCGGACAGTTATAGTTGCAATAGGTAATTTTTGCTTTGGATAGTCCTTTTACTTGCCAATATTGGCTTGGATAGTCCTTTTTTTGCTAAATTTGGCTTGGATAGTCCTTTTTCTAGCTAAATTTTAAATTTGGATTGCTAAATTTTTAAGATGGACAGTTTTTAGGAACGTAGCTACTCTATATTATTACTAGCGGGTTCGCCCCTAGCCTCTAGGGGCTTTGACCCAAGAGGTAATTAAAAAAAATTAGGATCCTCATCTTCATCATATTATAATTATACATCATCAAAAAAAAGAAAAAAACATGAGGGGGAAATTTTCATTTGTGGGGGGGTTAGGGGTGTCCCACCCCCCAAGAAAATAGCTTAAAACCACCACAGGACCGATAGGTATATATTCTGAAGAGTAGAATCCAATCGGTTCAGTGGTTACCGAGATCTTAAGCTTCAGACGGACGGACGGACGGACAGACAGACAGACATCAAGCTACTTTGTATTATAGATTATAGATTATAGATTATCAACTAGCGTCAGCGCTTTTTCATCTAGGAGAGAGTACAGTAAAATAGCCCAAATCCGTCTAAAGATTTAAGTTTAATATAAAGTAGTCTAAACATTTCCGGGGACCTATGTAAAGATTCATTAAAATGGAGAACTTAATTAGTTTAGTGCTTACCGAGATTTTAGTGAATTAAAAAATTATAATAGAAACATAGTTCAACAAATAAGACAGTCTGACGAACAAACGAATTTTTTTTTCGGTTGGGGGGGGGGGGCATTTTCTATTGGGAGAATGGAGATTCGTTCCCGAGCCCAAAGTTAAATTGGTCATTACTTTGTGCGGGTTGAACATAAGCAGGTTTTTTCTAGGGAAGGATTGTTAGCCCCACCCAAACCCCCTGGACTGGGGGAAGTGACCAGAATTTAGTCTGGCATCTACCCTGGGACCTTTCCAGCACAGTAGGACTCTTCTGGTGTAGCTCCTAGGGTCATTGATGCACGGTGCAGGATGGACGGCGTGCACGTACCTGGTCTCCCATCCCAGAGTGGAGATACCCTTCCCTAAAATAGTTTAAAACCTTCCCTGGACCTATAAGAAGCGTCACTGTAAAGAAGATCCATATCGCTTCAGCGGTTATCGAGATCCTTCGCTACAAACAAAAAAGCTTACTACTTTATATAATAAGATTGAGCTTTGCTTTCATGTATGTTGTCAATCTTGTATACTGTAGAAAACAGGTGCAACTTGTAATCTAACTTCAATCATCGCCCAAACAATGAGTAATACTCTGTTATTTTTAATTATTTTCTTTTAAATCATATCCTTATATAATAAAGTAACAGAATGTATATCTGTGTGTCTCTAGCACAAGATCTTGCTAACCACTGAACCGATATTGTTCTCCTTTACAGTAAAGCTTTTTATAGAGGTAGAGGGTAAAAGCAACAACTTTTTAACCTTCATCGTAGGGGTCGATATACCTTCCCCCAACTTCCCGCAAGTGCTCGAATCCTAGAATTGGGGCGTAGTCTTTACATAAAATAGAAAGTAGTAAGGTTTTTATATAGTCCGTTAAGTCCATCTAATCAATAAACCGATTCAGTTCTCTATATCAAAGATGCTTTACATAGGTCTTATAGAGTTATTTAAAGTGTTAGGTGCGGTTTTATGCTATGTTTTTGCTCCTAGTTGCTAGCTAACTAAAATACTGTATAAGCTATCTCTAATAGCAACTTATGAATTCTTGTTTTTAAACATTTAAAATTTTGCCTAAACTATTCTTGTTTTCCGAAAACTTCCAAGTTTGATCAAAATTAAATTCTTAATTGTGTTTGTTTGACTTTTACAAAGCATTAAATAGAAAACAAGGTTACTCAAAAACAAGGAAGACAATATCCATAAAAGCAAAACTCTAAAATTAGACAGTATGAGAAATGAACATTCTTGCATTTTTAGATACTTCTCTTATAGTATTATACCTTTTTATCCTAGGAGTCAATATTCTAAAAAAGGGACTGCCGTATGTACAGACACTAATTAAAGAAAAGATTCGCTTTTAACAAGGATAATAAATAGCGCACCATTCATAAGCCTACGATTTTTAAAATAGAATATTTTTTAGTAAGAATAATACATTTTTGGCAAATTGTTAATATTAGATCAAGTTTAATTTTTGGCATTAAAAAACTAGACATTCTAAATCCTTTATCAACCAAGGAATAATAAATATATCTAGTTTACTTTTCTAAAGTGTTCACATTTTTAGGAGTGAATAGGTATTATTACAATTATTTGGTATAGTCCCTTTCATGACAACGCCTCTTAGGGGGCGTTTTATCGTATTTTCACAGTAGCTTTTCCCCTATTTCTGGCCCCTGTGTGGGGGGGGGGGGCTCTATCCATTCGGGGCCAATTGCCTAACCCTGCAAGGCAATCACCTAACTTAACCTAACCTAACCTAAAATGGCCTATCAAAAGCTACTTTGAAAATATGACGAAACGCTCCTTAAGAGGCGTTGCCACGAAAGGGACTATGCCCGAATTATTTTTTTTTCTTAAATTTCATATCCTATAATTCCTGAAATTTAGGATATATTGTTTTAACAAACAACAATTACTAATCTAAATTCCTTTAACACATTTCAAACAAAATTCAAGCGTCTAGAATTTAGGAATAGGTAAATGAAAAATAGATATTATGTATGTCCATTACATGCATGGCACTAAATAGTATTAGCTGACAACAGTGTGCTTGGTTCAGATATTTTATCTACCTAATAAAAACTGTGCCCCATGCATATAGTGGCTATGTATTCGGAGGGATTTATTATAGGGCAGAAAAATAGCCTAAAACCATCCCAGGACCCATATGAAGCTGACCTAAACTAGATAACCCAATCAGTTCAGTAGTACAAGTTTTGAGCCTTCGGCCATTTGGGGCTAATACAACTGAGATTAAGCTTATAATTTTTAATTTCACTATCTGCGGAAAACTGTCTATAATACGTTGCGATAAATAACTTTTCTTTCTCCCTGATGATTTCTTTATTGGCCTGCCTGAAATGTTAAATTGATATTTAAGATTGAAAACGTCTACATCATTAATTATGTGCGTGAGATTTTTAAAGCGAAGCTTTTCTTACATCTTTAATCTGTCTGTTAGTATTGATGTAAGAGTATTTGAATCAAAATGTATTTTTGTGATTTACTGATAATACCTACAAATTTTATTAATAATACAATTTAACAGGCAAAAGTTAATACTGAAATTTATTTTTGCCATCCTATTTTAAAAGTTAAAAAAAATAAAATAAGGGGGGGAGGCGTAATGACATTTAAACTTAAACCGTGAGAAAAATGGTCTAAATATTGAGCTAGACACTTGAAACTTGGTACATAAGCCTAGTCCTATAGGGACTACATCTAAATTGCAAAAAAATCAATTTTTTTTATTTTCAGGTTGGGTTAGGTAAGAAAAACCCTGCGGAAATGGGTGAAAATGGGGTTTTTAGGCCTTTATAGACCAAAAACTTGATGTACAAACTTAATTTAATTGTTTTTTATAAGGTTTTTTCCCTTGAATACACTGTGTCTACACAAGGACATTATTTAAGTTTATTCAGCAAGTCGAGGACCGACCACAGCGGGCTAGGTGGGTGGCTCGCAGGAGTAAAGTGCATTTTTTCTAAAGTTTGTTTGTCATATTTCAAATATAGGTTTTTTGAGTTTTGGTCCCAAACTTGCTGAATCATCTTAAATAATGTCCTTATGAATAGATATTTTAGATATTTAAGAAAAAAACTTAAGAAAACACAATCAAAAGAGAGTTTTACTTTAAATTACACCAAAAAAGGCCAAAAAATCCCATTTCCGCAGGGTTTTCTTACCTAACCTTAAAATAAAAATTTTTGATTTTTTTTTCATTTAGATGTAGTATCTATAGGACTAGGCTTATGTACCAAGTTTCAAGTGTCTAGCTCAATATTTACACCATTTTGCTCACGGTTTAAGTTTAAATGTCAGTACGCCCCCCCCCCCCCCACCCCCCTTTAATTTTAAAAAGTAACAGGATGTTTTTTTTGTGTTACTAACCACTGGATCGATATAGTACTCCTTTACAGTGTAGCTTCTCTATGGTTCTGGAAAGGCTCTTAAATATTTTAGCTTAGGATACCTCCTGCTCCACCCTCCCAAGATAAATCGCCCCTAGTGAAATAACTAAAATAACTCCCCGTATAAAAATCTATTCTTTTTCTTCGCTTTGTTGTCATCCTTGTATTTTCCTGATACAACTAGCCGTCTACTATATAGAAGAGTTTAAAATTAGAAATGACATAAACGAGTGCAGCACATTGCACACAATCATTTGGATAATTCCTTTTTTTGCACCATTTGACCACTCTTCCCACCCTCCCCTATTTTTTTTTTGTCCAGTTTTTTTATTAACAAAGTTCTGTTCTTATAGAGGATAAAATTAAACAACTATCAACCTATTAAAAGGGTATAGTCCACTGAAAAAAGAAAAAAAATCCTGAAATATATTTTAATCAACTCATGATCGGATCAGATCAAAACATCCTGCTAAGATTTGAAAGAAAATATAAACTCTTATCTAACTTTCTATAATAGCAAAGAAAAATGAAAATTTATGGCTCACTTTTTGTTTGAAAAGCATTGGACATACTATACTTTTTAAAAAGAATGAATAGAGTGGCTTCGCTTGTGAAAGAATTCTCAGCTGTACGTACATACGTCACTTCATGGCTGATTCCGCAACAAACATATTTAAAAGAAGGATGTGCATTCACTTCTGCAAATTCACATTAGCAAGTATTTAGAACTAGGGGCGGGACATTCCCTTTAAACCATAATCTAGGGATGTAAGATTTGGAGGAGATATTTAGGAGATTTGCTGAGATATTTAGGGATGAGAATACTCATAAAAGTATTTGAACCCCCCTTCCCCTTAATTTCAGAGTTCAGAATTATTACAACAAAACAAAAACTTCTACCTTTCCCAAAACTTTAATATAAAATATTTTACTGAATTGCAAAGACATACAAGAAAAAGAATATTTGCCTTAAGTTGAACAAGATAAATGTGGCAGAATTTTAACCTTAAGCAAAGAGAATTAGTCTTATGCGCATATTTATCTATCTATCTATCTATCTATCTATCTATCTATCTATCTATCTATCTATCTATCTATCTATCTATCTATCTATCTATCTATCTATCTATCTATCTATCTATCTATCTATCTATCTATCTATCTATCTATCTATCTATCTATCTATCTATCTATCTATCTATCTATCTATCTATCTATCTATCTATCTATCTATCTATCTATCTATCTATCTATCTATCTATCTATCTATCTATCTATCTATCTATCTATCTATCTATCTATCTATCTATCTATCTATCTATCTATCTATCTATCTATCTATCTATCTATCTATCTATCTATCTATCTATCTATCTATCTATCTATCTATCTATCTATCTATCTATCTATCTATCTATCTATAGAATTTTAACCTTAAGCAAAGAGAATTAGTCTTATGCGCATATTTATCTATCTACCTTATATCCATCTATCTATCTAAAGAATTTTAACATTAGTCAAGGAGAATTATTCTTATGCGCATATCTATCTATCTAACTTTAGATTTTTAACCTTAAGCATATTTATCTATCTATCTATCTATAGAATTATAATTATTCCTATAAACATATGTATCTATCTATCTATAGAATTTTAACCTTAGGCATATTTATCTATCTATCTATCTATAGAATTATGATTATTCCTATAAACATATTTATCTATCTATCTATCTATAGAATTATGATTATTCCTATAAACATATTTATCTATCTATCTATCTATCTATAGAATTATAATTATTCCTATAAACATATGTATCTATCTATCTATAGAATTTTAACCTTAAGCATTTTTATCTATCTATCTATCTATAGAATTATAATTATTCCTATAGAATTATAATTTTTCTTATAAACATATGTATCTATCTATCTATGGAATTTTAAACTTAGGCATATTTATCTATCTATCTATCTATAGAATTTTAACCTTAGGCATATTTATCTATCTATTTATCTATAGAATTTTAACCTTAGGCATATTTATCTATCTATCTATCTATAAAATTATAATTATGCCTATAAACATATGTATCTATCTATCTATAGAATTTTAACTCTAAGAAAGGAGAATTAGTCTTATGCGCATATTTATCTATCTACCTAGATCCATCGATAGAATTTTAATATTAGGCATATTTATCTATCTATCTACCTATAGATTTATGATTATTCCTATAAACATATGTATCTATCTATATATAGAATTTTAACTCTAAGCAAGGAGAATTATTCTTATGCGCATATTTAGAAGCTCAGCTATTCTATGAGTTAACATGACTGTCCTACTGTCTTTCAAGGCAGTTAAGTTCTTTTCTTGTTCTCTTTTTCTTTCGTTCACTCTCTCTCCCTCTCTCTCTCTCTCTCTCTCTCTCTCTCTCTCTCTCTCTCTCTCTCTCTCTCTCTCTTTCTATCTTTCTCTTTTTTAGTGTTCTTCTTTCTCTTTCTCTGTCTTTCACTCTTTTTCTCTAACCCTTTCACTTACTCTATCTGTATTTCTCATTATTTCTATATATTTAGATATCTCTCAATTTCTCTTTCTTCTCTCTATCTTTGGAATATAATTTAAAATAAATTTATGCACAAAACTTTGCATTCCAAAACTGTGTTGCAATTTGTAAATTCTATGTTTTTTAGAGATTTTTTTAAAAACACAAATGGTAAGCAACATCCATAAAAGCACAGATCAATAGACTAGGACAAACTAACATTCGTTGAAAAATTGCTTATTGATAAGAACATCTTAGATTTAAATCTATATATCTTTATAAAAAAAAACAGTAAGCTTCAATGCAGTAATTTAACTTAATAATTTCAGGTGAATCTGGAAGTGGAAAGTCCAACCTACTCAACCTAATCCTAAATACTCCTGGGGAACACAATGATTTCTTCCCGGAGGGTGACGGAGCAGAGGCATGTACTCTGGAGCCTGCAGAGGACAGTGGCTGCTGGCGGGGGGATCCTTCCAGACAGGTATAAAAAATCATTTATACAAAGGTAAAATAATGTGTATCTGTCTGCCTGTCTGTAGCAAAGGAACAGGAACTGCTAGACCGTTATGGTTCTCCTACGATAAAGCTTTTAGGCCCAGGACAGGTTAATAACTATTTTAGAGGAGGGTACTTTTACCCTGCCGAGAGAAATCAGCCATTGAAAAATGCCCCCCCGGCATTTTTTATATCACTGTTTTAAAAATAAAATTTAAAGGAATAGTCTACTTATCTCATTGATATTCCCCCCCCCCTCTCTCTTTCCGCCAAGTTCCCATAGAGGCCTCTTAGAGAAGCTTAGTCATTAAAAAATATATTTAAAAATACTAAATTGACAACTTTTAACAACTTTAAAACTAGCCAACTCTTTAAAAGAAAAAGACAATTTTAGCTTTAAAATATTTTAGGTTACGGTGTTTGACACCCCTGGGCTGGGATCAGACGATATTGAAGACGACCTTCACAACCTCAGACAAATTCTTAATCTGGTTAAAGATCTCAGGAACTTAAAAACAGTCATAATAATTTTTACAATTATTTCAAAGCACACCAAATATACAATTGCGATACTCCAATGCCTACTATGTGATATTACATTGAATAACATCCAACAGACAAGTAATTTTTTATTGTACGACTATTGTCCTAACAATGCAAGGTTACAAGTTGCGCCTGTTGACGGGCTAAGGAATTCTCACTACCCTTACTTTTAGAGCCCCGCAGATATTTATTTTGGATCATTCATTTTGTTTTCTTTTCAGAGTTTATTTTGTAATAATATTTGAATTTCTTGATAATGACTCACTTGCTTAAAATTAACTTGACTGAATTCTTTATTTGTAAAATTAAAGACGAGGAAAGCAGATAAATTGCTTAAAACCACCCCAAGACTTAAAATCTAGAAATTAAATGGACTTAAGCCATCCTGATATCTATGTTAAGCTCTCCCAAATTAAAGAACTCAATTGGTTCCTTAGTCATCGAAACCTAAAGCTTCAAACAAAAACCTTACTACTTATACACTATACACTACTTATATACTAAGAATGTCATATTTTCTAATTTCTAGGTTTCCTATAAACAATATTATTCTTGTTGTATACTTTACTTGATAGAAATTGCGCAACTAAAGTGCAGCACTTTTTATTTTTAAACTTTGAAATTCATGTTTTCTTTTGCTAGCGTCAGAAAAATTAAAGGTCAAAAAAATATTTCGGTGTGCGTTCATATTCGCTCATGACTTACATTATCAAATTACCATGTCTGCATATTATTACAACAGCACAAATTATTCCTACTCCTATGATTTACTTTCACTAGTATATTCTTATCACAAGCATATTAAAGTAAAAAAAACATTCATGGCGGTCAGACTGCCTTTAGGCAGCTTTTTATGAATACCACATATCTTTTGTGTTTGTAGTCTTATGATCATTAAGATCCTTGTGGATAAAAGTATCAGAATTAAATTTCACCTCATTTTTAGCGTTTTTTGTGTTTATAATTAAAGGAAAAAGTAGCTTTATCTTATCTCAATCATATTTTTGGGAGAAAAAGTATCAAAATAAGGTTTCAATGCCTTCTGGAATTTTTTTTATCCTTTATATTTAAGAATTCCCTACATGTGGATGGTGTCATGTTGAGCATTCAATAAAATGCGGATTTGGTAAATTCGGAATTGATTACATGCGGAAATGATTGCACACTATATATTTCTGACATTATCTTTTACTAAAGCTTCTTCCTAAATTAATATACAACTTTAACTTTTTTTAAAATGAATTTTTGTAGCGCAGCTTCTCCATAATACTTGTATGTTGTACATTTCCCCATTGAATCATATGTGTATGAATATTTTTTATGCAAAAAAAGAAGATTTTTTTATCTCATTTGTTACATTTACGCTACATACAGGATATAGCTTTTCTTCTTTTTACACTACTTTAACCTTACATAAAAGTAACATTATTTCTGTGAGTTTGTCTTTTAAACCGCTGAACTAATATGGTTCTCCTTTACAATGCAGCTTCTTATGGATTTTGGGCGGTTAGTTATATTGGGTAATGAGTACATCGCCGCAGGGGTTAGGCATAGTAAAAGTGTTTTAAGATAATTTATTTCAAGGTAAACATGAAAAAACTATTAATTTAGTACATATTAAAAGTAACAAATTACTCTCCCACATAAAAGTGATTGGGGGTAATTGCTCTACAGACAATTTAAGGGATAGCACTTTTATTGTATTAATAAAATTTAATATCATTGACGTAATGATCCTTGTTTTCACATATTTTCTTTGTTTAAATAATCGATTTATTATTATTTGGATGTTGCATCAGATTTTCATATACTCTGATAAAGTGATACTCGCAGCTGGCTTAAATATATAGATAAACCCCCATACCCCCCTTACCTATTTCCCTTCTCTCCTACAGGATGACGATGAATAAATGAGGTATGGACAACAAATTTTCCCCTGTCAATATATCCACGTATATAATATATCCATTTTAAAAATATTTGAAATGTCAAGTAAATATGCAATTTTGAGGTTTTCTATATCATGCACTTTATGGGATGTGCAAATAAAAATTTGCAGTTAAAGATCATGTGCAATATTATTCACTGCTCTTATGAAGTTGTTTTCAGCTATAGAAAAGATATCAAGTAGAAAAATTATTTAGTATCAATTTAGTATCATGTATTAGTATGTCAAAATGTCAACAAAAAACGTGGAGTGAGGGGACATTGAACTGTGAATTACACTGGTATCCATAGTTTAATAAGCATGTTATCTTATTCGTTGGGTATATTTTAATTTAGATTGGTTGGTTCCAAACATTTAAATTTAAATTTTAAAATCATAAACCAGTAAATTTCATCTACAGTAGAAATAATTTTGCTTATCATCATTGGAGATGTATATACATTTATCTTCCATTGTTTTATCCCTTAAGATCCATGCAAAAAAATGACTATCCACTTTTAGATTAATTAAAAAATTTGTATAATTTAAAAGTAAAATTTAGCTAAAAAAAATTCTAGCAATTTTTGTCAAGAAGGAGTTGTTATATTCAGTTTTTTTGCTTTAGTGATTTTTTCTTTAGATGCATTTCCGCTTTTAAGCTTATGAAAATCATTATATGATGTGATCTTTCTTAACACTGAAAACCCCTTTCTGATAGCAGTGTATTTGCAATGCCATTGTGTTAAAGTGCCAAAATTTCTAAATTTCAAGTTCAGGCAAACGGTACCCTACCCCCCACTGTTTATTTTGTCAGTAAAAGAATCATATGTTTATATTCAAAAGTAGCGCAGCAAAATTTAGAAATTTAGTGATGACTGCGTAGACACTATAGAATTTACTCAGGCTGTATTCTTACCTGTAACATCAGTGAGGTTGGTACTGTTGTACCAATAATTTCTCGTGCACCCAAAGTTTATAACCGATATTTCAACGAATGATTAAATCTACAGAAGGGGTATTTTTGTTAATAATCAATGAGTTTGCATAGCAATGTTTGTATAACGGTCTAACATATCTCAATGATGGAGCAGATGGGTTAAACATTAAAGTAATATAATAGTTATTTCTCGCATCGTATTATAAACGGCTTTCCGCGGAAATAGAATGTACAATTTTGAGATTAAAACTAGTTTTTTTAGCCTCGAGGTTCCGAAGGAACCGGCTAAAAAACCTGGTTTTAATCTTATGATTGCACATTTTTATATTCGTAGAAAGCTGGATATAATACGATGCTAGACATAGTTTTTTCGTATGGATGAGAACCAGTTCCTATCCACCGGATTCGACTGAATACGAGAAAATCTATTCGTTAAACATTTAAAGAATCAACTTAAACAAGTTAAATATTAGCTGCGCTCTAAAGAGTTATGTCAGCAAGCAGCAACAAAACAAAACAGTGAAGTTACAGGTTCGCTTACATTAATTTACTAAAGTTATACTATGTGTCACAAAGGTACGTTTCAAAGGCATGCGGGAGGATCGTTCAGGATATGTGTATAATTCTTTTGTGTATATTCCCTAACCAAAAGACATGTTTTTTTTTCTTCAATTAACATCAATTTCGATTTAAAGCAGGTGTCAGGAACATAAGAGGGAGGTCAGGTGCACTTCCCCTAGGCAAAGCCATATTTTCTAATAAAATGAGAAAACCCGTTAGAATCTATAGGGTAGTAAAATAGCCTAAAACATCCCGAAACTAAAATTTGAAACAATATTGATTTAAATCATCCCGGGACCTATGTAATTCTCGATGCTATCACATTTCTAAATTATGTATAATTCTCGAATAATGTTTCAATATGATGTACAAATATCTAAATTAATTATGTCGGTCGTGTTTACAAGGTTAAAGAGATCATGTTAAATATTTTCTTTTAAATTTTTGACAAGAGACCGTTTTAACTAAAACATACCCTTTTCACATTTTTTAAAGTTTATATTATTTCAATTAATCGATGAAATACTAATACTTGCAATTAAAGTGAAAATCTTTGACTGTTTTTAATGTTTATAATTTCTTAGTTATATCAACTGTATCCTAATTGTTGTCAAGAGTGGAACATCCAGGTTTATTTTATTTTTATAAGCATTTTAGGTTTTGACAGAAATTTTCATTTTATAATGGTGAAAATGATCTTGACTGGGATCTTAATGAATTGGACCATAAAATGATTCACCAATGATTGGTTGAAAAGTTAATCCCTACAATTAGGAACCAACCAATCAAAATTCATTGAAAGTATGCAAAGTTTTGAACTAGCAAATAAGATAAAGTGGTTATACAATTTTAGGTATTGCAGTGTAATTTCTAACTTAACCTGACCTAAAGTAAAATATAAGTAAAAATTATTTTTAATTTTGTTCCAAAATCATGGGGATGTGGTAGGGGGGTTACGATGCTCAACAAGACACTTTATAGGAAAATGCCAAAAAATAATTCGTTTTTCTAGATTTTTGTCACAGCACCAGAAAATGTTTGAAAATCTAGAGAAAGTATTCGGCTCCGCTGTCTGGGCAAATGTTGTTCTTGATCTCTCTTGGACCTGTTCCCCTAGGCATGCTTGATTATCACAGGCTTATTGTAAGCCTTGTTTTATCTTAATATGTAAATAAATCAGCAGAAAGAATTTTGACAGTGTCCTTCATATTGCAGAAAAACATATTTCAATGCTTCTTTTAATTTAAATTATGTTAGGTTTGATGATAAGAGGGGGGGGAGGTGGTTAAGTGGTCAAGAAATAATTAATTAATCAATCATAATATTAGAGATAAAAAGAATTTTGAGAAATGGGTTGAAAAGTTGAGAGAAAAATTTCCAGAAGCTAAAGAACATCCGTTACATACGGTAAGCTCTAAACTAAAGTGCTATTCTAAGGGATCTAAAGGGATAAGACAATAACCGATAAATTGATGTATGTTCCCATTGATGATACACAAAATTACCCATCCTATAGATTACAATTAGTGGTTAAAACGTGTGGACACTTAACCAATCAAAATTCTAGAAAAGTCCACAAAGTTGATAACCAACTAATAAGAAAATACATCAGGAGATTTTTTTGTGTATTTCTGAACCAAATAATGTGCATGAATAGATTATAGTCAATCCTACAGCAAACCCTTTGATTTTATGACCAGTAACATGGTAATGAATTTCAACTGATTTTGGCCAAGGCATTCCCCTTTTTCTAACTGGCTACTTTACTGCGCTTTGATCCCTACCCCTTCGAATTCAGATACTCAAGATGCTAGGGGCGAATGCGCTAGTTGGCATATAAGGCATTAAAAAATCAACGCCCTTTACTAAGCAATAATTTAACAAAACTGGATTGAATCTTGTAATTTTTCATTTTAATATCCGCGGAAAGCTGTCTATAAAAATATGCGACAAATAACTATTGTATAATTACATTTCAGGTATATATAGATACACTGGACCGTGAGTTTGACACACTAGAGGAGTTGTGGAAGCTTATAAATGAGATGGATAGATACAGCTTTCATGGCAGACAATGTCAAGATAATAATAATAATAAACCTATTGAGAGTCCAGGTATATTATCTTTACTAGCGCAGCTAATCTGTAAATAGGGTATATTAGCATGCCTGTACATCATATGTAAATGTAATATACACTCTTTGCCATGGAATACAGGGTGCCATTTTAAAATACATCAATATACAGGGTGCCCCTTTTATAGAGCACACATCATACAATGAGATACAAGTTGGGCAATTTAAACACAAATGACACAGATTGCACTAAATAGCTAACCATAGGTGTAGAGGCTTTTCTTAATCTAGAAATTAAAATTCTAGTTTAAAAGTTCCAACTTTGCATATCAATTAATAATGCCCGTTTAAAAGACAAAGCATTTCAACAACAATCTTGTTTATGTTAATTGGCTTTCAAACAAAAAACTTCCATTCTATTTATATTTCAGATATATCTATTACCTCCTACGATTCAGCAGGATCACTGGCATCTGGAAGCCTTTCTCAGGAACCTATAATTTATTTTATTTGAACATACAGCAAATATAAAATGTTTTAAGGAAAGCTTTCTAGGTAGAGAATGACTGCATTGGATTTAATTAACCCACTTGTAATGTATACATCTAAATAAATACATTATTGGTATCAGAGTTTACAAGATCTACGGTCAGCTAGAAACCACAATTCAAGTTGGAGCGAAGGAGGTAGTAGATCTAGTAGTGCGCGGCATCATAGCGGTCCCGTAGACCGACTTTCCAGGCACAGTGCAGGCAGAGAGAGTGTGTCACGTGACAGTGTGAGCAGAGACATGTTATCCACGCGCCACAGCGCTAGCAGAGAAATTATGTCGTCACGTGACAGTGTGAGCAGAGACATGTTATCCACGCGCCACAGTGCTAGCAGAGAAATATTGTATCAGCATAGTAATAGCAGAGATATTTTAAACAGAAGCAATGAACTTTTATCAAGGAAAAAACTGTTTTAAAATATTTCCTAAAATAATTTATGCCATAAATATTTAAAAATAATTTAAAATTGTTATGATCAGTCAATAAATCAGGAATCAGTCCATTTTCCAGTATAGTAAACCTATAACATAGAATTATCTGTTTGTAATGGCTTAGATAATCAAATTTTGCTTTTAATGGAAGGTGCTTTGAGCTGTAACCCTCTTTAAGACCCTTGGATAGAAGATGTCATAAAACAGTAAAAAATTGTAGACACAGTGCAAGCAGGGAATTATTATCTTCTCCAATCTCAAGAACAGAGACACCAAGTTATAGGACAGAAACCCCGTCATCCAGAATTAGTTTGAAAGTTGACAACCTTGATCTCCTGGGGCTCCCACCAATGCTACCATCCAGGTAACGTGGAAGGAGGGAGGGGATATTAGATTGTAAATTGTACTGGTACCCAACGTTATACAACATTCAATGGCCTCAAAACTTTGATTAACTTAATTTAATTTTAATTGGTTATTTCAAACTAGAATTGTATAAACTTTTCAACAAATGATTTTAATTTTATCAAAGGGTTAGTTTTGTTTACCATCATTTATTGTCTTAACCCTGGTAATGTGCCATCTTGACATTTTATACTTTATTACTAGTGGGATGTTCTATGTAAGTATGATCAGAAAGATCTCAAAAAATCAATTGGTAAACAATTTTCAGGATAGTTTATTTTCTGACCTAGAAGATTTTATCTGACGTAGTTAGTAGGTTTCTACTTTGATAGATATTTAGAAGCATTTGAAATAAATTTGATGTATTTTTAAACAGAGGACTTTTAATTGTCTGAATTATCGAAAAAGCTATTGACATCTCCGTGACCTATATTTTATTTTATGAACATTTATTTGCTTGTTTAACAATTTTATTTGCTACTTAAGATCTCCAACAAGTTTAAGCAGAACCAGACGAACTAGTTATCAACCACCAAGAACACCAGCAACACCAGGTATGACACCCGCAGAAAGTGCTACGTGACTACTGGTTTGAATATTGTCCTTCACGTCGGCATAATAGAGACATTAAATACTATTTGCAGCTTCTAAGTCAGATAGGTGACACATTTAAAGGAACAGGTAGGATGAGTTTGTCTGTAATAAAAAGCAACTCTTGGTGGTTCGAATTGTATTTACTGCATCTAAAACAGATTTGTATATTTGTAAGAATGGAAAGGAAGTTCTTACTTATTGAAACCAGGGCCCTTTGAGACTTTAGGAAGAGAGAAAGAACTTAGTTTTGGGAAATCTTCACTAAAAATATTTACGTCTATCTTGTGCACATTTATTAACAAAAAAGTTGTGAAGCCTTGTGACGTGAAAATAGGGGAAGGCAGCCCAACCTAATTTCTTACTTTACGGGGATCTTAATACGAAAAGTACATTATTAACTTATCTTTACAAACATACTATCGTAAAAAAAACAAGTTATATAGAAGTTGCGCTACTAACACATATTTGACTATTTTGTGTGTAGGTCGACTGCCAAGATCCTTTATGCCAAGTACCACAGCTACGGAAGGTAATACATTTCTTTATTTGAAATTATACAATGAACGCTTTATTTTCAAAAGAGATTAATTGCTTGATGATTTATGAAGCAATAAGGTAAAATTTAGAACGTGTAGCAAATCTATTGCATATTTAAAACCAACTTACTATATACCGGATTTTTTTATTTTGATTCCTAGGATAACAACTTAAAATGTTGAATACCAAGTCCTATTTTTGTTGAGATCAGTACTTTAGTTAAGTGTTCATCTCCTTTTTTTAACTGAACGAATTGTTGAGTTTCGTTTCCTTTATATATGTATGTTATTTAGATTATTTTATATCAAAGTAACTCACAGACAGGCAGACATACATACAGCCAGACAGACAGACAGACAGGCAGACAGACAGACAGACATACAGACATACAGACAGACAGACAGACAGACAGACAGACAGACATACATACATACAGCCAGACAGACAGACAGGCAGGCAGACATACATACAGTCAGACAGACAGCCAGACAGATAGGTAGACTGATAGACATAGATGCAGAGAGACAGACTGTAAACCAACAAACAGATAGACAGACAAGCAAAAAAAAGACGTACAGTCAGAAAGACAGACTGACAGACAGATAGATAGACAGACAGAAAATTAACCCGAATTTATTTAGATTATTCTACATCCAAGTACAATTCACACAGATATAAGCGAAGATCATTTAATACCCATAGAGATACTTCACCAGTTTCCTCCTACTCTTTGAGGTAAATTACTTATTAGTAGCGAAGCTCATATATATTGGGATAACTCTGTACGTTCGTCAGTACGTTACTACATTGAAAATTCCCCATTGTAAAGGAATTAGCAAGATCTTTCGGTACAGACAAACAGATATACATTCTGTTATTTTTCAGCCGACCACTGCTTTATTGTTCTTCTTAATTTTATTATTAAGAGCTTTGCTACTTATTTATGTTTTAATCCTCGTTATTCAGAAATTCCCGTGAAACCTCTCCGTCTGGCTACAGTGGAACTTTTCGTACAGTTGGAATACCTACGTATCTCAGAACCTGTACAGCATATAAACAACCATTTGTTAAGGTAATGTTTTTTTTTTCTAACAGAGCTGGATCTTTAAATCATTTCAATGGTGCGCCAAATTGGGGTGAGCCAACTTTCCACCAATGAGAGCACAGCATTTTACGAAATGCCGCGCTGTGATTGGCTGAAATTCAGCGCACCCCGATTTGGCGCACCATTGAAATGATTTAAAGATCCAGCTCAGACTAAAAACGTTTATTGTTATTTTGTATCTAACTAGCGGCTTCGCCCCTAGCCTCTAGGGGCTTTGCCCCAAGAGGTTTAATCAAACCAATTTTTCGTATTTTAGATTTAAAAGAAAAATTTTAAATTTTTTTTTTTTGGGGGGGGGGATTTTTCATTTTTTGGAGGGGTTTGGGGTGTTCCACCCCCCAAGAAAATAGCTTAAAACCATCACAGGACCAGTAGGTATAATCCCTGAAAAGTAGAGCCCAATCGGTTCAGCGGTTACTGAGATCTTAAGCTTCAGACGGACAGACAGACGGACAGACAGACAGACGGACAGACAGACAGACGGACAGACAGACATCGTTCTACTTTGTATTATAGATAATAGGTTCCAAGAAAATAGCTTTAAACCAGGGAAGGCATTTAGTTGCATATAGGCCCAAAGGATTGTTTTTTTCCTCTTAAAGATAAAAACGAATCATTATTCTAACAGAAAAACAAATTTTTACCTGTACTATATGTCTAAAATAGCTTCAAACCAGGGTATGACAAGTAGGTATTATCCTTTGAAATCGAAGCGGTAAACCTTAGCAGGTAAATAGACATGAAATAGCTTTCTGCTCCTATGCTAAAGATAAGAACTTTTCTCGATTAAAGTCCAGTTACGTAACAAAGAACATAAAGAAATCTGGGAAATATTACATTTGATTACAATTTTCCTGGATAATAGGAATGAGAAAATGGATTTAAAATTCATTGTTTAGGTACTTAAACTAAATCAAATTTACTTCTTTTAACAATTTTTATAAATTTCTTGAAATTCTAGACAATATTTGCAAATTAATTTTTAGGTTGAAAATACTTAAAAGAGTAAAATAAAGTACAAAGTACATACAAGATTTAAATTAGGATCAGACAAATGAAATCACTTGTAAAATAGTTAAACGCTTATCTAATACAGCTTGTATTTTAAAGTAGAAACACATGAATCATTTTTATCTCAAAATAAAGAAAGCTATTTCATTACAAATTTAAATCTATTTGAGTTGTGGGTTATCTCTTTATTTAGTGGATTGAATCCTTGCCAACAATTCAGCATAATAAATATGTTTATTTGACAGTTGGGCTTCGCTTTCATGGATGTTGTCATCCTTGTTTATGCTATTATGACTTCAAAACCAAAGAACAAAAGAGATAAGACAATAGCCGATAAATAGATGTAAACCCCCAAATACTAAAAACAGAATTACCCCATCTTTAGAATACAATTAGTGGTTAAAACTTTTGACACTCAACCTGATGAACCAACCAATCAAAATTCAACCAAAGTTCCCAAAGTTGTTAAGTAAACGGATAAGAAAACATTAGCTAAGCACAAGAGGATCTTGTTTTCCTTGTAGATAATTATTTTTATCTAGGTTATGAGAGAGAGTATGCTAGCAGTGAGCTATGCACAAGAGGATCTTGTTCTCCTTGTAGATAATTATTTTTATCTAGGCTATGAGGGAGAGTAGGCTAGCAGTGAGCTACGCACAAGAGGATCTTGTTCTCCTTGTAGATAATTATTTTTATCTAGGCTATGAGAGAGAGTAGGCTAGCAGTGAGCTACGCACAAGAGGATCTTGTTCTCCTTGTAGATAATTATTTTTATCTAGGCTATGAGAGAGAGTAGGCTAGCAGTGAGCCACGCACAAGAGGATCTTGTTCTCCTTGTAGATAATTATTATTATCTAGGCTATGAGAGAGAGTAGGCTAGCAGTGAGTTACGCACAAGAAAATCTTGTTCTCCTTGTAGATAATTATTTTTATCTAGGCTATGAGAGAGAGTAGGCTAGCAGTGCACAGGTCTCCTTAACAAAACCTTAGATTAAAAAAAATCTCCAAAGAAACGGACAACGGGGCCTTCAAATAGGGCACAGTGGTGGTTAGAATCCGTTGGAGATTAAATCTTAGCTGCTCCTTCTTGCCAGATATTGCAATTTGAAGTTTTTTGGTAAAAATGCCTAAAATTACAAGAATTCCAAGGATATATGCATACATGAACACCTTAATTCATCAAATAAAAAGGTGAGTTTAACATTTGAGGAGTTTAAATGTCTCTGCATATGTAAACTACACAGTCCCTCCCCATTTAGAAAATTTAAAAACTTTAAAAAAAATTTTTTAACAAGAGTAATGAAAAAGGTACAATGTCTAGTTTATAACTTTAAGCTAGAAGCTGTTACCCTGGAACCAGTAGAAAAAACCTCAGTTCAAGTTTACATATAGCTAAAGTTAGTTTTTAAAATACCCACAACCCCCTCCCCCCCTTTAACCCCACCCCTTACAGCCCATAAATTTAAGAGGGAAGAGGGCGGGGGGACAAAGTAATAGTATTATGTTTTACTCAAAACTACTTGAAGTATTGTGAGAAAAATTTATATGTAAGATTCTTAGGCCCCAAGTTTCTGGAAATATTGTTGACTATCCCCCATCCCCCCCCCCCCCTCCTAATGAAATCTAATAGGAAGGGGGTGAAGGGGCAGAGTTCTTTAGATATCACCAAAGAAATATATAAGCTTTAGTACATAAACTTTAGTAGGCATTAAAATCTCTTACAAATATTGCTGCAACCAACCCCCTCTATCTGTTAGAAATAGTGGCTAGTGGCATAGGTAAATAATATTGTGCATCATTTAGAAACCTCTAGAGATATTCAGGGTTATTATTTTAACTTATATAGATCTATATTTACTTTTTAAATATCTATTCCAACTACAACCCTAATATCTATTCCAAATACAATTATTTTGCTGCATAATCTCCTCCAACCTATTGTACTAATAAAAGAAATATTGTCAACCCATTGCTCCTTCCCCAAACATTGAATAGGTAATACATATAGAGCAATTTGGAAATCTAAAAGCTTTATTCCAAAGTTTGCTCCTTAATGCTTTAGTGGTTCCTGAGTAAAACACAGGTGGTAAGATTTTATGGAGGGTAGCTTAAGAGTGAGGGGGAGGGCAAGCAATAATTTAATATCATTTTTATGGGGGTGCAGTGGAGGGAATTGTGCAGCAATATAATTTTTCTGGATGGGGTTGGTTGAAGTTGGGGAAAGGTCAGCAATATTTGTTCAAGTATGAAGTAATTATGGACCTACTAAAGTTTAAATCCAAAAGGGTATTGCTATACTTGCTTCTATTACTTAATTGGAGGGGGGGGGGGAGGGAGATTGTAAAGCAATACGGAGGGAAGGGGGGCTTGGAGGGGGGGTTTCAGCAAATTTTGTAAAAGTTGCTTTTGACCTACCAAAGCATATCTCAAAGGTTTGCTTTGCTGCTATAATTCTAGCAGTTTCTTAGTAACACAACAGAGTAGTACTCTTTCAGCTGCAACCCTCCCCCCTTTCTCTCTTTGCAAAATGTTATGTTTTTGATTAATGAGGGGAGGGGAAGAGGTCAGCAATATATGTAAAAGTGCTTTGGGTCCTACAACAATACAAATCCAAAAGCTTATATATATCTAATAGTTTTTAAAAACATATTAGAATGATCTTCTGCCCCCCCCCCCCTCCATTATGTTAGGACAAAGGGGAGGGGGGGAAAAGGTGGTCAACATAATTTCTACAAACTTTTGGCCTAAAAACCTTACATAAAAATTTTTCCCACTATACTTCAATTAGTTTTTGAGAAACATTATAGCATTACTATGCTTCCCCCCTCCCTCCACCCTAAAGTTTGTAGGTTGTGAGAGTATGGGGGGGGGGGGGGGGGGGAGCAATATAACTAAAAGTAACTTGGGCCATATGTAAACTTCAACTGAAGTGTTTTCTTCTGGTTCCAGTGTAACAGCCTTTAGGATAAAGTTGTAAATTAGACAAACCTCTTTAAGCTTATAGTACCATATTTATTACTTTTATTGAAGTTAAAAACATCATTTAAAGTAGTAGAAATTGTTTTGAATGGGGATGTAGTGTGTAGTTTACATATGAAGAGATATCTTAACTCTTCAAATGTTAAAATCACCCGTTTTATTTGATGAATTAAGGTGTTCATGTATGCATATATCCTTGGAATCCTTGCAATTTTAGGCATTTTTACCACAAAACTTCAAATTGCAATATCTGGCAAGAAGGAGCAGCTAAGATTTAATCTCCAACGGATTCTAACCACCACTGTGCCCTATTTGAAGTCCCTGTTGTCCGTTTCTTTGGAGATTTTTTTTAATCTAAGGTTTTGTTAAGGAGACCTGTGAGTGGGCTGAGCACAAGAGCATCTTGTTTTCCTTGTAGATAATTATTTTTATCTAGGCTATGAGAGAGAGTAGGCTAGCAGTGAGCTACGCACAAGGGGATCTTGTTATCCTTGTAGATAATTATTTTTATCTAGGCTATGAGAGAAAGTAGGCTAGCAGTGAGCTACGAACAAGAGTATCTTGTTTTATTTGTAGATAATAATTTTTATCTAAGCTATGAGAGAGAGTAGACTAGCAGTGAGCTACGCACAAGAGGATCTTGTTTTCCTTGTAGATAATAATTATTATCTAGGCTATGAGAGAGAGTAGGCTTGCAGTGAGTTACGCACAAGAGGATCGTGTCCTCCTTGAAAATTCTGATGCCATTCCCTACCCAGATGAAGAAAAACTTGATAAAATATTCAGGTAATAAGTTGACACGTAAAATCATTATTATATAGTAGCTTGGCTCCTAATTTGAAAATTTACAGAGTTTAATCTTCCATACTACAATCAAAAAATATAATCATGATTTTCTTGGCTCCTATTTAAGATATATTTTTGAATTTTTTATAAAAATTCCCTATATCCATTAATGGTTAACATTATATTAATCATTAACTGCGGGGTTTTTGCACAATCTAAACTTAACTTTTATTTAAAATCCCAGAAGGCCTAGACCTAATGTAGTTACATAGAGAATGTATAAACTTACCATCCCCATGGGGCTTATGACTAATTTAAACCTAACTTATATAATTAGAATCCTAGCAGGGCTAGACTTGATGTGCATACCTGGTGAATGTATAGATATGCCACCTCTGCCAGGCCACTTGGTAGACTTGAAACCCCAAGAGTACAATAACATTGAGCCTAGCAAACATCAGGTTAGGTTTTTTTTGCCAGTGTAACGTCCATAAGCTATTCTGCTTGCCGTCTTATCTGTGTAAACATCTGTGACGGTTAGCTCTGGTCGATATAGGCATGTTAGAATTGTCCTTTTGAATTAAGACTTTTAATTATGATTCTTTATACAATGAGGTACAACTTAAAAAGCGCAGCAAGTATATAATCTTTAGTAAAAAATTTGTAAGTTCGTCATTTAAAAGCATCTCTATAACTATGTCTTAAAATGTAGGTATGTCCATAGTTAATTATGCTGTAGTTATTTAAGTTGAATATTAGATAGTCGTTTACTATTAGGGGCACTTAAGGAGTCGGGGAGTTTAATTACCTACCCCAATAGGAGAACTATGTCGGTTCAGTGGTTAGAGAGATCCTATGGTACAAACAAACAGATTGACATCCCGTTCCTTTATTATAAGGAAAAAAAACTATCCAGTTAGAAATCTTTCTCAACCCAATTTAAAAGGAAAAAGTCTACTTCATCATTCCGAAATATATTTCAAGTAAAAATATACTCATTATCAAACGCATCTCTTAGTGAAATGAATCAAGCAATTAAAGTAAGCTCGGTCAGTTTATTTTTAATAAGGATTTGTTTATGTTAACTATGAATCGAGCTTCATTACATATGTATGTTGTCATCCTTGTTAATAGGAAAATTTGATTGTTTTTAAATTTCAGGATGAAATATTCATATCTGTTGGCATGGGGGATGAGGAAAACCTGGAAGGGGATGCCTATCACCCCATGGACGAATTTAACCCTCCAGAGTCGGAAAAAATCAAGGCGAAACCCTTTAAGGAAGAGAAAACTGTTTTGGAGAAACCTGATTCTATAATTTGTAAGGTAAGACATTGTAATAGTAATAGTTATTTATTGCATCGGATTATATACGGCTTCCCGCGGATATTCATAGAAAAAATAGTAATATTAAAACCAGTTTTGTTAGCCCCGAGTTGCAGAAGGCCATTGCTAACAACACTGGTATTGATTTCATGATTTTTATTTTAATATTAGTGGTATATTGTCTGTAATACGATGCTATACATGATTTTTATTTTGGCTTAACGCTGGCTCTAATCCAGCGGATATTAATCGGTTTCGAAGCCATACTGAAAAAAAAATCAGAAACGCCTTTACCTCTCCTAATTAAAAAGTCTGTAAATTTGCAATTTCAACAGTCATGTTGACATATGGCAACAAATGTACGTGGTCATAGCTGACATAATATCGACAAACCGTTATTCTAAACACATTTGACTACATTTTATATTGATATGATGACAAGGAATGTACTGGATAAACGGACAAAGTGAGTTGTAAAGCAGATGTTCAGCTGTCAAATAAAAAAAGAAAAGAAATAGAGAGAGTGTTAGAATATGTAAAGACCCGAAGAAATTCACGAAACCTTTAAAAAATAAGGTTTTATCCCTTTTTAAGCATGACAGACAGACGGACAGACAAAACAATGGATAGACTAGATGCACACATGTCATAGGAATGTTAACTGAAAATTTCAGCTGTCTATCTTCAATAACAGCCAAGAACAGGACAATGTTTCCCATAGCGTTACGGACACTCTGACGGACAGACAAAGTGTATTATAGCTTAACAGGCTATTTAATGTTTCAGAATCCTATGAACTACGTAAAGAAGGCATTGTTACCCAAAGTGAAATACCATTGGGACAAGGGTTTCAGGCAGGCATCATCTGGAGCTTGGGAGAAGGTTCCTGTTGTTAAAATGAAGGTAGGTTTAGAGGAGGTTTTAGGCTATTTTCACTATTGGGACATCGTAAAAATCAGAACCTTCCCACTTCTCTCCCCATCATCGACTAGAGTCTTTGTTGCATTTATGGGATCACTTATTAAACATACGAACATTCAAATATTAGCAAAATTGCATTTATATATAGCTTTATTCAGACGCCCGAACAAAAACTCAGTTTAAATCTATCCTAAAATACATTTATAAAGATTATAGAGATGCTTCGCTTACAATATTTTTCTAACTTTGTAAATATTGTTTAGATAAAATATCCAGAAGAAGATTTAGAGATACTCCCAACATTTGTCAGGTACTGAATATTTATACAACACAAGAATGGCGTCAACATTCATATTCAGTTATTTACTCAGTAATAAGATGTATGTGTGTCTATATGTATTTATGCAATTTGTCTGTCTTTGTGTCTCTCAGTCACTCCATCTTAAAAATACCTATTCATCTATATGTCTATCCATCTATCTATCTAGTATCGAAGGAGGCAGGTGGTGTGAAACAAAGAGGTTTAGAATGGAGGGCCACAAGGCTAAGTGCAAACTAAAGGCTTCCGAGGTGAGATATCAAAGCTTTATTGTTCTACAAACCCACAAATAGGTATACTATTGTAGTAAAATATTTGTGGTTTTGATAGTGTATGTATACTGTATATGTGCATTTGTATAATGTAATTAGCCCATTTATGTCAATTTAGATTAGCAAACTTTAAAAAAAAAACTAGATTAAAAATTTGCATTTTTAACTTGTAAATCAAAACAATTTCTAAAGCATTAGTATTAGCAAAGTATTACAGCCTGCCCATAACTACATTTATTACATCTTACCTTTCTTTTTAATTTTAGTTTATTTTTTGAGATGTAGAGCAACCCCCACCCTTCCTTCAAAAGAAAATATACCTCCCCCCCCCCCCCCGGCCCCCCCCTCTCCCCCATTTAAGAGTTTGCACATTATTTTTATTAACATTTTTAAAATTGTAAGAAGCAAAGCTTTTATATAAATCACCCTTTACTGTCTCTCTCTCTTTTTTTTCTTTTATCCCCTTTTGTTCTCTCCTTCTCACCTTTACTTCTCATTATTTTTCCCCTTCTTATAATTTCAAAAAACTTCATAACTAATGGATGTGATAGTCCTTGTTTTAATATTTTATTATTTTAAGGGCCCCGAGTTTAGTATCCGAGTTATCCCCCTGGATAAAGACCTTAAACAGGCAGAGTATATTTACACTGGATCTAACATACGAATGAATGTAGGATATACGTGGATATAGTGACCAGGGAAAATTTGACTTCAATTTAGCTTGCTAACATGAAATTCGTTTATAGTAAATTCATTCACCCTATAAGAGAAGAGGGGATGGGAAGGAAGGAATGTATAAGGGTATCGGTATTTGAGCCAAAAGGGAGCTTCACTAGACCCCATTTTAGTCATTTCCAACCAAAATTTTGATATTTCTACGTACATAAAATTGGGGTATGTGTGTGTGGGGGGGGGGGGGTTGATATTACCACATGGTATCTAATAAACTAGCCCCCCCCCCCCACCATTCCGGAATTGAGTCCAGCAAAGATCCTACTAAATATACTGCTAAAAATACAACAGGAGTACCAGATACCAGAGTTTTTACTCACAATATATCCGGGACCTCTACCCAATAAACAAGAACAGCCAGAGACCAAAGCAGATGGAAAGCCGAGCAAACCAAGCAAGGATGAAAAGTCTACAAAGGAGGGTGGGGGAGAGGATATTAAGTGGATTAAAGGAGAAATAAGACTTTCTGTTCCAGAGTAAAACAGAATAAATACTATATTAGTTACCAATTGCATCGTATTATAGACAGTTTTCCGCAGATTAAAAAATAAAATAAAAAATAAGATAAATTCCTGTTTTGTTGGCAATGATGATTTTTATTTATTATTCGTAAAATTGTCTAAAATACAATACATGATTTCTCACTAAGTTGGTGAAATAACAGCATGAAAGCTTACAGGACAGACAAAGACGTTATGTAAACATTTAGGTAGCTTCAAATAAAAATGATTTAGATTATGATAGTCATTTATTGCATCATATTATAGACAGCTTTTTGCGGATATTAATAAGAAAATTTAAGAAATAAGTCAAAGGCTTAAAAACTGGTATTACTTTATTGATTTTCATTTCAAAATTCGTTGAAAATTGTCTATAATACGATACGGTACATGATTTTTCAGTATGGCTTGAACTGTTTCTATTGTAATCCAGCGTATATTTATCGGTTTCGAAGCCATACTGAAATAATATTATAATAATAAATAATATTAATATAGTATTTGTTAAATGTGTGGTAATACGACACCCATACGGACAGGCCCAATACAGAGTTGCTTCGCTGTGACTTATGATAACAAACCCACCGCACTAATCCTATTATATCACTATCCATCTCATGACCGCTGTTAACCCCGCACCCGGCGGTCAAACTAAGCCTGCCTAAATGTGGGGAGGGGACTTGAACATGCAATTATCACGAGTCCATCATGCACTTATATAATCGGGAGGCACTGCCTCCCCTTTTACCACCGCTGCCCCCACAGCCTGTCTACCGTCGGGCGCTAAGCCCTAGCGCCCCACACCCCCTTCAAACCTAACTATTGTCATATTTTTGTTGTATATATATAGTAACCATAACTTGTAAATATTATTCAGTTTAAATATATAATTCTGTATGATTGAATCCTGCTTGTTTGTTTGGTAGAATACTTAAAGGCTAGGGCCCGTTGAATCCGAACTCGTTACCCCGTGGGCCGAGTACGCTCGGCTTACCAGAACTTGGTGTCAGCTGTGAGATCGAGCCTTACAGAACTAGCCTATTCTACCTCTGATTGGACCCTTTGGCAAGTAAGGGGACAATCAGCCGCCAACTGAGAAGCCAACTGACCCGTGAGACGGCCTTTTTAGGTCGAATTTCCATCATTTTGAACGCAATATGTGGGCCTCTGGCCTACGGCAAGCAGATTTAGCCTGCTAAAAGCGCCAGTTAAGACGCTTTGTCCGTGTCATATAGGAGTAGCGCTAGGTGCGCAGCCACGGCAATCGGACAATTTAGCTCAGACGGCTACAAAACTGAGTCTAAATTGGCAAGTGTAGCTGGGACAAGCCCCAGGACACCCAGGCCAAACCTACGAGACAGACAGCTGTGTGCTGGTCTCCCTAAGAAGGCAATGTGTGGCTGCGAAGCTTCAGCACACAAGTAAGCCCTACCACTGCGACGGATAGCAGATTTTGAGCCACAGGCACGGCAGGACGGGACATTCCCTGCCGCTGTCTCCCAGGATTCGAACCCGAGGCGCTGTAGGACGGGCCATTCCCTGCCGCCATTTGTCGGGATTCGAACCAGCGGCGCTGTAGGACGGGTCATTCCCTACCGCCGTCACTCTGAACCTTGCAGGACGGACATTCCCTGCTGCCAGTGCTTCCAGAATCACACCTAGAGCTCCTAGTGATAACAACACATCATTGTGTATAGAAAGTCAACCAAGTGATAAAAATAAATATAAAATTGTTGACCAAGTGATAATTAATAAGCTCTAGTGATTCGAAGCTACAGTCTAAGCCACCATGGTAAGCGATACCACCATAGCTGCGGTGCGGCCACCACCAAAGTTTCTGCCAACCCCAGCCGAACGAGAGGCCCCCTTGTCTCAAGGGCAGGACCTCCACTTCCCCTGCCATATCAGGGTGAGGTTTCCTACTCCTGACCCTGCCCAGCATGTACAGGTTGATGCCATGGTTGATTCTGGCAACCGTGTACCAGGGTCTGCTGTAATTTCTGAGCACCTCATGCACGCAATGGGCGTGCAACGCATGTTGATTCCGGACAACACCCAGATCCTGACTGCTAATGAGGAAGGCCAGCCCCTCCAGGTAATTGGAAAATTAAAAGAGTTATATATGGCAGTTTCACACACTCTTATACTCCATCTATACCACGTGACTGTGGTCCGAAATCTCTCCCACCCTCTTAACTTGGGTGGGTATTTTCTCAAGGAGTTCGGAACTAGGCTCTGTTTCGACATGCAACCACCTTGCTTGTGGGCGCGTGGGGAGTTTATCCCACTCCGTGGCGTCCCCATTGACCGGGAGACAGCCGAGAGAGAGCTAAGCTATGAGGGGCCTCTGCCAGGCCCCCTGCCTGAGCAGCCGCGTGTGGTTGAGAAAGGCACACACTGGGTGGACGCTGAGCTCAACGCACACAAGGGCGCTAACCTGCTAGCCATGGGGTTGCCCCCAGTGCCCAAGGTGCCAAGGGAGAGCCTGCCAACAACGTTTCCTGAGATTGCCAGCCCTCCAGAACCAATCTTCTCCTCCGACATTTTTATCAACGGCCAGCCGTGTCCACCGGGCCCCCTCTACCTGGGACCTCCAGCCAGTCCACCAGCCAAGCCCGAGTCCAGACCCGTCAAGTCGCAGTCTGATGTACCCGGAGCCACACTCAACTCTCAGGCCCCAGCCTCTCCCGGCACCGTGCCCGTCAAGTCGCGGCCGGACGCCCACGGAGCCAAAGCTGGACCCAGCATTTTGGCCTCTCCCAGCACCGAGCCCGTCAAATCGTGGCCGGACGCCCCCGGAGCCAAGCCTGGCTCCGACACGTCAGCCTCTCCAGAAGCCGAGCCCGTCAAGTCGCGGCCGGTGGGTCCCGGAGCCAAGGCTGACCCCTCACCAGCCACGTATAGGCTGAGCGCTGTCACTCCAACTGACGGTCAACCACCCCAGCTCCGCACAGCCAAGCGGGTGGTCCTGCCTGGCCGCGGGGTCATGGCAGTCCCTGTTGAGCTAGTAGGCCATCGCACCAAGGATGCCATTCAACTAGCTGCCCCAGAACAGAGGTTTGGGGAGGACCTTGTTATTCCAGAGGGCCTGTATGCCCACAGACCTGGCTCTGCCACTGTGTTTAGAGTACTGGTGGTCAATGAGGGGGAGGTGCCCCTCTTGCTGGATGCTGGCCTCCCAGTGGCAGGAGAGCTGGTCAAACCTGACATTCTGGAAGTCTCTGATACGCCTCCCCCGCGTCTCCACTCGGTCCAAGAACCTGCTGAGCCTATAGACATGCAAGAGTTGTGGGAGGCCTTGGAGATGGAAGACAATGAGTTCCTACGCAAGGACCCCTTACTCAAGAAGGAGGTCTGGACTACGTTGTCAGAGTACAGAGACGTCTTCTCCAATTCTACCCCCGGCTGCACAGATGTGGTTGAATTGCAGCTGCGCCTCAAGCCAGGGACCCAGCCGATCCGCCAGAGATTTAGGGATCTGAACCCGCGGCAAGAGGCTGAACTGGAGAAACAACTGGACACTTGGCTGCAGGAAGGAGTCATAGAGCCGTCGGACTCCGCCTGGAGCAGCCCCCTGGTGCCCATCAAGAAGAAGGACGGGAGCACCCGCTGGGCCGTCGACTACAGGGCCCTCAACAAGTGTCTGGAGCTGGACAGCTACCCCCTGCCTAGGATCCAGCAATTGGTGGAACGAGCTGGCGGGCACCGTGTCTACAGTGCTCTAGACGCGGTGGCCGCATACTACACCATCCGTGTGTCTGAGGATAGCCGGCCCTGCACCGCCTTCACCACCCCCAGGGGCTTGTATCAATGGAAAAGGATGCCCTTTGGCCTGGCTACGGCACCGTCTGTCTATTCCAGGTTTATTGCAGGGGTCCTAAACCCACTAGGCACAGCCAACCTCCAGTCATACCTTGACGACGTCCTGACCTTCCACCAGGATACCTGGGCCCACCTGGCCAGGCTCCGAGAGGTCTTGGAAGCCCACCGCAGGGGAGGGATCCGCCTCAAGCCAGCCAAGACCAAGTTGTTCCGGTCCAAGGTGGATTATCTGGGTCACACCCTCAGCCGAGAGGGGATAGCCATGCAAGAGGACTATATTGACCGCATCTTGGACTGGCCAGCCCCTAGCACCCCCAAGGATTTGCTGGCGTTGCTGGGCTTCTTTGGATACTACCGCCTGTTCATCCCAGAGTATGCAGACCTCACATATGAGATGAATCGGCAGAAGACGGCCAAGGCCCTAACCTGGACACCTGAGATGGAAGCCCAGCTGCTGCAACTCAAGGACAAGTTCCGACAGGCCCCCATCCGAGCGCCGCCCAGGTTTGATTTACCAGCAGTGTTCCAGCTCACCACAGATTTCAGCAGCCGCGCCCTCTCTGCCATACTGAGTCAATGCCAGGAGGGCAAGGAGAGGCTGATTGCCGCCGTGGGGCGCAAGACAACCGACCCTGAGACGCGCTACCCGTCCTGGAAGGGAGAGATGGCCGCCATTATCTATGGGATCCGAAAATTCCACGGCATCTTGTCCTACCGCAGCTTCCAGATCAACACTGATTCCTCTGCCCTGCTACAGATGAAATCACTGAACACATCCACAGGGATGGTGGCCCGCTGGCAGGAGGAGCTAGCGGCCTTAGACTTTACCGTCTGCCACAGGCCTGGCACCCAGAATACCAACGCCGACGCCCTCAGCCGCCGGGAAGATGCCAACATGCCAACGGCTAGCGCCGAAGAATTAGCAGAGCAGGCTGAGTATATCCACAACCTGGCCCAGCTAGGGGAGCCCGCAGCTAGCCGGCCTCCTGCCGCCCGACTGGACTCAGCTAGAGTATTGGAAGCCCAGACACAGGACCCCCTCCTGCTCCGTGTCCGCCAATGGGTGGCTGATGGCAAGGCCCCAACCAAGGCTGAGCTGCGTGGCAAGGAACGAGACGAGCAGCAGTACGCCAGCCGCTTCTCAGCCCTGGGCCTTGACGAACATGGCTGCCTCACCACCACTGACCAGACTCTGACGGGAGAGAGGACAAGATACCTGCTGCCTTCGGCCCTCCAGCAGGATGCGTTCTTTCTAGCCCATGGGACCCCCATGGCTGGGCACTTTGGGATGGACGCAACTATCGCCCGCGTTGCCATGCACTTCTGGTGGCCCAACCTAGCCCGTGACGTCCGCCTGATGGTACAAACCTGCCCTGAGTGTGTCCAGAAAGTTACCAAGGAGAGGCTGAAGCAGGGGATTCACGTGCCCTCCCGCCAGGGGTATCCACAGCAAGTCCTATTCATCGACCTGGTGGGGCCACTGCCAGAGACTCCAGCTGGGAACCGCTACATCCTCACCTGCCAAGATGGATTTAGCCGGTTTGTCAGCCTCTACGCCATCCCCAACAAGCGCACCCTCACGGTGGCTGAAGCCCTGTTGCACCGCCACCTGGCCACGTTCGGATGCCCCCTGAAGATCCATTCCGACAATGGAATGGAATTTACCGGCCAGGTATTCCAGGAACTGGCCTCCCGTCTTGAGATTGGCCTGACACATCCACCACCCTACAATCCGCAGTCCAACCGAGTGGAGAGGTTTCATAGGACGCTCAACACAGGCATGCGCCTGTTCCTAGACAGAGACGATAACAACTGGGAGCCCCACCTGCCTGCCATCGCCTTTGCCTACAACACCAAGGCCTGTAGATCCACTGGTGTGACCCCGTTCCTGGCCTTCTTTGGGAGAGAGGCCAAACTTCCGGTGGACATGGTGCTACGGCTGCCAGAGACCGAATATGCTTCAGTTCCAGCCAACGTCCAAGCTCTGTTGCAGCGCTACTATGCAGTTTATGATGCCATCCAGCAGAAGGAGGAGGGAGCCATCAGGAGGAGCGCGGCAGCTTACGAAGGCACGGCCAAGTATGAGGTTGGAGACTTGGTCTGGTACCTGGCCCCTCGCCTGGTGCCAGGAAAGGCAGCCAAGATTACCAAGAGATGGACTGGCCCCTGGAAAGTAGTGAGGAAAGCTACAGAAGTCCATTATGTCATCAAACCTGCCTCTCCAGTAGCCAGGATCTCAGAAGTTACCGCGCATGTAGGCCGACTGCGCAAATACACTGGAGATGTGACTGCCCACCAGATCCCAGAGGACATCCAAGTTGACGTGGACGGCGACGAGGATGCCACCGAGCTGCCAGTTGGAGCGGCGGCGCCCGCAGCTAGCAACCCAGGAGAGTTCCCAGTGCACCAGCCAGCCGCAGCCGCCCCACAGCCTAGCGGCCAAGATCGTGACCCAGTGGAGGAAAACCTGCAGGAGCAACCCAACGAACCACCGCCGCCGCCGCCTGCTCCAGAGCCACTCAGAGATGCCATCTGGAACCCTGACGCAGACATGGAGAACCTGCCAGCCAGCAGCGGACCTGTAGGAGGAGAGCCAGCCACTGCGATGGAAGAAGCCGCCCCAGAAGAAGAAGAAGAAGAAGCCATGTGCCCCCTGCTGATGACAGCCATCCCCATCCGGGTAGGAGCTAGGAGGCCAAGCAACCTGAACCAAGCAGGCGCCCCCATGGAGTTCTATGCGCCCTTTGCCATCACCATTCCACCCTTGGGAACCACCAGAATCTGCCTAGGCCTCCGTGTCCAGTTACCAGCCGAGACAGAACTGATCCTGCAGACGAGGCAAAATTTCCAGCGGCGAGGCCTGGCCGTGGCCAACCCACGCCTAGAAGCCAACCAGGAGCTGACAATGCTGATCACCAACCACAGTCAGACCGAGCAACGAGTGTCCCGAGGAGCCTGTGTAGCCCGAGCTGTCCTCCATCGAGCTGTGCCCCAGGAACTGCCTGTCCGGCGCATGAGCCGGCTGTCGTATCCCCAGGTTCAAGGCCTGGTGTCTCAAGAGCCACGCAACCCTTGAAGGGGAGGTTGTGGTAATACGACACCCATACGGACAGGCCCAATACAGAGTTGCTTCGCTGTGACTTATGATAACAAACCCACCGCACTAATCCTATTATATCACTATCCATCTCATGACCGCTGTTAACCCCGCACCCGGCGGTCAAACTAAGCCTGCCTAAATGTGGGGAGGGGACTTGAACATGCAATTATCACGAGTCCATCATGCACTTATATAATCGGGAGGCACTGCCTCCCCTTTTACCACCGCTGCCCCCACAGCCTGTCTACCGTCGAGCGCTAAGCCCTAGCGCCCCACACCCCCTTCAAACCTAACTATTGTCATATTTTTGTTGTATATATATAGTAACCATAACTTGTAAATATTATTCAGTTTAAATATATAATTCTGTATGATTGAATCCTGCTTGTTTGTTTGGTAGAATACTTAAAGGCTAGGGCCCGTTGAATCCGAACTCGTTACCCCGTGGGCCGAGTACGCTCGGCTTACCAGAAATGCATAAATTAGATTTGAATTTAGTTCAAAATATGTAAAAATAAAAATTTGTAAATGAATAAAAAAAGTCTGTGATATGTTATAAAATTGTAAAAATTTAAATAAAAATTAAAATCAAAAATGTGTATTATTTTTATAAGCGAAGCTTTTACAATGAGGTAGGTTAATTTTTTTTATAGTACATATAATATACTTTTTATCTGCTTTTTAGAACAATTATTCCTATGACAACAAGGCAGAATATTTTGTTTTGATTTTTAAATTATTATTCTGCTTATTGAACTTTGACACTCTACAATTGTTAGTGTTTGTTTGCCCTACCGTCTGATTTTAGAGGTTCTATTTTATGGATGTTGTCAACCTTGTTTTTTTTTAAGTTAAACAGAATTTGTCAAAGATAGGTGGGTGGAGAATTCACATCCCTAATAAATACACACAAAAGTAGATTTTTTAGACCAACTTCTATTAAAGAAAATTTTGAGGGGGTAATCTAGTGTACTTTTATTATTGTTTTTTTGGGGGGGGAGGGGAGGCAAAATGAGATGTTTCAAATTTTGATGGGGATGGGCCCCCACCTTAGACGTCTATGGTGCACGCCCCTAATTATTGTCAGAAAATTAGAAATTAGGCATGAAAGCCGTAAAGAACATTATAAATCATTAACCAGGATTCAAATTTCATTCTTCTACAGTTTTTACATTTACATTATTTTTATCTTTGCTCTTTAAGACACTACTGTAATTTTTTAACGTGTGAAAAATTTGATAGTTTTATCAAGAGATGACATTCAAGTTAATTTTAATTGTCAAAGAATTTTTCTTAACCTTTAATAATTGTACTCGTTACCCTGGATTAACCCACTTATTAATAAACAAGGATGACAACATCCATAAGTAGCGAAGCACAAAAAATTGTGGATTGGAAAACGTAGAAGTAGATTTAAATTGTTTTTATTAAAATCAAGAATAGATTTATTGGAGAAAATAAACACGAAACCTTGTTTTATTTTGTATGATGAAGACGGTTAAAGTAAATTACATACTAGATGCACATAACAATGGGAAAAAATATTTTGAAACTGTTAATGCAAAAAGGTTTTAAAAAGGACTGACTGTCATTGTTGGTTTCTTCAAACGACAGGAAATTTAATTTTGATATCTTTAACTGAAAAAATTTCGAAAATCGGACCATAAACACCAAAGATATGTGGAAAATGTGAAAAATATAAAAATAGCCAAAAACCTGCAAAAAGAAAGTCTGACTGTCATTGTTGTTTTCTTCAAATGACGGGAAATTTAATTTTGATATCTTTAACTGAAAAAATTTTGAAAATCGGACCATAAACACCAAAGATATGGGGAAAATTTGGAAAATATAAAAATAGCCTAAAACCTGCTAAAAAGCAGTCCGACCGCCATTGATGTTTTATAGTTAATTGTGCTCCTTAATGATGAGAATGTTGTCAAAAAATTTCAGCTCTCTATCTTATATAGGAGCCGAGAAAATCTCGTTTCCCCCAATTCATTAATTACGGACGGACATATATTCTACATTGATCAGAACATAACCAGAACACCCAAAAGAGTTATTTTGAAACAAGGATGACAACATCCATAAGTAGCGAAGCACAAAAAATCGTAGATTGGAATACGTACAAGTAGATTAAAAGGGTATTCATTAAAATCAAGAATAGATTTATTGGATAAAATAAACATGAAAACTTGTTTTATTATGTATGATGACGATGGTCAAAGTAAATTACATAAAAGATGCTCATAAAAATGGGAAAATTTATTTTGATACTGATATCCCAAAAAAGTTTGAAAATTGGATTAAAAAAAACAAAGATATGGGGAAATATGTAAAACATATTAATATAGCCAAAAACCTGAATAAAGGCATCCTTGCCGCCATAGTTGTTTTCTTAAAACAACAGAAAATTTAATTATTATCACCTTAACTTAAAAAAATAGGAAAAATAGACCATATACACTGAAGATATGGAGAAAAGTGTGAAAAATATAAAAATAGCCTAAAACCTGCTAAAAATGCAGTCTGGCCGTCATGTTTGTTTTCTTTAAAAGACGGGAAATTTAATTTTGATATCTATAATTGAAATTTTTTTGAAAATCAGGCCTAACTTTAAAAAATTAGGAAAAATAGACCATATACACTGAAGATATGGAGAAAAATGTGAAAAATATAAAAATAGCCTAAAACCTGCTAAAAAGGCAGTCTGGCCGTCATGTTTGTTTTCTTTAAAAGACGGGAAATTTAATTTTGATATCTATAATTGAAAAAATTTTGAAAATCAGTCCTTAATCACTGAAGATATGGAGAAAATTGTGAAAAATATAAAAATAGCCTAAAACCTGCTAAAAAGGCAGTCTGGCCTTTATGGATGTTTCTTTAAACGATGGGAAATTTAATTTTGATATCTATAACTGAAAAAATTTTGAAAATCGGACCATAAACACTGAAGATATGGAGAAAAATGTGAAAAATATAAAAATAGCCTAAAACCTGCTAAAAAGCGGTCCGACCGCCAATGGTGTTTTATAGTCAATTGTGCTCCTTAATGATGAGAATGTTGTCAAAAAATTTCAGCATTCTATCTTTTATAGGAGCTGAGTAAATCCCATTTCCCCCATAGCGTTACGGACGGACGGACTGACTGACGGACGGACGGACTGACTGACGGACGGACAAAGTGAATTATAGAGTAGCTTCGCTACTAAAAAAAGGGCAGTTTTTCTTGTGTTTGTGTTTCACATCAGGCTTGGATAGGTTATAATTTGAACAAGGTAGCCCTTCAGGGGTAAGGCATACAAAACTTAAACTCTTCTTCCCTTATTTAATTTATTTACAAACCCTTAAAATAGAATATCTCACCAAAAAGTATATATTTTTTTAGATAATGAAAAAATGACGAGGAATTAAAATATTCATATCATGATTTACCGGCTAATACTTACATTTTGCATAAAGGTAAATTTAGATTACAAAGTAACTAGCGGCTGGGCCCCTAGCACCTAGGGTTCTATTTTCGAAAAATAGCCCGAAGAATATCAAGACTTAAATATAAAGTAACATAGCCTAAAACCATCCTAGGATCTAAGTAAAGCTTTCCTATGTGGAGAACCTAATCGATAAAATTAAAATATTAAGATACATACAAAGTTATCTAACTACTTTATATAATACTAGTGAATGCGCCCGTGGAAATATATATTAATTTAAATCTATAAAAATCGTTAAATATCTATCCCTGCTCCTTGTAAAGATATTCCCCATTTACAAATATGCATCTCCCTACCCAGAATAGCTATTTCTCGCATCGTATTATAAACGGCTTTCCGCGAATATAGAATGTACAAATATGAGATTAAAACTAGTTTTTTTTAGCCCCTGGGTGCCGAAGGCACCGGCCAAAAAACTGGTTTTAATCTCATAATTGTACATTTTTATATTCGTAGAAAGCTGGATATAATACGATGCTAGACATAGTTTTTTCGTATGGATGAGAACCGGTTCCTATCCACCGGATTCGAATGAATACGAGAAAACAACTTTCTTTCTATTTTACTTGTTAATCTAGTAATTTTTTTGTAATGTATGAGAAAGGTTGTTAAACTTTACAAAGTGGAAAGGCATAAAATATTTAGAACAATACAGGCAATCAAATATTGCACCTATTTTTAGTAAATATTTTGCTTGCTAGGTGTCTAATTTATTTTTAATTTTCATATATGTTAAAATGCTAACTATTTTCATTTCTTTTTATGAAAAAACCCAATAGCATATTTTTATTAGTGTCAAAGTTGAAAATTAATTTTAAATAGGTATTATAATAATTTTAGGGAAAAAAATTAAAAGATTCTATTATAATATATATAACTAGCGGCTTCGCCTCTAGCCTCTTGGGGCTGTGCCCTAAGAGATAATTAATAAAAAAAAGTATTACTGGTGCTTGGTCTAATGTGTTCCCAAGAAAATTATTTTTTTTTGGGGTGGGGGGGTCCCACCCCCCAAGAAAATAGCTTAAAACCACCACAGGACCAATAGGTATATACCCTGAAAAGTAGAATCCGATCGGTTCAGTGGTTACCGAGATCTTAAGGGACGGAAAGACAGACAGAATCTCTCCTTTTAGAGAAGGCTCAAAGAGGTCAGAATTATAGCCTAAAACCAACTAACCCAAGCTTTATAAAAATCTTTTCCTAAAAAAATATTCATAATAATTTGTAACAGCATAGACGTCCAAGGGGGGGGGGTAATGGGGCGATTACCCCCCCCCCCAAACGAATTTGGGGGTGCCTACGGCACCCCCCAAATTTTTTTTCATTTTACCCCCCCCCCATTTAAAATTTACCCCCCCCAAACAATTTTGGGGGGGGGTAAATACCCCCCCAAAATAAAAAATCTTTAACAAAAAAAATTTTTGCGCGCTTCGCGCGCATTTTTAATACTAAATTCTTAATAATATTTAAATTACCCCCCCCAAAAAATTTTACCCCGGGGGTAAATTTTTGGGGGGTTAAACAAATTTTACCCCTGCCAACAGATTTCAGGGGGGGTAATTAAAAAAAATATTCATAATAATTTGTAACACCATAGACGTCCAAGGGGGGGGGGGTAATGGGGCGATTACCCCCCCCCCCCCAAACGAATTTGGGGGTCCCAAATTTTTTTTCATTTTACCCCCCCCCCCATTTAAAATTTACCCCTACCCTGGGGGTGCCTACTGCACCCCCAACGATTTAAGAGGAGGTATTTACCCCCCCCAAACAATTTTGGGGGGGTAAATACCCCCCCAAAATAAAAAGCTTGAACGCCCCCGTGTAACAGTATTTCGCTAGATGTACGTTTAGCTTCAGACAAAAAAAAACCTTACTACTTTATATTCTAGAATGAAATAAGACATATTCTAATTGCTATTGACACATGCTGCCCTGTTTATTATCGCGGCCAATATTTTAGATAGTTATTTGTGATTTGGATCCAGGAGAAAATAAATATCAACCATCCAGGTTTAGTTTTTTTCTGTCATAAATAATTCAACAAATGGCAGTTTTGCATTTAAATAGCGAGCATAGCACGCTGATAAATTTTGGTAAGACATTTTTTTTAGAGGGGAATATAATCCCTTCACCCCCAAAAAAACAACTTTGATTTGCCAATTTATTGTGAAAATGAAACTTCGGCTGCTTGAGTAAAAATGGTCACTCTGTATTATTTCTAAGAGTTAGATTGCCTTACCTAAAGTCAGGGTTTAAAGCCTTTAATCCTAAAAGGATAAAACAATAGATAATAAATTGATTTACATCCCAAATGATGATTCGCAAAATCAGCCCTCCTGTATTAACATTTTTGGTTAAAAAGATTGACCACTAATAGGTTGAACGAACCCAGAAGATTGAATAAATGTGCCAAAATCTTTAAGCCAACCAATGAGAGAGCATGAATAGAATTTGATATGCCATTTTTATAATTTAAAGTCTAATGTTCCCTTCCTTCCTGCTAAACACAGAAATTCTGATTTCTAGGTATGATGAAAAGCCTAACACTTCTTTACATAATAATCCAATTCAAAATAGAAGTAAAACTTTTCTTCTAGATCAAAGGTTGGTATCTTATGAATTGTACATTTGATATACAATTAAGATTACCCCCTACTTTTAAATACGTTTTGAATTTTTTTGAAGAATTGTTTTAAAAATTTTATTCAAAAGGGAGGTTTAAAATATAAGTACGAATGTAGAAATAGAAAATTAATTGGATGTTTCCCTAGTACCTAGTCGAGCAAACAAAATTACACCCCATTTACTTTTTAGTTATGACATATGACACGGGTTAGGTTAGTGTGTTTCATTCTAAGTCAGTATAGGTTATAATGGGTGAAGGGTAGCCTGCAAGGTTGGGGCACCTCAGTTAAAGGCCCCAGGTTAGGCATAAAGTAAATACACTAACACCCCCCCAAATCTCTTATTTTCAATTTATTAAATGTGCTAGCTACGCACTTAAAGGGAACCCTACAATAGATGAAAGACAGGCTGATTAGCAAATATTTATGCTGTTGTTTTCATCCTAATTATTAAAATAATTCCTTATCTTTAAACATCATATGTTTAAGCATGAGTCAACATTTGAACCTGGTTCATAAACCTCCCTCTAAACCTACAACTTCTGAGTCTCTAAATTTGTTGCCTATGCCAAGTGCCTGGCAACCAGGCTGGCAACACAAAGCATTGCCACCTACTCCTAAACAAGAGCAACAAAAAACAATGGAGCATATTCCATTATTACCAACTCATCCGCCATCTTTGAACCAAAATGAAATTAAAACAAAGCTACCAAATCATTCATCTTATTCAAACCCTAATGGAATCAAACCTCAGCCACCAACCCATGCACCTACAAAGGACCACACTGAAAAACTAATGTTGCCAACACATGAAGTTATATACCATAATAAGTTGCCAACTGATCCACCTCATGTAAATCAAAAAGGCAACAATAAAATGGTCCCAAATCAAAAACCATCTTCAAGCATAAATAAAAACCTTCCACCAATTCATGAACTTTCAGAAGATCATAACAATATAAAAACAACTCACAAATTACCAGCAGATCAAAATAGCATTAAAGCAACACATGAACATCCTGAAGCACCCACAAAACCAAGCAACCTCAAGCCCACGCCTCCACCAAATGTTATGTCTGTTAATCACAGTGAAAATAAAACTTCAATAATTCCTCATAAACCATCTTTTCAAAATTCTGGAGATGATATGCTACCATCACATCCACCCACTTCAAGCCAAATTGTGATTAAACCTGTGTTGCCTAAATATGAAGCACCCCAAGAACACAAAGTTCACAACGGGATGGGACCTATGTTACCAAATGACAATGAAAGATTAGAACCAAAATATTCCAGAGGACTGCCAAATCATGAAGGTGCAAATGAAATTAATAAATCAACAACTGTACCTTCAAATTTTCCAAAAAATTATGATGATAAACCATCTAAATCCAATGGTAAACCTGACAATGACTATGAACATAACAGAGTAAACTTACATCCACCTGCAAGTCCTTACAATTTTTTAGAAAAGAGCTCTGAGTCTATCATCAAGCAAAATAATTCTTCTCCAGTAAATAATTATTCTTTGGTTCAGAGCAACAATAATGAGCATGAAAAACAAGAGGTAAAAGAACATCAAAGTAAAATTGAAATTGAAGTAAATGAGTTTAAGATTGATAATCTATTAAATGATCTTATTTCAAATAATGATACTATAGCAGACAGAAAATTTAACACTATAAAATCTTCAATCAAACATGATGATGAACATTCCATAAATCAACCAACAACAGAAAAAGATATTGTTAATCAAAAAGAAAAAGCAACCTATGAAAAATACACAAATGAAAATAAAACTACTTCAAATTTACTAATGGTTGATAGCAAAGAAGATAACATCAGTAAATTTCCTAGTCTTACAAATGAAAACCCTCATACAGAAATAAACATCCAAAACAAAGCAATCAATGCTAATGCAGTTAAAGATCCAAAGATACCACAAAATAACAATTCACCAAATGGAGAAAATCTTTCAAATACCTATAATTCAGCCGTTGCTTCAAATACAAGTGTTTCATTTCCACCGAAAGAAGGTAAAAATATTTTTCCTATGTTTATTAATCAGATTTGACTGTAAAGTATTTGGTTATTCTTATATCTCGCTCTCATTTGTCCCTTATTTTCTAATTCATATTTTTAATTTTTTATCAAACTTTCAGAATACTATTTTAAATGATCGAAATAAATCAAATTGTTATGCTTTTTTGCGAACACTGTCAGATTTGAAATATATACATACATACATATATAGTAATTACAAAATATGACACTTTATTGACGGACACCCTGTCATACTTGATCAAGTATATGATATACATACATTTAGGAATTACAAAATATGATACTTTATTGACGGACACCCTGTCATATTTAGTATACAATATGATTATGCATATATTTAGGAATTACAAAATATGATAGTTTATTTAAGCACACCCTGTCATATTTGATTAAGTATACAATATAAATACATATAGGAATTACAAAATATAACACTTAGTTTATGGACACCCTGTCATATACATATGTTTAGAAATTCAAAATATGATGCTTTATTTAAGCACACCCTGTCATATTTGATCAAGTATACAATATGCATATATTTAGGAATGACAAAATATGATACTTTATTGACGGACATCCTGTCATATTTGGTCTAGTAATATGCATATATTTAGGAATGACAAAATATGATACTTTATTGACGGACACCCTGTCATATTTGAAAAGCAAGGATATCAAATTACAAAACCAGGTAAATTAAAAAAATTGCGTCACGTCAGTGATTTACAAATCACATTTATACATCCGTTTTAATCCTTAATTAAGAATACTATATATAATAAAGTACCTGGATTTCTTTCTGTGTCTGTTTGTCCGTTACAATCTCGTGAACGGCTACGCTTATCTTCCATATTTTACATGGGGCTAATAAAGGGTTTAGGCTATTATCTAAATCATCCCCCATCAAATAAAAAAAGATAATAATGAAATTTATTTGTACTAGGATTTTAGATGTGGACAAAACGAATTGTATCTGTTAGATAAGGTAACAAATTAACAGATGATTATTTGTCATAACAAAAAAAGAAATCCAATAAAATCAGAAAAAAACAAAACTTATTTTTTTAAAGCTTTCTGTCTTCAATAGCAGCCGAGAAAATCAACCTTAGCGTTACAGACTGCCGGAATAACGGAGAACCAAAGTGAATTATTTATAGAGTGCTTTACTACAATCAAGGACATCCATAAGTAGCAAAGCACAAAAAAATTGTGGATGGGAATACGTAGCTGTAGATTTAAAGTGTATTTATTAAAATCAAGAATAGATTTATTGATGAAAATAAACACGAAACCTTGTTTTATTTTGTATGATGAAGACGGTTACAGTAAATTACATACTAGATGCACATAACAATGGGAAAAAATATTTTGAAACTGTTAATGCAAAAAAGTTTTAAAATTGGACCAAAAATACCAAAGATATGGGGAAATATGTCAAACATAGCCAAAAACCTGCTAAAAGGCAGTTTGGCCGCCATTGTTTCTTTTCTTAAAACGCCAGAAATTTAATTTTAATATCTTAAACTGAAAATTTTTGAAAATTGAACCAAAAACACCAAAGATATGGGTAAAAAAGTGAAAAATATAAAAATAGCCAAAAACCTGCAAAAAGGCAGTCTGACTGTCATTGTTGTTTTCTTCAAACGACAAGAAATTTAATTTTGATATCTTTAACTGAAAAAATTTTGAAAATCGGACCATAAACACCAAAGATATGGGGAAAAATGTGAAAAATATAAAAATAGCCAAAAAACCTGCAAAAAGGCAGTCTGACCGTAATTGTTGTTTTCTTTAAATGACGGGAAATTTGATTTTAATATCTTTAACTGAAAAATTTTTGAAAATCAGACCATAAACACCAAAGATATGGGGAAAATTTGGAAAATAAAAAAAATAGCCTAAAACCTGCTACAAAGTCCGACCGCCATTGATGTTTTATAGTTAATTGTGCTCCTTAAGGATGGAAATGTTGTCAAAAAATTCAGCCTTCTATCTTTTATAGGAGCCGAGAAAATCACGTTTCCCCCAATTCATTAATCACGGACGGACGGACGGACGGACAGACGGACGGACGGACAGACGGTCGGACGGACATTGTGAATTATAAAGTAGCTTCGCTGCTAAAAACTTATTCTGTTTTAGGATAAAATGGTTTTACTAAGCTCTGGCTCTTTAGTGCATGAAATAACAGGTAGTATAAACAACTTTTTGTTAGCATTACTGCCTGGAAAACCGACAAAGAGTAACTTTATGCAAGTACAAATTTATTTTGATTGAATGAGTCTTTAAGTCAGGGGAAAGAACCAGGGATAAGGGATGGGAAACGTAGCAAAATATTATTTCAGGCCTATATCATTACTATCAGAGTTCATAGTTCGCTGTCGGGGGGGGGGGGGACTCAAATTTTCAAAATTGAAAAAAAAATTCTAAGAGGATAATACCAGTTGATGTGATCGAGCAACACATGTTTATATTTTAATTGTTATTAGTTTAGAAGCAGAAATTTATTTGTATTTGAATGTTTTTTATGATGCGCACTTTGCCCCGTTTTTTTATATTGGCTGCCTCCAATTGCCTATTGGTTGGTACAAAACAAGCCAAAATTACCGAACACTATTGATTTAGAGCGGTGGCCAATAGGAGCCTGCCTCCAATGAAGTCATTTAATTAGGAAATGATAAATGTTGCATTATCCCTTTCGAAACCAGGCCGGGACCTAATTTATGGCCAGGTTTCCTATCCCTTATTCCTGGAAAGAACATTTATAGAGATGCTTTATAAACTTTGAAATAAATGATTTTCAATAGTTTTAAATTGTAACTGCATAGACTTGAGAAATTTTGAAGATAACCTCCTTCTACAAATAAAGAATCAAGAGTCAATTATTGACACTCTAAAATCAAGGTAGAGGATTTTTCAACATATATTAATTTTAATTTACTAAACTGATTACGTAGGGGGAGAAAGTAACTCAAAAATTAGCCACGTGACGTCATAAAAAAAGATGGAGTATCCATTTTTTTTCTATACCACTATTCCTCTCATCTCCCTCATTTTTATGACGTCACGTGTCGGATTTTTGAGTGACTTTCTCCAATTACAAAATTTTCACTAAATGTACTAATGCAATTTCTGTGTATGTAAAGAAATTTGAACAATCCTATTATACGACGTCTGAATACATCAATCACTACTTAACCGATTAAGTTCAAAAAGGTCCTGGGATGGTTTTAGACTATTTTTTCAATCTTCGATTTAATGACCCAAAGGTGCTTAGGGCACAGCCACAAGTGTAGTATAAGGGATGTAAAAGTCTATTTAGTCTAATTTGACCTAAAACCTATCTATATTAATACTTTAAAATATAATATTTTAAAATCATCTATTTTTTAAGATTAGATGTTCAAGAAAATGAGGTATATTAATTTTTTTATGAAAAATTACTTCAATTAGGTTTTTTGTCTGTCTGTTTGAATTATATGTGTATTTCTCTTCAGAGATGGGTTTTTTCTCGACATTTTTTACGCTATGAATAACAAGCGCGGCATTCGCAAAAACTAAACAGAGTATACAACTTAAGAATTCAAAATTTTAAAATTATTATTTTAGCCATTTGTATAATGTCTAATATAGCTCTAAAAAGATATATTAATTAATATGCAGCAAAAATGGATTTAAGATAATTTGTTTTTCTTTTAAAAAGGCTGTACCAACAAAAGCGAAATAATTAAATAAATAGTTGTATACTCTGTCTAGATTTCGCGAATGCCGCGCTTGTTATTCATAGCGTAAAAATTGTCGAGAAAAAACGCGGCATCTTTTAAAAACCCATCTCAGAGGTCTTTTGTAGCATGATTGATAGACTAACGGACCAAGTACCTTGTATACTGGATTGCACTCAAATGGCAACCGAAAAAATTATATTTCTCCAATAGCTGTACTTTATACCTTAATTTGTCTGTCCTTCAGTCAGTCCATAACATATAATCTAACTCACTTTGTCCGTTTGTCCATTTTATGATTTTTTGTGCTTCGCTACTTATGGATGTTGTCAATCTTGTTTAATATTTGAAGAATAGGAAAATGCAGGATGTGACAAAATCATTGAAATCAAACGAGGATTCTATGAGAAGAGAAATTAGGGAAAAATATAATCACATAATATAGAGAATGTTATAAGGGATTTAATGGAGAAGAAAATTAACCCCAATTGTATATATACTAAATTACCCTTCTGTAGATAGATATTATTAGTTGTAAAACTGACCACATTTTTAATTTAGTTTTAAAAAGAACAAGGATGATAACATCCATAAAAGCGAAGCACTGAAACGGTAGGACAAACGGACATAAACACTTATATAGTGTCAGAACTGAATAATCAGAATATAAATGTATAAGAGTTGAAGCAAAATTGTAAGTAAATTTGTTGAAAAATTGCTTTATACAGAATAATGTTTATGAACATACTTACATATTTAGAACTTGATTATAGAGTTGCTTCGCTTATAACATTATACTTTGTTGTCCCAGGAATCAATATACCAAAAATCAGATCAATCGGATAATTAGATCACATAAAAATTTGTTGTTAAAAAAGTAAAAAAATCAACATGTTTAAAATGGACGTACGGACATTTTTGTAATGATTATAGAGTTGCTACGCTTTCTAAATCGTACCTAACTACTAAAGGAATCACCATGCAAAATTTGAAATCGATAGGACAATTCTAACATGCCTAAATTAACGAAAAAAGCTATCCGTTACGGACGGACGTACTGACGGACCGACCCTAATTATAGAAAAGCTTCGCTTTTAAAAATATGAACAAAATTAACGGGGAATTATTTTTTTCGAGAGGCGATATCTCTAGGGAGGTAGGTGGTACACTCCCCAAAATAGTTTTAAACTTTCCCAGGACCTATAAAAGCTACATTGTATAATAACCATATCAGTTTATCTGTTAGCGAGTTCCTTCGGTACACAAGACAGACAAACATCCTTTTACTTTTATAAAACGATTATATTTTTAATAAAATTAGTATAACCCAAGATTTGTTAAAAACTGCCCGACATTCTACAGAAGAAGAAATTAATAGAAATTTAGAATTGGAAAAAAAGATTAATTTCTATGAAGTAAAATTACAACAGAAAACTTCTGAAATCTCGAGAAAGGTAATATAAAAGTATCTTAAGGGATAAGACAATGGACGATAAATTGAAATATGTCCCCAATAATGATAAACAAAATTACCTCTACTTTAGGTTTTAATTATTTGTTTTAAAGTTTAAACCTACTTCATAGTTTGGAACTAATAATAGTTATTTCTCGCATCGTATTATAATCGGCTTTACGCGGATATAGAATGTACAATTATGAGGCACCGGCTAAAAAAACTGGTTTTAATCTTATGATTGTACATTTTAATATTCGTAGAAAGCTGGATATAATACGAGACATAGTTTTTTCGTATGGATAAGGACCGGTTCCTTATCACCGGATTCGAATGAATACGAGAAATTAAAATTAAATAATGAACCCAAAGTTTTTTAGCTAACGAATTAGATAAAGTGGTTACAGAACTGGGTGCTAGCGTAATTTACTGTATATCCCCTTCTTCCATTGGTAAAAGGACAATTTATTGGGCAAAAAATAATACTGACTAAACCAAAGAATTTCTAATTAATATATTTTGTTAAGGATTTGAGAATTAAAGAATTGGAGACGGACCTAAATAACGGGGCAACATCTTACAGAGCCAACCAGATCAAGTAAGTGTTTATTTATAGAGAAGCTTTGCTCATATATATTTACGTCGTCTGTCCGTCCCCATTATACTTCTACACTACATTTAATAGGTTTCGTGATTTTTTTGTACTTATTACAGTATTTTTGAATCTACTATGTTCATAATTATTCTTTTCTTTAGTAGAGGTGCTACTCAATAATTTGAAAAGTCCGTCCGTCTGTAAGAAACTATAGATCGTATATTTTAGGCTGCTATTCAAAATAGAGTCGGAAATATATACTCAGCCTATTCTCTACGTCTGTAAAAAAAAAAGTAACAAGCCCTTTTCACTCCACAGGGGGGAGCATAGGCCGCTGACAATTCGTCAGTGTTTCTGTAACAATGTGGCTTATGGATATGGGATAGAGTTGTCAGCTCTAAGCCCTATGATTGCGGTGTAAAGCGTCCATTTGCCATCAGACAACCAACCCTTTGATTGCACGACCTTTGTCTGAGAAGTCCTAACTGTGCATGGTAGTGAGTTGCGCCTGTTTTGGGCCAAGGCATTCCCCCTACTCTAACTATTTATGTCGCGCACCTGACATAGCAGCAGTAGGAACCATTTTTAACGTCTTTAGTTATGACGCGGTGTCGGACCGAGATTCGAACCTATCACCTTCCCGACGACGAGCGGATGCGCTACAAGTTGAGCCACGGTCGCGGGTTCTCTACGTCTGTACTTTTACATTTATTGTCAAATTTATGTAATTTCCAATATTCTCTACGCTGCTTTTTAAAAAAAACTTACAGCGCTTGATTGTATAGACTTTGCTTGCATAGAAACTGTTATCCTTGTTATACTTTTCAGGGAAGATTTACAAAGATGTGAGAGTTTGTTGGAGACAGAAAAAAGATTAAAATCTTCTTTGGAAGACACAATTTATAAACTTATAGAAGATAGGGTAATTTATATTTATTTGATGTTGAATCATTGTAACGCAGCTACTCTATAACTAAGATATGTCCATCCGTACGTCACTCAACCACAATTTGAAAATACTCGGATACGCTTAAACTAACTTAATAAGTGTTTTTTTATATGTTTTCAATAAAGAATTATTTGTGCTTTCCCCCAAACCTAAGTATGTTCGACAGAACCCCCCTCACCCTTATTTTCAAATTTGGGAAGAAAATATTTTTTTACACTGTATTTTTAACACTATGTTTTCCTTAAGCCGGCTTAATCAGCCAGGTGGCTGAAAATAACACGAAATCATAGTGCACTATAGTAAGTTTATTAAGTAAACCTACAATCTGAAAAATATGTCTTAATTTGTAAAATACATTTTATTTATACTTAGCCAATGGAGGGTTCAAATTTGTATGGGAAGGATATCATGAACATGGTAAATATGTCAGCAAAAAGTTGCCCTGACAATTCTCTCCTTAAAAATCAACTTTCAGACCAGGTAACCTTTCATTAGTAGCAAAGCTACTCTGTAAGTGTTCGTGGCTGTTTTTTCTTTCTGTCTGTCGGTCCTTCTGTCTGTACCACTTTCCTTCCTTTTTCCTTCCCCTCCACTTTGCTTCCTTTTTCCTTCACCTCCCCTTCACTTTTCGTGTCTTCCCTCCCCCTTTTATTAAAGATTCCCAGATCACCTTCTCTATAACTGACTCTCTGCTTTGAAAATGTTTCATCTGAAATAAAAAAAGTTAAAATCATTATAAAAATTGTACATCTTGAGGTTGAACATTATAAAATTAATTTTTTAAGGATACAAAAATAAATCTGTTAAAGAGACAAAATCTTGACCTCACAAGGTAAATTTCAAAATATTACGGCTCAGTTTTAGTTGCAAAAAAATAATGATTGAGAATAGGCGGTATTAATTTTTTTGAGGATCGTCAAGATTTCCTCCCACATAATAAACAAAAAAAACCGGGGAGAGCCATATCGTCTCAGCAGTTGGCGAGATCTTTTGATACAGAAACACAGACAGTCACTAGAGACCTCTAGGGGCTTGATTCCTACATTTATTTTAAACCCTAAAATTAATAGCCTAAAACCTTCCCTTTAACAATCTCCCAAAAAATTGTTGTTTGAATTATTTTTTTTTAGAAATGCCAATTATTTCAACGACATTGTAATTGGAAAAGATAACATGCTATTAGCTTTACAGGTAAATTTAAATAACGCAGCTTTTATATACAACTTTGTCCGACAATCCGACCGATCAATTGTAAAGCAACGTCAGTAATATTAGTAAAAAATTACCAAACACGCATGAATATATATTAATCAGTTTATCGTCCATTGTCTTATCCCTATACATATGATTACTAACCATATAATTATTGATATTTTTTAACAACTAGGACCAAGTAAGAGACTTATTGGCACATGATGTCTCCTCAATACAGGTAAATTTTTCAAAATATTCTTCGAGAAGACTACATAACATATCAACCGCCCCCCCCCCCCCCCGCCTTTGGGATGCTGTCATTTGGTTATTTCCTACAAAGGGCCTGTCGAGCACTGAATCCCCCCCTACAATATTTTTGATTAAAAATAATGTGGTAGCTAGTTCTTTCCCCTATATCTAACATTTGCCTATAGGGCCCTTACTCTGTGGGGCTACCCAGTACCTATAATAACTAAACCTAAAGTAATAAACAATCAAACGATTAACGAACCCCTTTGAAGCTACAAAACAGTGGAAAAATTATTTTCTGTTGTAAATATTTCTTAATTTGTAGACCTGTATTCGAAAAGATGAGTTGATAAAAGTTCAATATGAATCAATAGCAAGCTTGAAAAGTTTGTCTTTCTGTCAGGATAAATATGCACAGGTATTATCTATAAATCATAAGTACACAAAAATGTCTATAAGTAGCACAGCAACATTTGACTATCAATTACACTGGTACCCAAAGTTGTATAACCAGGTTATCAAGTACACAATATTAGGTATCGTTGTTATAAAACTATTGTAATTTGCGATACGATACATGATGTTCTATTATAGCACAGTTATGGAACCCGACGACAAAGATTTTTTTATCCAATCTTGACAAGTGAGGTATTTTTGGAAAGAGGAATATTTATAGAAAACGCCTATGAAAATTAGAAAATCCGCAGAAATCATATTTGCAAGTTATTTGCAAAAATCTCCAATGTTAATTTGCAAAATTAATTTCATGCCTTAAATGACTTTTTTAAAAAGAAATCTTTTTATGAAATGTGTTTATCTATAAGTTTAGAACATACTTAAGGCAAAAAAAATTTCTTTAGTGTTACTTTTTTCACCTTATATATGAAAAAAACAGTTTCTCACATTTTATGATATAAAAAGGTGGAACAAAAAATATGTTTTTTCTTGTTGTAAACACAATAATTGGCATAAAATCTATCATCCTAAATGTAAAAATCCGATATAGAATCCTTTTTAGAGCAAAAATAGTGCAAAAAGTAACCAAGACATTTTTGCAAAGTATGAAAATCTGAAGAAAATAGTTCTTTTTGCTTTTGATATACATATCAGATAAATGTATATAAAATTAGTAATCAAAAACTATAAAACAAGTTATAACTTTTTCAACCCTATCATTGATTAAAATGCACTTTTAGGTTTACTTATTACCAAAGTAGCACATAAAAAACTCTTTTTATTAAGTTATTAAACAAAATAAATTCAAATCAACAATTAGGCGTTTTTTATAATGCAGTAGACCATTTTGTAGTTGGTTTTTTGGCATTTATTTTTTTTTAATTACATCATAAAAAGGGTTTTTATGCACTACTTCGGTAATTCTTAAACCTGACAGTGCAATTTAATCAATGACAGTGTTGAAAAAACTTATAACATGTTTTATAGTTTTTAATCACTAATTTTATATACATTTATCTGATATGTATATCAAAAGCAAAAAGAACTTTTTTCTTCAGATTTTCATACTTTGCAAAAATGTCTTGGTTACTTTTTGCACTATATTAGCTCTAAAAAAGGATTCTATATCTGATTTTTACATTTAGGATGATAGATTTTATGCCAATTATTGTGTTTACATCAAGAAAAATCATATTTTTTGTTTCTATACCTTTTTTTAATATAAAATGTGAGAAACTGCTTTTTTCATATATAAGGTGAAAAAAGTAACACTAAAGAAATTTTTTTTGCCCTAAGTATGTTCTAAACTTATAAATAAACACATTTCATAAAAAGATTTTTTCTAAACAAGTCATTTAAGGCATGAAATTAATTTTGCAAATTAGCATTGCAGATTTTTGCAAATAACTTGCAATTATAATTTCTGCGGATTTTCTAATTTTCATAGGCGTTTTCTATATATATTCCTCTTTCCAATAATACCTCACTTGTCAAGATTGGATAAAAAAATCTTTGTCGTTGAGATTCGATAACTGTGATAGCTCAGAACCTGTTTTAATTCAATAAATTTTCTTGTAGGCAAGAGATACTGCTCTAAATATATTGAGAGAAACTATTTACAAAATGATGGAAAAAATTCCAGCTTGCGGGTAATGTAGATTTTTAGTGCTTTAATTCACTAACAGTACTAAGAGACCAAATATCACCCCACCCCCCACCCCCCAAATTTAAATAAATTGAAAATGATTTGGGTAGTTTTTTCTTTGATAGGGGCCAATCCCTAAACTGTTTTGGCTAACCTGTACCAAATTTCTTTTTAAGTTGGTGGGAGTATTTCTAATTACTGACATTCTAGGGTAATTCCTCTTTTATAAAAACAATCGATATGTATTATTACTTGAATGTTGCACTAGATTTTCATGACTCTGATAATGCTCGCAGTTGGCTGAAATAACGGTACCCTCTATCCACTCCTTTTACCTCAACCCCTCCCCTCCTACTGCATGACCGAACGAATAAATTAGGTCTATATTAGCCAGCTAACTTAACGACAAATTTTCCTCTGTCAATATATCCACGAATATCATGTATCCATTTTAGAAATGTAGCCATGTCTGGACTGAAAGGAGAACTCAACGCAATGAAAGATGTGATAGAGCCACTGAAGAAGATGGTTGATAAGCTTCACAATAATGTGGATAATCAGATGAAGTTGGCTGGGCAACAGGGGCATAACAAAGATGTTATTGAGTCTATGAAAGAGGTTTTTAGTAGTAAAGCTTCTCTTTAATTCACTTTGTCTGTCCGTCCGTTTTTCGTTTAGTCTGTTAGTTAGTAACTGCTGATTTTTAAAGATTTTAAAGATATCACTTACCAAAGATCATCTATCATACAACTTACCTGGTTCGTCGGTATGGCAGTCATGCTAGAATGGAAACATATATATATATTTTATATAAAGATTAAACTTTCTACATTAAACATGTCCTTCTCTCTCTTTTTTATGACAACTGAATGTCACCTCAATATCTCACTTTCTCTGTTTGTCCATCCATGCTATTTTGTTTTGATGCATATGGATGTTGCATAGACGTACAAGGGGGGGGGGGTAATGGGGCGATTACCCCCCCCCCATTTAAAATTTACCCCTACCCCCAACCATTTAGGAGGGGGTATTTACCTCCCCAAAAAAACAATTTTTGGGGGGTAAATACCCCCCCCCCAAAATAAAAAATCTCTAATAAAAAAAAAATTTGCGCGCTTCGCGCGCATTTTTAATACTAAATATTTAATAAAATTTATATTACCCCCCCCCCAAAAATTTTACCCCGAGGGTAAATTTTGGAGGGGGGGAAACTTAATTTACCCCTGCCAACAGATTTCAGGGAGGGTAATCCCCCCCCCCCCAATCAAATTTTACCCCCGGGGTAAAAATTTTGGGGGGGGGTAAAAATTGGACGTCTATGGGATGTTGTCATCCTTTTTAAAACAATTTTGAGTTCCGAATCTACTCTCCAAATTAATCAATCATGGCAGTCTGGCTGATTATGACAATTCTTTTGTTTTCTGCCCTGTTGCTTAAGACCGTGTCCTAACTTATGTGATTTTGTTTTAACCCATTCTGAAAATTATTGTAAAGATTTACCTCGCAAACTTTAATCCACTCTTAAAATAACTTACATATCCTGATTTAGATATTGAATAACCAGCAAGCAGCCCTGGATAAATGCCAGAGAGAAAATAGAGATATATTAAATCAGAAAAATATATCCACGGTAATTTTCAATTTACTAATTCATGACTCAATTTTAAAATTCAAATACTAGGGAAAAAAGATAAAAAGACTTAAATATTCCTTTATATCTCATTAAACTTGCAAATTTTAAAAGAAATTGTCTATTGACTATTTTAAATAAACGTACGGAATTATTTCATAAGATTTAAATTTTGAGATAAAAGTTCTTTTTATCAACTGCTTAATTGTAAAAATTAAATTCACATCAGATTTATTTTCAGAAATCTGATTCCCCACCAAACACTTGAGAAAAGAAGAAAGTTCAATCAAACAAATAATATTTGTAATACTATGACAAACTGACAATCAAATATGACACTGTGACAAACACAGATGACAAATGACATGACAAAATGATGGCTTTTGTGACATGACAACTAGACAGACACATAAAACGATGACAAATATTGACTAACTTAAAGACTTTCACCACCGCCCCCCCCTTCCCTTCTTTTCTCAAAAATACTCTATTTTAATTAATTAAAATTACTGGAGGGAGGGCACATTGGACTGTAAATTACACTGGTACCCAATTTTTCAAACCTTTTACTTTGGCCCAATATTTTTATGTTTGGGTATCTAGAAAAGTTGTTATTTTGATTATTATCTTTAGAGATTGTTATTAACTTATCGTCCATTGTCTTATCCCTTTAGATCCCTGAATAAAATTACTAATTATATATCCCTTATATAATGACGATAGAAGACTTGTAGACAAAAATCCCTAAGACAAATGACAAAACAGTGCTTGGTAGACGCATCAAGCTGCAATAAAAAAAAACAGACATTGCTGCCTATTTTTCCATGAATCCATTCAGCAGCAGCGGGTGTTATATGATGAAAAACTGAAGAAAAAAAAGATAAAAGGAAGCAATTGCTTTTTAAACTTTAGAATATTTTTTTTTTACACTATTAACTAAAGACTCAGACGAAAGACTTATAAAATATAATGAAAATTATACTAAAAATATATATTGTAATCTATTTATGACTTTACAGACTAATAAATATGACGAATAACAGATATCATTTCTTTTGGGAATAATCACGGAACCTTTCAAATTAGTTGAAATAAACAAGCAAACTTTAATCCCAATGTAAAAGCAAAAGGATCTATTTTTGTTTGTCTTTCAGTCTGTGCTAAAGGATCTCGCTTATCGCTGATCCGATAGGGTTCTCCTAGCTTTTCTAGGTCCTGAGAAGGTTTATAGCTAATTTTGGGGGAGCGTTTGTATATCTTTATGTTTATGTAGCCTAAGATCTCGATAACTACTTGACTGATATGGTTATCCTTTGCAGGGAAGCTCTTTATAGTTCCAGGGAAGGTTAATAAATATTTTGGAGGAGGGTACCTTCATCTTACCAAGATAAATAGCTTCTGGAGAAAAAATACACCCCCCCCCCAAAAAAAAAAAAAAAAAAAACGTTCATTTTCTTTTTTAAAAACTAAAATAGAAAGTGGAAGGTCGACTTAATTTCTAACAATCTAACAATTATTGTTATTAATTGACTGACCGACAGACAGACCTAAATACTAGTATAGTAGTTTTAAATTCAGCTGGCTAATAAAAACTTTCAAAAGAAGTTTAGAATTAGAGTTGCTCTAAAAAGCCTAACATTTAAGAAGATTATTTTGTTTACTTTAAAAACAAGAAATATGATATTACCAGTAGCGAAACATTCATCAATGCCTTTATATTTTTGTTTTATTTAAACATTATATATTGTTTTTAACTGTGTGCTTTCGATAGATATAAATGTATATTGACTTTCTATATTATTTTTAAAAATCAAAGCGACTTCATAGTGTTGTGGCCCCTATAAACTGATATGACTGTCCAATTTGCTAAGCCTTCAACATGTAAACAAGTAGAGCAAATTATAGAGTGTCTTCTACGCTCCTGAAAAGGATTATGCTTAAGTTCTAGCTTTCTAAACATTATAGGTATAAATTATTGGGTTATGTAGTTCACTTTTTTTTGGCTTTTGCTTTTTTTATTTAACAGTGGAACCCTCCATTTAAATTATTATTATCCTTGCTTGGACCTGGAGTTTCAGTGTAAAGCTGAACCATATTGATCCACCGTTTAGCAAGAAACTTGGCTACAGACAGACAGACATCCTGTTACTTTTATATTATAGGATAATAAATAGGGCAAAATTAAATCTTTATGGTAACCTAAAGTCTCCTTGCAGCCATTCAATGCAAAAATTAGCTACGAACGACTGCGAATTTTCAAAACAAAATATGAGGTAAGGGAAAGTCAACCATTAAATATAGAATTTGTTTTTTTTAAAATAGGCACTACTACAGGATACCTACTGCAGAATTTGTTAAAAAATAATAGGCACTGCTACATGCTACCTTCTGCTAAAGCCTACCTAAAAAAATGGGGTGGGAGCTTTTTTTGTTTTTTTTTGTGGGTTTAGGGTGTCCCACCCCCCAAGAAAATAGCCTAAAACCACCACATGACCAGTAGGTATATTCCCTGAAGAGTAGAATCCGATCGGTTCAGTGGTTACCGAGATCTTAAGGGACAGACAGACAGACGGACGGACAGACAGACATCATTCTACTTTGTATTATATATGTATTTTCTTCAGTTCTCAACACTACAGGATCAGTATGTATAATCCCTAGTATGAGAAGCACAAATTTGCCAGTTCAGTGATAACCAAAATCTTAAGCTTCAGGTGGTTAGCAGACGGACATCGAACTACTTGTATTATAAAGAAACCTATGTATAAATTTAGGTTAATTATAAACACTGATTAATGAATTAAAGTTTCGAATAAGAAATTAACTCTTTCTGTTCTCTATGTTATTTATTTCTAAATTCAAAACAAAACTAGAACAAAAATACGCAAAAACCAAGTACTATTGAATCATTATCAGGCAAATGCACTCTACTATTATGATCTAATTGATTTGACTCTAATAACATATATTGCTCTAATTAAGTACGTCTAAGCTTTTTTATTTAGGGGGGGGGGTAAATAATATTTTAAAAATGGGGGCACCCTCAAATTCATTTCGAGGGGGGGTATCTTTATATCTTACAGGCAAGGACGTCTAAGCTTTTTTTATTTTAGGGGTCAAAATTAAAAATCAAAAAAATTTGGGGGTGCCTGACGACCAATAGTTTGATGGATCCTATCAGATTTATAGAACACGTTATCGTGTTTAAAAAAGTTGTTGAGTAATATTGAATGACCTTTCTTAATCATAAAAACTTTTTGATGAGCTCATACCCTAAAAAAATAAGGATAATTTCATCCAAGGGGCGTGTGAGTGAATTCGTGTGTGGGTGTTTGTGTGTGTGTGTGTGTGTAAAGGTGTATTATCTTAACTTCTGTCTAGCTAGACTTGCAGAAAGCAGCTACCTTTAATCAGGGAGAGAAGGGACATTGAACTGCAAATTATACTGGTTCCCAATGTTTTATGATAGTTTTAAACTATTTTATTTAATCTTCATACTTGCAGTGTTAAACTTTTTCAAACAGAAGGAATAATTTTGTATATCCGCATTGGGGATATACATCAATTTATCGACTTGTCCATTGTCTTATCCCTTAAGATCCCTGACATATAGTACATCAGGGATTTAGACATTGGACAATTTCAGATAATTTATCTTTTCCAAATAATAGAAATAAAAAATACTTGAGCTAAAAGTTTGGAGTAAGATTAATAAAAAATGCTTTTATGTAAATTTTGAATAACCGTGCATGAATGTTTCTAGATTCTACTACTTAAAAGTTACATGATGTTTATTTGTCTGTGTGTGTGTAGTTAATTATCTCGCTAATAGCTAGACTGATATAATTCTTCTTTACATTGAAGCTTCTCAAAGGTTCAGGGTAAGTGTATGACATTTTAGAAAAGGTTACCTCCAACCCCCCGAAGATAAATATCTAAGGATAAAATATAACAAAACTAAAAAATATCTTTCCCCAAGTGCCTCTGTAGGCCTCTAGGGGCAATGGGCATATCGCTTGTTTAAAGCAAATAGGTTATTTTGGTTGTCGATTAGGATCTCTGTCCCTCACCTTAGTAAATTGGATGTTCTTGTTTGGTAAATTGTTTACTAGTTGACTGTTGTTACTCTAAAAAATGTGAGATGAAATAAGATCATGTAAAATTTACAACTGATGTTGCAAACATTAAATAATTTCAACCTCTAATTGATATACCCAATACACCCTTACAATACTCATAAATACACACACATACAAACATTGAAATACACACACACACACACACATACACTTACACACACATGCACACACACTGACTTAAACACAGATAGGTGTCGGCATAGTAATCTGGATGCTAGCCAAGGAGTGATATAGGAGCAGCCTTAGAAAAATAAGGGAGGCTGAAAAACTAGGCTCTAGAAGAATAGCATCATTCAATTAAGCAAAAAAAAAGATAGCAAAAAATAATTCTGTGTACTAAAGTAACATGATGGCTAGATCCATATTTAGACTATTTATAGGGAAGTTTTACATTGGCCCAGAGAGAGTTTATAATTAGATTGCCCCCCCCCCCTCAAAAAAAATTATTTGATAACAATAAGAAATATATTGGGGGTACTACACACCAACTCGCAGTTTGTTATTTTTATTTTAAAGTATCATTTAATGTAAATAAAAAATCTCCCAGAAAAGTTGTAAAAATCTGGGAAATTTTATTGCATTTATTTTGAGTAATCGTGGCCACACCTCTAGGAGAAGGAGGGAAAGGTAGGCATAAGCTCGAGAATTTACTGTCCTTTCTAGATATATACAGCATTACACTTTCTGATCTCTGCATTTTTAGAAATTACAAAAAATATTATACTGTTCTACCAGTCATAATATTGGTATTTCCTATTTATGGTAATCATAACATAGTCTTAACACCTAGAATCATGCAGTAAATAAATATTGAGCTTTTATTTTCGTTTTTTCTAATAAGCGATTATCTTTTCTTTTATTAATGATAGCTGTATGAACTTTTTTTGTGATTTTCTTGGTAAACAAAGACACACAGAGACCCTGTTACTTTATTATAAGGATAACTCACTCTAGTGGCACTTAAGGTAAAGTCGACCTTTTTTTTTTGGGGGGGGGGTCCAGGGGCACTTTCTCTTGGGAGTGTAGAAGCACTTCTCCCCAAAAAGAGTTATAAACCTTCTCTGGACCAAAAGAAGCTTCGCTGCAAAGGAGAACCATATCGTTTCAGTGGTTAGTGAGATGTTTACAAACTTTAGACATCCTGTTACTTTTATATAAGAATAACAAGGGCGTTTTGTAAAGTTTGAAAATAAAGACATATAGCAAGGCGCATATAAATATTGAATAATTATATTTCTAGCTTATATTGTAGGGATAGGAGGAGAGAGCACCTAGAGGGAAAAGAGGATAGCACCTATAGGAGAGGAAAGAACACCTATAGCTAAATATTTATAAACAGCCTCCGTACACCCAGTTGTGAGATTCATCCCCTTAAAGATACACATCCCGAATTAGTTAACTGGAAACACAACTTTTTAAAAAGTAAGTTTTTTAAAAATTATAATTATATCTATTAATAGATTGCATAAATTTATAATTTGTTATTAATAAAAGTACGTGAAAGTGAAGTTAGGTAACATGATATTTTATATATACGAAAGAATCTATTTTTATAGATGCACGACTTTCTTCTAAAGTTACTCATATAAGTGTAGGAAAGGACAGGGGGGATTTAAATGATAACTACTTGGATTTTACTATTTTTATACAGTATCCTCTACAGAGAAGCTTCTTATAGGTTCAGTAAAGGTTTATAACAATTATAAGGGAGATTACCCCACCCTCCCAAGAGAAATCGCCACTGGAAAAAATAATGACGATCCCCCTCCCTCCCCCCACAAAGAAATTTGCCTTTTTTTTAACTAACAGTGAAAGTGGATGATCGACTTACCGAACCCTTCTATTTTCTCAATAGTTTGGAAAAGATATTATTTTGAATATCTTTTTCTCTTTAAAAGATGCATCTAATCTATTTTAAGATGTTTTAATATACGCCGTTGTTTTAATAGGTAATGAAATATACCTGAAATAAGTATGATGTATTCTATAACAGAGAACCAGGACTTATATTTTTAAAAGCGAAGCTTTTCTTTAATTAGGGTTGGTCCGTCCGTAACGGATAGCTTTTTTCGTTAATTTAGGCATGTTAGAATTGTCCTATCGATTTCAAACTTTCCATGGTGATTCCTTTAATAGTTAAGTATGATTTAGAAAGCGTATCAACTCTATAATCATTACCAGAATGTCCGTACGTCCATTTTAAACATGTTGATTTTAAAAATTTTTAACAAAAATATTTTATGAAATCTAATTATCCGATTGATCTGATTTTTGGTATATTGATTCCTGGGACAACAAAGTATACTGTTATAAGAGAAGCAACTCTATAATCAAGTCCTAAAAATGTAAGTATGTCCAGTCCATAAACATTATCCTGTATCAAGCAGTTTTTCAATTTTTCAATTTACTTACAATTTTGCTTCAAATCTTATACATTTATATTCTGATTATTCAATTCTGACACTATACAAGTGTTAATGTCCGTTTGTCCTACAGTTTCAGAGCTTCGCTTTTATGGATGTTGTCATCCTTGTTCTTTACATTGTTACTTGTAATTAAATCTTTAATATCAAGAAAAGTTTTTTTTATGTTGTAGAAAAGTTATATAATTAAAATTTGAAATTAGCTCCTTTTAATCATGTGATTCAAGTATATTCTTAACCAAATGAAATTATAAATTTAGTGATCCCAGAAATTTTGGTAGTGTAGTAACTTTTTTTTCATATCCGTGAAACTTAAAAAGCCTTTTATTTATACCCTTCCCCTGCAGCACTTATGTATAATCATTATGACAAAGGACCAAACAGTTGACAGCTAGGTTTGCGTTAAATTTCAACTATACTATGCCTGAAAAAATTATACCTGATACCTGAAATTTTAATAAATAATCCTTTTTTTCTAATTTAGATGGCGGTTAAAATGGAGGGGGCCAGCCCTCCTGTCTTTGAACAAATCTTTAGAAACGCCAGATTTGCTCAGGGTGGGAATGCTTTGTTTGAAGGCAAGGTGGCAGGTTCGCCCAAACCACAGGTAGGCAAAATTTTCAAAACACTTATACAGATAGTGATTAGATAGTCTTCTTATTTCTATCTTTAAAGATTTTTTTAAAAGATGGCTTCAATACTCATAACACTCTAAGCTCTCACATTTATTGGCTTAAAAACTTTGATTAAATCCTTATTTGGTTGAAAAACCTTAAAGTGTCCAAACTTTTTAACCATTATTTAGATGAACTCAAATAACGAGGATAAGTTTCATAGTTGCTACGCATATAAAATTATGTCTATATTTAGGTTGTATGGACACGACAAGGTCTTCAGATGAAATATAATGATAATTACTAATTATAGAGTTGCTGCGCATATAATATTATGTCTATATTTAGGTTGTATGGACACGACAAGGTCTTCAGATGAAATCCAATGATAAGCATCAGATGAATTATGATGAAAACTCGGGAAAGGTAAGACGCAGTGTTGAATAGTAGGTGACAATGGTCTTTAAATTACACTGGTACCCAAAGTTTTGTAAACACGTTATAGGTTAAATCTAGCAGTGTTGACAAATTTTAAAATCTATTTTGTTTATTATCATTGAAAATATACCTACATAATTTTTTCTCCCATTGTCTTACTCCTTAAGATCTCTGAGAAACACGACAATTTACCTACAACTCAAAGTAGACCACAAACAATGTCTTATGCTTCATAGACGTCCAAGAGGGGGGAGGGGTGACTGTTTACTCCCTTAAACTTCATTAGGATTGTAACTTCGTACAACGGCTTGAAACTTTTTAATTTAATGCAGAAAATATGGAGATGGGGGGGGGGGTGGACCATATCGGTTCAGAGGTTAACAAGCTAATTCGCAACACACACACAGTTAGACAGACATCCTGTTACTTTAATATAATGATGGTCGCCCAGCTATTGTTAAAACTAAATACATTTGTAATTCATGAAAACATAAATAAAAAGTGAAATGACATGTCCTTGTGCTTTTTTCAGTGCAATTTTCTTTGAAATTTGTTCTGTCAAAAAAAAATTCTGAAGAATATTCATTGTCATCTATGTCAGGGCCAGCTATTTACAAAGATAATTATTTTGAGAAATAAATGTTAAATAAGACAGTAGCGGATAAAATTTCTTTTATTTTTAAGAAAATTATATTTTTCATGTTGTTGTGTTCCATAAATCGCAAGGATGCATTAATTCAATGGCATTCCTATGAAAACTATTTTTTTTTTAAAGATCTTAGCTTACATTATGAATAGTCTTATTTAAAAAACAGGAATATGCTTTTTACCTTTTTACCCCCCAAAAGGTCTTTAATGCCAGTTACACTTTTTGACATCATTAGCAAATTTTTCACCTTTTCTTGCTAAAACCATTAGAAAATAATTTCCTGTCATTCAATGCAGAAATAAGATGAATATTGCTTAAGTTGTAGAATATATATGTTTGTCTGTCTATATGAAACTGTAAGTATCCTTTCTTGGCAAATTTTTCATTGCGATTTTAATTTCTTTTTACTTAAAGTATCAGAAAAATGCATAGATTCTATAGACATGGAGTTTCTGTATGTCAGTATTTATTCATTTTGAAAAGGCATCAGTTTTCATGAGAACTAATCTTGTTTAAATTATTTTTAGGTATCTTTGTTAATCAAGAGTATTGGGCCAGGGGATGAAGGAGAATATACTTGTACTGCACTCAATCCTTATGGAGAGGTAGGACAATACATTTATTACCCTTAATGGTAAATCAGGCATAATAGTGGATTAATAGTCATTCAGATACAATTCGGGATGTATTATTTTTGATGGTCAATCATTCATAATAATGGATTTATTACCTAAGATAGCGAATTAGTAGAAACATTGCAACTCTAGATGGTCAATTAGACGCTTATGGAATTAATTATCTAAAGATGCTTAAATAGCAACAATAATGTATTTCTACCACAGTTGGTCAATTAGATCAAATTATGACGTAATTTATATTCTTTTGCCAACCAAAATGTAGAATTTATGTTCAATTGTCTTATCTCTGTAACCCTGATTAGTTTATATGATTTGTTAGCTGCTTGCAATAAGACATTAAATTATGACAGTATATTCTCTTACCTAAGTAATTAAAATGCAAATGAAATAATAATTGTTGCATTAGCTCTTCCTCTTTCAACAGCAAACAATTAAAATTATGTTGTCATACAAAAGTATGCCTCCTAAGATTATTAAAATGGGCTGAATTAATAACAGTTGCACTTTCTCTTTTCCCCAAATAGACCAAATAACAAAATGTTGAATTTTTCTTGTCATATCCCTTTAGTTTATATATTGTTAGCAGCTTACAATCAATCTTTTGGCAACATAAACTAAGATTATGACGCCATTTATATTCGTTCCCCCAGTAATTAAAAAACAGCAGAAATAAGAATAGTTGCATTGTTAGTAGCTTGCAATAAAAACACAATTCAAAATATGATTATGACATCATTAAGATTCTTTCCCCTCATTTTTTAAAAAACAGCTAAAATAAAAACAGTTGCACTATCTCTATCCCCCGAAATAGACAAACAATCCAGACGCTGAATTTATGTTCAATCGTGCTATTCCTGTATCTCTGTTTAGTTTATATTGTTAGCAGCATGCAATCAATCTTTTGGCAACATAAATTAAGATTATGACGTCATTTATATTCGTTCTCACAGTAATTAAAAAAAACAGCTGAAATGATTGCACTTTCTCTATCCCCCAATTAGACCAAACAATTAAGATGTTGCATTCATCTTCAATCATCTCATCCCTGATTCCCTGTTTAGTTTATATATTGTTAGCAGCTTGCAATCAATCTTTTGGCAACAGACACTTTTTTCACTCATCATTTATTTTCAAATGTTAACATCTAACCTTTTCACAAGATGGTGTGCTTGCATTTCAGCACAATTTTATTTAACAACTATAGATTTAGCAATAGTGGGAATTAGGGTTGGGCCGGATATCCGGTGTGGCCGGATATCCGGCCATTTTCAATATCCGGCCGGATACCGGATATTGAAAAAATCCGGCCGGATATCCGGCTCTATAATTTTTTATACTTTACACCAAAAATCTCTGTTTTTTTAAATCTTAAATGGCTATAATTTTCTTATTATTGAAGCTAGAAGAACTTTTTTCTGAATAAGTTTAACTTTATGTAAATTTATATAAGATTTCTGAAGAAAAAAAAAATTTTTACTACTTTAATATCTAGTAATTTGGCCGGTTATCCGGCCGGATATCCGGTAATTTGGCCGGATAACCGGATATTTGCCGGATATCCGGCGTTGGCCGGATATCCGGCCGGTTACCGGATATCCGGCATTTTAAATCAGCCGGATATCCGGTATCCGGCCAAAAAAGTATCCGGCCCAACCCTAGTGGGAATACAACTACTAATAAGGGGTAGGAGCTATTTTCATTGGAAATGTAATTTTTAATCTAAAGAACTTGCTTTTTACCCTTAAGAATAATTTAATTTTTGCTTTTTATTTAGCTTTTGCTAAAGTTTAAAAAGTTTTATTTGTAACTTTACTTTTGCAAGTAGCAAGGGAATAAATGAGAGAGGAAGTCTATTAAAGAAAAGCATATAGAACACTATACGCCTACTAGTGGCCACTAGGGGCAAATGGAGGGGGAATTCTACATCCAGTTTTTAAAGAAAATAGTAAAATTATATTGGGGGGGGGGGGGTGCGATTTTGCTTGGGAGGTTGTAGGTACCCTCCCCAAAAAAGTTTTAAAAGTTGTTAATAACAGTTATCCTTCCTTTCCAGAGAATTTTAACATAATAAATCTAAAAATATAAACATTAAACTAGCTTTTTATTTGTCTATCTTTTTAAGCATCTGAAAATCGTTTGCACTTTAAATTATCTTTTTTTTTTCACCTTCCAGGGTTTCAATTATGCATTCTATCCTACTGTATAGTATGTTACTATTATATATAGTATCTTAACCAGTGGCATGCATAGCGATTTACAAGGGGGTGTTAAATCATTAGGGGGTGAAAAAAGGGCATTCCTTATTTCAATTTTAAAGGGGGTCTTGTAAATAACTTGTTATTTATCTATCAGTCTTTTTATATTGTTTATCTATCTATATTCATTTTCTAGGCTATCTGTACTGTTTATATTTCACCTGAGGCAACTAAACAGGTATTATTAATAAATTTCCATCATTTCATAACTATCACGCATCGTGAGTCCTTAATAGCTTTTCTCGTATTCATTCGAATCCGGCGGATAGGAACCGGTTCTCATCCATACGAAAAAACTATGTCTAGCATCGTATTATATCCAGCTTTCTACGAATATAAAAATGTACAATCATAAGATTAAAACCAGTTTTTTTAGCTAGTGCCTTCGGCACCTCGGGGTAAAAAAACTGGTTTTAATCTTATAATTGTACATTCTATATCCGCGGAATGCTGTTTATAATACGATGCGAGAAATAACTATTATTTCCTAACTCAATATTTATGTTTGTTACATTATAGTTGCCCTGTCAATTCTATTGTTGGCATTCTATCGATATGCAATCTAAAGGGTTTATTTAGACTATATGGCTTTAATAACCAGTGGTCGTGGCTGACACAATATCGACATATCGAAATTCTAATGACTTGATACAATTTTTGTTAGGGTGTCTTTTAAACTTTTTACCTGGATTTTTAAGGTATGACACCTGGCAAAGTGTAAATAAACGGCTTTATGACAAAGCCCAAATTGTGTCAATATGATCCATGTGACGTAATAAAAATAAGTGATTATCCAATGCCATCTCTTTTTTAGAGGTTTTCTTTCCTACTTCTCCTCTCATCTCCCTCATTCTATTACGTCACATGGATTATTTTTGACACAATTTGGGCTTTGTCGGCTTTATGCTTTGATAATCAAAAGCTTGCAAAATTAAAGGATGTATAAAACAATATTTTTTTGTTTTCACAAAATGTACCTTAATGAGCATGACATCCTCCCCTTTTCAAAATATATTTTTTTTAATTATGGGGGTAGTTCTTTGATTATTACTTTAGGTAAGGTTAGTTATATTTGGCACTTGGTATCCCCATAGGGGTGAAACATATTTCAAAACATGGGGGAGGGCATCAGTATTCAACACACTTTTTGTAAGGGCACCTAAATTTTACAGGTTTTCTAAAAATGATCATTGACAATGTTTTTGTTTATAGGTGAAGAAGAGCCGTTCCGGTCATAAGCTGCACAAAAGTAAATCTGGACACGACCAACAGCTCATCATGGCCGAACAACAGCAACAGGCATTTTAATTCAAAATAAATCCGCTTTCATTGATTCGAATAAAAATGGTGTTTTTAAAAGTTTTTACAATTATGTGCAACTGTACAATATTGAAAAGCGAATATTACGATTTACTCAAAACGTAGCTGACTGACGGACAGACGGATATTTCGGTACTAAAATATGGTTGAAACTGATATTTTTCTGAGGAATTATTTTAAAATTTGTTGACAGATGGAACAACAACAACAACATCAAGTGCAGGAATTCTCACAACAATCAGCACAACAACAATCCTTCCAACGTAAGTAATTCTGCGGTTTCCCTCAAAGGGCCTTGTCGAGTACAGAAGTCCCCCTCCCACCCTATGGAGTAATGCATATAAGAAAATACAAATTACCACAGTACGTTATAACATTTAATCAATGTAACTGGGGTGGGGTAGTGGTTCAGTGCTCGTTGGGCACTTTGAGGGGAAAAACAGTAATTCCGAATTCTTAAGCTCCGCAGCCACCGCCTAGCCGGCAACTGCAAAAATATAAAGCTAGATAATTACTATATTAAATAATAGTTATGTATGTCCTTCTGACTGTTTTTCTTCAATGAATCAATTTGTCTGTAAGGCTGCTTTCGCTCTCTTTAACTGTACAGATTCGCTACTATTGTCCGCAAACGTCCTTATTTTAAAGGTAAAAAGATTTGTCAAGATAATTTATCCTATGCAACTTGCATAGCAAATGCAATACTTTTTATTTTGTCTAAATTTATGCATTTAAATATACAAAATATGAAATATAAAGATGAAACAATATTTGTTCTAAAAAGGTTAAGAAACGATGACAACATTCATAAGTAGAAAAGCAATAAATATCTTAAAATTAAAACAATCATTTAAAACAGTAATTCGTCTTAAAACCTAAATAATATTTTTTTGAGGGGTAGGATCGTAATTCTACATTCTTCTGTTATTAAATTAAGGAATTTAGAAAATAGTTTGTTAATGGTTATGAAATAGCTACATAACCCTTTTTCCATTTTTACACTATATAAAAAAAGTTCAAAAATATAAAGATTTTATGACGTTTATTATAATATTAACCATTCAAAAGGCACTAGCAAAGATTTTTATATTGAAATCAAAAAAATTTAATAGAATAAAGATAGAATTAATAAAAATAATTTAATAAGTTACGTATAGAAAGGAATTTTGACAGTGTACCCTGCTTTCCTATCTATGTTGACCGCTGCATGCTAGCTCTGGGTGTTTCAATCAATTGCCCAATATATTTCATGCTATCAAATAATTGATTGCAAAAATTTTACAAAAGCAACGTTAACAAATAATAATATTTTTAGGAAAGATTTTCTTTGTTTTTAATCTACAAAGAAATGTTAATAGTTATTTATCATATTTTCGTAATATTGTGAATGCTAGAAAGGATATTAAAATTGGTCGATGACAAATTAATGCCACGCTGTATCATGGGATGGGGGCGTGATTGAAATGTGTAGTATACTCCTTTGATTAAACTCAATTTACGGGTTTTTATATAATTGCAACGTAGTTATAAGACTTTTGGTAGCAATAAATTGAGACGTTGGGTATCCCTCTAACTGAACCGATTTTTGATTAGTCAACGGTCTAAATTTGTCTCGGCCAGGATATGATTAAAAGCCTAAATCGGCCAAGGAATAGCCGAGTACAATATTTTTAAACTTAAAAAATTAAAAATAAAGAGCTAAATGATTTATTGCGTCTTTCTCTTTTTATCGACAGACGCACTTGGATATATTATTTTCATAATTAATTATATGTATTTCCCATGTTAACGTCACCTTATGTGTAAATTTGGTGAGCTACATTATTGAATAGCGTTGTTAAGTTAGGATGGAAGAATTTTGTAATGAAAGCAAAAGTGGGGTAGAGGATAAGGGATGGGGTAAAACGGGTTATCATAATGTTTTATTTTCTTGACTTTAAGTTAAACTCTATCATTAAAATTATTTCAACAATTTTGGTCATGTGATCAAAATTTGAATTTTCCTTCTACTATTGCCCCCTCTGGGGGCGAAGTAGGTGGAAATTAAAATTTTTGTCACTTGACCTTAATATTGGTGAAATAATTTTGAATGACCTTTCTTGTATAAGCAATATTAATAAAATATGATACTTGGTTTTGTCTCATTCTCTATCTTTTTCTTAAATTCAAAAAAGTCTATCAAAAAATTTACATCATCTAAGGGTGAACAATAAATATCTCTGTCTATTTTTCTCTATATTTCTTCCCCCTCCCCCCTCCCTCACTTTTCTGTCTATTTCCTTCTCTCTCTCCTCCTCTTTTGTACGTTCATTTATACAATAGAGATAACCTAGAGACAGCACAAGGGAATTTTGTTTACATTATGTATCAGCTATAAATTGTTGAATATCTTAGGTTAAAGCTTTCCTTGGGTGAAATATTTGAAGAAAATATTTCTTCCATCATATAATGTGAAGCGTATGACACAACATATAATAAGTTAGTTATAAATAATTTAATTTCTTATAATAAAGTTATCTTTCTAAAAATTATATCATTGCAAAATTTAGTTGCAAATAATGTTGCCTATAGGGCTGTATTTCATTTACAACAAAAAGTGAACAAAGGTTTCTTTTTAAGAAAAAAATGGGGTCAGATTGACCATCTATGTCTAATGTTTATACCCACATCAAATATTAAATTATAACAATGTACAGTAGAGTGGATCAATTTTGGACATTGAATTTGTAATCAACATTTACAGTTTAAACGTCATATAAGAAACCTAAATATAAAAAATTGATTTTGTCCTTGAGGGGAAATGGGGGGAAGGTGTTTCCATGCATTAAAAATTTTAGAAGTTTATTCTGGAGGTGCAACTTTTTTTCTTTTAAAGTATTGCTTTATGCATCTTTTTGAATTTGTCTTGTTGATTAATATAAGAATATCAAATTGGTTTTAAAAAATATTTATCCAAGCATGAAAAATCTTAAATTAAATGTAAAATCTCTTGGTTTTAAAATTTATTTATGGATTTTTCTTGCTAGGATCAATAGTTTTATAAACAGATTTTTTATTCTTATTCTACTCTTCAAGACAAAATTAGGAAGGTGCATAAAGCTATACTTTGAAAGAAAAATAATTGCCCCCCCCCCAAAAAAAAAAAAAAAAATTCTCCCCACAAGTGTCTTTCTAAAAGTTTACATGCATCAGCGAGCCTCCCCATTATTCAAAATATTTTCTTTTCATTTTTTGGTCTCTTATATGATGTTCAGACAGAAAGTGTATGTAGCACATTTAAAATTAGAAAATCATTGAAAATCAAGCCACTCTAATGTACAGCATTTATTTCTTCAATTCCACAGTACAAAATTATTCCTGTATTTAAATTTAACATATCATATAGGAAAAAATATTCTTGTATTTAAAATTAAAAATCATGTTGGAATTTTTTTTACAATTTTTAAATTTTTTAATAATGTACAGCAAATTATTTCCTTTTTATCTCATGTTTTGAAATTTATAAGATAATTAGAATAAATTACAGAAATAATGAAAGATTTAAAGAAGAGAGCGTCAGGGGGGGGGGTCGAGGGGGGTTTCCCCCCTCAGGAGAGGGGGGGTTAAGGGGGGTCTCCCCCCTCAGAAAAAGCTTGGGCTTAAATCTTCAACAAATAAAGAAAACAAAATTATTTTAAAAATTTCTTTTTTATGTTAAATATTATTATTTTTGTGACACTTGATTTTGAATGACGAAAAATGTTGAAATAAATAAAATATTACCCACTGTATGAAATGTTAAATTAGAAATCAATAATGATGTTGGGAAATTTATTCTCATTTTATACTCTGAAAAAAGGAATTGACAAAAAATAATAATTTTTATTCCAAACTTTTAAAACAGCATGCCTATTTCTTATTGGTTGACACTCAAATTAAAATAAAATAATGAATATTATTTCAAGACCAGAAATAAATTTGAAATAAATAATTTTCTTTCCCCTATATTTTTTATTCCAAAATGCCAAGAATTAATTTTGAAATAAAATAATTTTCTTTCCAATATTTTTATTCCTTTTTCTTATTGGACGTCATTATGTGTCCAATGAGAGACTAGTGTTTAAATATTTTAAAGCTTATTACAGCATTTATTTCGAATATGATAATAGCAACATTCTCACATTAAATGTGATAAAAGTGATTATAGACTATGGGGACTGAAGAATAAATTAGGAATTTTTATAGATCTAACTATTTTGGTTTGGTGCTCAGTGTTTATAAACTATGTTATCTGACACTTTATGCGCTCATGATATGCTTCAAAGAGATTAATATTTGCTTTTATTTATGTCAAAAGTTTTTTTGCTACTTTGATTGAACAGTAGCACCTCTCTGTTGCCTCTGTCTGACCGCCTAGCTGGGATATTTACAAACATATTTGAGCACACAGGGATACAGGCATAGATAAATAGAACACCTCTCTGTTCCCTCTGTCTGACCGCCTAGCTAGGATATTTACAAACATATTTGAGCACACAGGGATACAGGCATAGATAAATAGAACACCTCTCTGTTGCCTCTGTCTGACCGCCTAGCTAGGATATTTACAAACATATGGGAGCACACAGGGATACAGGCATAGATAAATAGAACACCTCTCTGTTGCCTCTGTCTGACTGCCTAGCTGGGATATTTACAAACATATTTGAGCACACAGGGATACAGGCATAGATAAATAGAACACCTCTCTGTTGCCTCTGTCTGACCGCCTAGCTGGGATATTTACAAACATATTTGAGCACACAGGGATACAGGAATAGATAAATAGAACACCTCTCTCTTGCCTCTGTCTGACCGCCTAGCTAGGATATTTACAAACATATGGGAGCACACAGGGATACAGGAATAGATAAATAGAACATCTCTCTGTTCCCTCTGTCTGACCGCCTAGCTAGGATATTTACAAACATATTTGAGCACACAGGGATACAGGAATATATAAATAGAGCACCTCTCTGTTGCCTCTGTCTGACCGCCTAGCTAGGATATTTACAAACATATGGTAGCACACAGGGATACAGGCATAGATAAATAGAGCACCTCTCTGTTGCCTCTGTCTGACCGCCTAGCTGGGATATTTACAAACATATGAGAGCACACAGGGATACAGGCATAGATAAATAGAACACCTCTCTGTTGCCTCTGTCTGACCGCCTAGCTAGGATATTTACAAACATATGGGAGCACACAGGGATATAGGGATAGATAAATAGAACACCTCTCTGTTGCCTCTGTCTGACCGCCTAGCTAGGATATTTACAAACATATGGGAGCACACAGGGATACAGGAATATATAAATAGAACACCTCTTTGTTCCCTCTGTCTGACCGCCTAGCTGGGATATTTACAAACATATGGGAGCACACAGGGATACAGGCATAGATAAATAGAGAATAAATTTATGTTTTTTACTATTTCTTTATTTTAATTCTCCATAATTTCATTTGTTGCAAATTAGGATTATTTTTTCTTTCATTGATTTATCACTATATTAGATACATAAATAAACAACTCTTTCTTCCTTATAATTCATCTTTCTAACTCTTTCTCTTCATTTATCTTTCTATCTCTCTCTTTATTTCTTTTTCGTTTTTCGTCCTCTCTGTACCCCATTACCTCCTATTCCTTTTTCTCTTTCTTTCTCTCCCTTTCTCATTATATCTCTTTTTCATTTAAAATATTTTTGTTAACATTGTATTTTTTCCTTCTTAGCGAGAGATGATTTTGCGTTACATACAGGCCGACAGACATATTCACATAAATAGAAGCTTTGAAAATAAAATCTATCCTTTCGAGAAATCTTAATTTTATGAAGCCAATATTTTTCTTAGCCTTTTCTAATTATTTGTTTAACAGAATACTTTTAAATCCTTCACGTCTTACCATATATATATCTATCTGTGCATTTGACATTTGGTGTGCATTCATATCCGCAAAATATTGCATTCGCATAATTTTTTTATTTCCTAAGGGAGGGGATATTTGGCTGTTTATTACACTATTCCCTTAAGTTTATAATAACGTTTTCTTATTCGTTGGCTTAATAACTTTGGGGACTTCTATTGGATTTTGATTGGTTGGATTACTAAATTGTATGTCCAAACGTTACAACCACCAACTCTAATCTAAAGAAGGAGTAATTTTGTGTATCATCATTGGGGATGAAGATCAATTTACCGGCCATTGTCTTATCCCTTTAGATACCTGGTTTTATTTTTCTTAAAAGATACAATAGCAAATGTATTAGGTGGGTGTTAATAGATGAATCATAGTGGAAAAGTTATTTTGTAATATTGTAATTATGTGCGGTGCTAATGATTTGCTAATGTGCTACATGTGCGGAAATGAATGCACACCCTGACATTTAAATGTCGGAATTGAGTAAGACTAAGCTAAACAGGCCAGGAATGAAAGGGACATGTATTAACATTGACGTCCAAAAGGGGAGTTAAAGTGGTGTTCAAACCTCTTAAATTAAGAAAACCCTCATTATCTAAAATACATTAGATTACCGCACTCAAACCTTTGAAACCACTTATTTTAAAGAAAAAGCTTGGACGTCCTTGATAACTGACATATTATCTATTTATTGCACTACCTTTTGAAAGCTATGTATCCCCTTTAATTCTGTAACTTAGACAGGTATATACTCAGGGATATTAAGGGATAAGACAATAGAAATTAATTTATATAATTATAAAATTTAACCCTTTTAGTAAATTAAATTTTTGGGGGCACTTCTAGATTGAAGCCTAAAAAATAAATTCAATGAAAGTACATTATTTTTTTGAGTCAACGAATGAGATAACGGGATTATAAAACTTTGGGTACCAGTGAAATTTACCAGTGCAATGTCCCCTCCATCCCTGAATAGGATAGGAAATATTTGAACTATCTCTCTTGGGGAAAATATTCAAATGCTAATGAATTTGAAAGGGCTAAATAAATATATTTATTATTGATAAATATTTTAAATCTTACATACTTTGTTGATTTAGTTATTAGCTATATAAACAAATAATAATATAATCAATCATCTTAAGAAATAAGACAATGATTATAATTAAAAGTACCCCTTCTATAGATTATAATAATTTGTTGAAAGTTTGGAAATTTCTAGTTTGTACCTAACAATCAGTATTTATTAGAAGTACCCCAAGTTTTTATGAAATTAATGAGATAATGTTATTTAGATTTATTATCCTAGATGGTTAATCAGACAAAATAATCTGTCCAACTAAAAAAAAAGATTTTCAGGCAGACGAAGCAAAGCTTTATTCTAAAAAATTTAACTGTTTATAGCTGAATTATTTCAATAATATGGTTGAATTGTTCCTCTACTATGTTCCGATTGGTCTAATAATAAGATTTATCATCTAGACTTTTAATATCTATTAGAAAAATATCAAAAAAATATTTATTTTTTTATTTTAGAAAGCAGCATGTCCCAATCTTTCCAGCAATCCTCTGTTCAACAATCCTCCATGTCCTCCATGCAGCAATCCTCCATGTCCTCCATGCAACAGTCAGCTGCCAGCTTCCAGCAATCTTCCAGCAGCAGCTTCAAACAGGTATGGTGGTCTCAGATAAGAACAGAAGTGGGAATGGATATAGAATACATGGATATTGTGAGAGATTCTTGCATACCCCTATTAAAATGTTTCTTCCAGCTAACTAATATAAAGATACTCCTTAACCCCCATCCCTCCCCCCCTATGGTGGAATGAATTTTCCAATATTTGAGGACTTCATTAGAATTTAGCAACCTAAATTGATGAAAAAAATTCCTTTTTCATAGTATCCATGTATTCCGTTGAAGAAATAGGGTGTATTCACGAAAATTTTACAATTCATTTAGAGCTTTGACTTTTATCTTAGTCTTTTTACATCTGTATGTCTGTCTGAATAAATCACTATAATCACCTAAACAATAGCCTAAAACCTACTAATACCATATTGGCTATTCTGTTTTTCATAATACTGAAGGTTTATCTTACACTTCACCATGAGGATCACATTCCCCCCAACACTACTCTCGTGCATTCTGTATTACACCCCTCTAAATTTTTTATTATGGGGAGTGTCAACTGGTGTATCACCAACATTTAAATATTAATGTAAATTACAACAAAATACATAATAATATATTTTTTTCCTATTTAGATTGATGAAGCACCTGTAAAGGTGAAACATTAATCATACAAATTTTATAGATATGTGTCATAACTAAAGACGTTAAAAATATGTTTCTTATGTGGGAAGTGGTAAATATTAATGTAAATTACAACAAAATAAATAATAATATATTTTTTTCCTATTTAGATTGATGAAGCACCTGTAAAGGTGAAACGTTAATCATACAAATTTATAGATATGTTTCGTACCTAAAGACGTTAAAAATATGTTTCTTGGGAAGTGGTAATGGTAAAAAATTGAAATAAGGTTTTTTATTACTTTAGGCTAAGTTACGTTGGGTTATAGTAAGTACTGGGTAGCAGGGTTAGGGCCTCCTGCAGGGGATAGCCCCAGAAACCTTAATGCACTCTAATATTAATACTTTATCCAGGCCTCAAGTTTCCAGCAATCAAGCAGCTTCCAGCAGTCATCCAGCTCCAGCTTCCAGCAGCAACAACAGTTTATTCAGTCTGGATCTCAACAACAACAACAGCAAATGCTGTAAGTACAAAAAATTGTTATATCCTTGTTTCATAATAATTTGGCCGCAATAAAGCCATTTACTATGAAACAATTAGTTGAAGATGTAATATTTTTATTATAATTTTACCTCAAAAAATATGACCATAAGAGGTTTTTTTTATTAGCAATATTTAAAGACATTTTGCTAATATGATATTTTATTTGTGTGTGTGTGGTTATTTTTCAGGCTTCACTCTGACCCAGACGAACAGGCGCTGGCACCAAGGTTTCTTTCCACAGCTGCTAATATCAACTGTACAGAGGGGGACCAGGTACATAGATAGATAGATAACTAGATAGATAGATAAAAGGGCTTAGCACCTAGGTTTTTGTCAACAGCTGTTATATCAACTGTACAGAAGAGGACCAGGTAGATAGATAGATAGATAGTTTTTTAAGCAGGTTTATAGCGGGATACTTTGTTATACATAAAATTATAGATGGGGAAGAAAATGTTAATCCTTATTTAAAAGGAACAGGGTGTCTATCTGACTGTATGTAGCGAAGAATCTAGATAACCGCTGAACTGATAAGTTCTTTCTTTGCAATGAAGTTTTATGTAGGCCTTAGGAAGGTTTTTAATTATTTTAGAATGGTAGCTCCAACTTTTCAATAGAATTTTCCTTTGTTCAGTTTAGGTGGATAAAAATAACAAAAATCAATGAAATAAAAACTATTTTTTTGGATACCCTTACAAATTCTGAAAACGCAAGCCACTTTTCAAATAAATATCCTTCGTTTACAAATTATGCCGTCGAATTTAGGTCCGGTTGACCTGCAGGGTTAGTGGCCGCCCTGATCCAGAAATATCCTGGTATAAAGCTGGAAAGTTGGTCACAGAGGATACCAGGCATAAGGTTAGCAAATCAAAACAAGCATTTTTCTGTAAAAAATCCGTAATTATAATAAAATATTTTGATCCATTAAAAATAATAAAATCAATAAGAGTTATTTTAACTTTAAATATTATACTATCCGAAAACTCGAGCTCTATCATATATGTTTATTTCTTACTAATAAAGGAAGTCGTTTTGTAAATATTTAAAATTGACAGTCTATGTGTAATAAAAGTTGTCGCAAATATAGGTATTAAATAATATTTTTTGTTGATATTTCCGTAGCTGTAGGTTATAATAAATTAACAAAGGTGCCATTCTTTGATAATATTTCTGTAATTTTAGGTTATAATAAATGAACAAGGGTGCCATGCTTTGCTAATATTTCCGTAATCATAGGTTATAATAAGGGAATAAGGGTGCCAATCTTTGCTTATATTTTCGTAATTCTAGGTTATTATAAATGAACAAGGTTGCCATGCCTTGCTTATATGTTCCACAATTCTCGGTGACGCCGGAGATATAGTTTGCTTGGCTAAAAATACAAGTGGCGAAGCCTCTTTTAAGGTATTAAACAATAAATGATAGATTTTAAATTAGTTTTAAGTCATCAAATATCTTACAAATGAAAAGGCAATAATCAATTTTACAATTATCAAAATAAAAACATATATTGATTAGAGAAGACAAAAGTCAATAGATGTAAAAATAATCTCTCTCCAAAATACTACCGAGATTTTAAGAGTCCTATGTCATCTCCCTTTTAAAATAAAATGTATTCTCAAATGAATAAGTAAAAAAAGATATATATATATATAAATTATTGAAAGATAGAATGATAGATTCATAGATAGGAGAATATTCGATAATTTCCCTCAAAGCTCCATATCGAGCACTAAGCCCTCCCTTACACAATAAATTGAAACTTTAGGGAATGGAAAAATTGTTTGTTTGTTACTTTAGGAGACTTTAGGTTACCCTATACCAAAGCCCTTAATTTAGTAATGGGGGGGGGGGGGCTTCTGTGCTCCACAGACGTTTTGAGGTAAAAGCACCGAATATTGAGATAGATAGATAATCCTGTAATGGTTTAGTGTAAGCTGGGAGTGTACCCCCGAGAGACCCGGATCCCACCCTCCTTCAGCCAGAGACTCGAGTCTTGCCAGATCCAAGCTGGAACCAGGAATATATGGATACTTTGTTTCAACTTAATTAGATTACCTTAAAAGCCAATAAAAAATACTTTCTTAATAAACTTTAAGGGCCTCCTAAATTATTTTTCAATGATTCTTTTTTAAATTTTAAAGTGTAGGTAATGGTTGATAATAAAAGGTATTATAACATTTTACAAGATTTTGAATATAATATTAGAAGATTTTTATGGCAATGATTTTGGTAATCCGGCTATCCTATTGCCGATTATCTGAATTTTTTTTAGGAGCAAAATTTATGTTACCAAACATTGATTATGTAAGTTAAGAGTTGAAGGAAAATCTAACCATTTTTGTGAAGTTGATATTTAAGATTAATTGTAGGCCCTTGTATATGCCAGTTACATAATATTCGCGCCGCCTTTTGGACACTAGAACTTTTTAAAGTTTATTAAAAAACTGAGTTGAAAATAAATTTGCTTGAAATGAAGTATTCGTCATAGGTTAATCCTTAACGTGAAGGCCACAGGACAACCTGTGCCAGGTTTAACCTGGCAAAAGGTATGATACAATTATTATTCAAGGTTTATGGGAAATGATTTAAAAATCAAAGATAGGTTTAGTAGCAGATTATTTTTTTTAATAGAAAGGTAGGGAGACAAAGTGTCTTAAAAATCAGCCATGTGACGTCATAAAAATGAGGGAGATGATAAAAAAAGTTTTAAAGAAACCCATAAAAAGGGATAGACTATCCCTCATTTTTATGACGTCACATGGCTGATTTTTTTAGACACTTTGTCCCCCTACAAAAGAAGTTCTGTTTATTAGGGGTTTACTAGACAATTAAGGAAAACTTTGGGATTAAGTTAATGGTACGTGTCTTTCTATATATTCTTTTATTAAAAGTAGTAAGGACATAAATTTTTTGGGGGGGAGGGATCGCTTAAAACTCGCCCTGTACCCATATATAGCGTCGTCTGAAAGATCTAAACGAACAGACAAAAAATAAATATTTTAGAAAACTGTATATCAGTTCAAAGTCTAATTATATAAAATATTACAAAAGTAAAAATTTACTAACTTTTTCATGTTTGAAAGTCTAGAAAAAATTATATTTGATGCAATAGAATTGGAAAAAAATATTGATAATAAGCTTAACTAAAGAATGCTAAAAATGTGTAAAATTTGTTGCTCTACAGCTCACGAAAAATCCAGGAAGCCAACTTTTTTCACAGCAAATTTAAAAATTAAAATAACTATTTATTGCATCATATTACTGTCAGCTATCATCGGTTATTCAAATGAAAATTAAAAGATTTAAATCAGTTTTATTAGCCCCAAGGGACAAGGTCCGGGTTAACAAAACAATTTTTATTTTATGATTTTTATTTTAATATTCGTGAAAAATTGTCTGTAATACGATGCTTTACATCAGTTTTCAGTATGGCTGAGAACCGGTTTTAATCAAGAGAATATCCATCGGTTTTGAAGCCATACTGGAATTTGTTTACGTATGAATACATATTTTAGTAAAAAGGCTTATTCAAGACAAAAGCTTTTTTGTTTGTGTGTTATTGTTTTTATCATTTTTCATTAGCTGCAAATTGAGTAGAAAATTTGTGTTTGTTTTAACTAAAAAAAAGACCGAGACATGATGTCGTAAAAACTCCTAATCAAATACTTGAAATTTTTACTTTGAAATTGCTGAGAAACTTTAATTTTAGAAAATGTCAAAATAAAGATTTCGAAGAAAGACTTTAATTATTTTTTTTATGAGAGGGAGAGTGCAATTGCTTGAAAAATAATGTAGAACATTACAGCGAAAGTTTGCTTAGTGATCTGCTTTTTTAATACCTATTATTTTGTTGAAAATTTGTATTCTAGTGTTTAACTTTTGTGTGTTTTTGTTTGCCTAGGATGGCTACACCCTCCAGCCGGGACCTGGAGTCATCCTGTCCGCAGATCCTGCCACCGGCAGCGGCCGCCTCGAGATGGCCGTCGCCCAGGGTGGCTGGTACGAGTGCACCGCATTCAATACAGCGGGTAGCTGCACCACGCGGGCAAGAGTGGCGGTGGTCGATGCCAACCGTCAATCACCGCTGCCACCGGCAGCCACAGGGCCTAATTACATTCTGCCTACCCATACAAGACCTATTCCTACTGAGTAAACTTTTATTATAGATTGTTTTTGTTTAAGTTTGATTTGCTTTGTTATTTTTTTTTATATTTGTACATACATATATTATTTAAGAGGTATTATTTCAAAACTTGAATATTATAAATAAGGATGATAACATTCATATAAGCGAAGCCTAACAAATTAAGAGACCAGAAAAAAAATTACAGAGTATAAACGCATTCCTATATTTAACAACATTTAAAAATCTGAACAAAAATTCTTATTGATTTATTCCAAAATTATTTAATTGATAGACAGACTTTTTAACTTGAAATTGGATACATTAAATTTGGCTGAAATAGAGAAGATATTTTCACAAACACGATAGGTTTGATTGGGGGAAGATTAATTTATCTTCATTTATAGGAAAGAAGGTGAACAGGAGGTAGTTTACCTGAAGCACGTAGAGAGACAAGCACAAGAGAAGAGAGAGGAGGAGTTTGTCCAGAAGTACCCAGCTCCTCAAATCATTACTCCACTTAGGTATGTGATTGTTTTTTTTTGGTTTGAGGAACAAAGAAGGTCCCTAAACTTTTGAGGACTTAAGTTGAGAGAGAGGAAAGTTAAGTACCCCCACTCCTTAAATCATTACTTCTCTTATGTGAATATTTAGAATAATAATATTTTTTGGTATTGGGGGGGAAAAAGGGAGGAGACATCTGACCGTAATTTACTCTGGTTCCCAAAGTTTGATAACCACGTTATCTAATTCGTTTTACTTTTATTGAATTTTGATTGGTTGAATCCAAACTAGCTGTGTTTGAAGTGCTCCCTAAATAATTCTGATATATTTTATTTGTTTATAAAAAAAAATCTTCCAATTTAATTTGAAAAAATCTCTTACATTCTTGAATGTTTCTTTAGAATTAAGTTGTTATCTAAGAAAAGAAAATATGCTTCTAAATACGCTGAATTAAAAATGTAAAATTACTTTGTTTGTTAGTAACTCATGATGAATTTATGAAGTTTCATTAATAAAAATCCTTTGTCATAATTTAAGAGCAATTTGACATCAGCATGGCGTTTGATGCAAAAAATACATTATTTTTACTTATTTTATCCATTCTCTATAATGCTGTCTTTATTCAAAATTAAAAAGAAATTATTAGCGGACAAAGGGTTTTTTATTATTAGTTTCTTCTTGCTTATAAAAAAAAGAAGCTTCTATCTTAATAGAAGTTTTAATTATGAATTTTTATTAGTAATAATTAATGTTTCAGGGATATTAAAGTAAAGGAGGGACAAACTGCCAAATTTGAGATGAAAGTTGGCCCCGTAGGAGACCCCAGCATGATCGTGGAGTGGTACTTCAATGGAGTTCTTATGCAAGCTAGTAAGTTTCTTTTTTTAAATGGCACTTTTGTCATAGAGGAAGGGTATATTAGGCTGTAATTTACACTGGTTCCCAAAGTTTTATAAATACTTCCTTTCATTAGTTTTCCTAAAAACGTTGTTTATAGGTTCACACTAGAAGTTTACAAACTTTTCAACCAATAACTTTAATCTGCAGAAGGTTTAAATTTACTTATAATTATCAAAGTTCATAATCTTACTCTTATCCTTTACAATCCTTGGTAAAATTAAAAAAGAAACATTTTTTTGTGTACAACTATTTTCCTATTAAGGCTCTCGTGTGAACAGCAGCTGCCAGTTTGGGTACGTGGTGATGAACATGTTGAACAGCGCCCAGAGCGACGCTGGCGAGTACACCTGCCTGGTGAAGACTGACGCCGGCTCTGTCCACTGCAGCTGCGTCCTCAGTGTTGAGGCCAAGAAGGAATTAGTTAGTGAGAGTCATAGCTCTAATCTTAGAATGGTTGAGGAGTCACATCATACCCAACAGGTAGGATAGAATATCCTATGGAATTCAAAACTTATGTCAAGATTTTTTTAATTCAAAAATACTTGTCAATGTCAATTTATTCATGGATTCAAAGCATTTTTTATAGTAATTTTATCATGGTCAGATAAAAAAATATATTTGAACTTTGATGGTGATTCCAAGGATGATTAGGCTTGAAATTATAGATACAGTAAAATAAATTGAAATTTAATAAAATTTGCAATTTACAAATATTACAAGTAAGACATGATAATGATTAATAAATATTAAGGTTGTGATTCAAGAGGAGGTGGTGCCCGCCCCTAAGTTCACCCGTCCTCTGCAAAATCAAACCCCAAAGCCAGAGGGAGCCACCGTCAAGCTTGAAGCTCAGGTAACAAAATCCCCTCCCCCCCCCCCCCTACTGCCATTTTGAATTTTGCATGAAAGACCTTATTTGTAGCAGACACAAAAATCTGACAAAGTCAGACGCCATTTTAAATTTGTTGTACCAATGACCCTATTTAAAGCAAACTAAATAGATAACATTGGGCGCCATTTTAACATGGTTATTTCTCCCTTAAAGATGTATTAAACTTTAAACTTTTCCGCCAACTAAAATATGAAGTTTATTTTAATTGTTTATTGTGTAGGTATCCCCAACATCTGACAGCTCTATGAAGATTGAATGGTTCAAGGATGGAAGAGCTATCACTGCCAGTTCCAGGTAACATAACGGGTTCCAAACCGTTTTTAACCTAACCTAACAAAAATAGCAAATATAGGGTATTAGACGCAAATCTACTTTGTATGATTAATTGTCTCATAATCCTTCTGTCTACAATACTTGATTATTTCAACTAAGTAGTTGGCAATGTTTATAACACTGTTGCCAACAAAAATTAATGTAATAATTTGGTTATATATTACTGATAAAATGATTTTAAGTAAAAAAAATTCTATCTATAATACAAAGTAGCTTGATGTCTGTCCGTCTGTCTGTCTGTCCGTCTGTCTGTCCGTCTGTCTGTCCGTCTGTCTGTCCGTCTGTCTGTCCGTCTGTCTGTCCGTCTGTCTGTCCGTCTGTCTGTCCGTCTGTCTGTCCGTCTGTCTGTCCGTCTGTCTGTCCGTCTGTCTGTCTGTCCCTTAAGATCTCGGTAACCACTGAACCGATCGGATTCTACTCTTCAGGGTATATACCTATTGGTCCTGTGGTGGTTTTAAGCTATTTTCTTGGGGGGTGAGACACCCCCAATCCCCCAAAAAACTAAAAAAAACCACCCCCCAAAAAAAAAATTTTAACATTTTTTGTAAAATCTCAGTAACTGCTGAACAAATTGGGCTCTACCCTTCTGGGAATATACCAACTGGTCCTTTGGTGGTTTTAAGCTATTTTCTTGGGGGGTGGGACTTCCAAAATTTTTATATTTTTTACTTTTGTAAACAAAAACCAGTAATTGGGGTGGGGGAACCCCACTGCACCATGGGGCGAAGCCCCCATGAACCCCCCCCCCTCCTCCCAAAAAAAAAATTTTTTTAAATATTTTTTTTTACAAATTTTAATTTTTGTGTATGCGAACAACCTAGGTTTAATTTATCGAATTGAAATTTTTGTGTATCCAGCAAACAACCTGGGTTTAATTTAAACGAATTGAAATTTTTGTGCACAAAACGCACAACCTGGGTTTAATTTTACCACAGAGTAATTTAACAAAGAATAATTTTTTTGAATATTTCTACATAGGAGGGTTAACTTCCCATTACTTCATAGGGCGAAGCCCCTAGAGGCTAGGGGCGAAGCCGCTAGTTTATATTAAAGTAATTAAAAAGTTTGTTTTTATGTGTAATTTTGGATCCTAAAGATTTTTTGTAATAGGATTGGAACAATCTTCAGCTTTGGATATGTTTCCTTGACCATTTCTGGTCTGAGGAGTGATGATCAGGGTACCTACACCTGCAGGGCTACTAATAAGAGTGGAGAGGACATGACTCAGGCTAATGTTACGGTCCAGGTACATAGATAGATAGTTAGATAGATAGATAGATAGATAGATAGATAGATAGATAGAAAATAGCAATGAATTTTACTTGTGATCTCTATCTGTCAGGATTAATAATTAACTTTTGTTTTAAGGTGTCTACCACCCTGACAAGCTCAACTGGTCTTGAGGAACAGCACGCCTACATCCAGAAGACGGAACAACTAGAGATGTACCAGGCATCCAAGCACAGCAAGGTTGAGATGAACTACGAGCAGCCCACACAGGCTCCAGAGTTCAAGACCCAGCTCAAGGATCAGGCTGAGGTGAAGGAGGGTGGCTTTGCCCATTTTGAGGCCAGGCTTGAGCCTATGGGTGACCACACCATGAAGGTTGAGTGGTTCAAAAATGGTAAGCCAGTGGAGGCTAGCTCCAGGATTACTTCTTTCTTTAATTTTGGTTATGTTGCCCTGACTGTGAAGCAGGTTGCTATGCATGACCAGGGCACCTATACCTGTGTTGCCAGCAATGCTTGTGGCAAGACCGAGACCAGTGCTCAGCTGAAGACTGTCGTCAAGGCCGAGTCTGAGTTCCAGAGCAAGTCCTGGCAGAGTGTTCAGTCCATGGAGCAGACAAAGGTGGAGAGACGTGAGGAGATTATTCAGGAGGTCACTTCTGCTCCCAAGTTCATGTCTGCTCTGAAGGGCACCACTGTCATTCTGGAGGGACAGAAGGCCCACTTTGAGTGCCGTATTGAGCCCCAGAACGATCCCAAGATGCAGATTCAGTGGTTCTTTAACGGTCAGGTGTTGTCTGCATCCAGCAGGATCCAGACATTCCATGACTTTGGATATGTTGCACTGGATATTCACAATGTGAAGAAAGAGGACTCTGGTGTGTATACTCTTGTTGCTACCAACGTGCTCGGCACTGAGAAGGCCAATGTTGAGCTTAGAGTTGATGCTCATGCCGCTGTCGACTTTACTTCCTTCCACTCAAAGGCCTATGAGGAGACACAGAGGTTTGAGTCCAAGCATGTTGTGAAGCAGGAGTTTGAAGAGGTTGTGTCCTCTGGTGGACCACCTGTCTTCAAGACAACCCTGGTCGATCCTGAACCTGTCGGCGAGGGCAAGAACATCCATTTGGAGGCAAGATTAGAACCTATTGGAGATCCTTCTATGAAGGTTGAGTGGTTTTTCAACGGCCGTCCTCTGACCATTGGCTCAAGATTCAAGACCTACAATGACTTTGGCTTCATTGCCCTGGACATTCTGGGCGTTACTCAGCTGGACGCCGGCAAGTACAGCTGCCGTGCAACCAATAAAGTTGGCGAGGCCGCCACCAGTGCTGACGTCACCATTCTTGCCAAGAGCAGCATCATCACCGAGACTGACAATGAGTCTGCCATGCAACAGATCTCCTACCTGGAGGCCGAGAAGGTCACCCTGAAGACTGAGGAAGAGGCTATGGCCGTTGCCCCAAGCTTCACAAAGCCTCTGAAGAGTGTGGAGACACCTGAGGGACAGAATATCCATCTGGAGGCCAGGCTGGCTCCAACTGGAGATTCTACCATGAGAATTGAATGGACTGTCAACGGCAAGAGCCTTAAGACAGGTACGAATATTTAAAAACATTTTAATCCATCAACAAACAAGTTATTATTTGAAATTGTCAGTAAAATTTTCTTTTATTATAAACTAGTTGCAAAGCTTAAAATTAATCTTTATTGAAACAAAATGTATTGTTTAGGTCACAGATTCCGTCCTGCTTATGATTTTGATTATGTTGCTTTGGACCTTCTTAGTGTTTACCCTGAGGTAAAAACAATTTTTTTCAAGTATGGCTTCGAAACCAATTAATATAAGTTAGAATAGAACTGGTTGTCAGCCATACTGAAAATCTATGTATAGCGTCATATAACAGACCTTTTTTTCCACGAATATTCAAATAAAAATCATAAAATCTGTTCAAGTTTTAATCCTAAAGTTTTCATTTTAATATTCGCGGAAAGCTATCTATGATATTATGTGATAAATAACTATTATTTATTATTTATCTTCTAATTACCTAACCTTTCATTTCTGTTTGCCTAACCTTCTTATGCTAGGGAACTCTTTGATAGGGCAATTGACGGTAAACAAATTTTCCTCACCCAACAAAAAGATCTATGCGTGAATTTCTCCCGGTGGTTTCCCTAATATCATATAAAATTTGGAAATAATTGTCTACTACCAACGTTGAGAGATGGGATTTGGACCGAAAATTATTACAGTACTAAACGTTTTATCACCACAATATCTTATTTGCTGGCTAAAAGCTTTAGGCAGTTTTAAGAAAGCTTGATTTTGTGGTTCAAATAGCAGTGTCCAAACATTTTAACTATTTTTAATCTACAGAACGGGCAATTTTGTTCAACAGAGTTGTGAATGCACAACAATTTATCGTGCATTTATTTTTTTCCTAAAGACTTTGGATACTAATTATTATATTTGCAGGATTCTGGAGTGTACCAGTGTACTGCCAGAAATGCATATGGAGAGGCAGTCACCTCTGCTACTGTCAAGATCTTTGGTATGTAAATACATTATATATAGTAAATATTATTCACCCTTTTTGAGGTAGCAATGAACAATATTTAAATATTAATTAGTCAACCTCAAAATTGGTTATTAATTCCTAAGTGTGTATATTTTCGAAGAAAAAAATTATAGGACTTCTTTTTTCGTGTTTCTTATTTGTTTATGTTTTTGTAATAATAAACAGGGATCTTAAGGGATAAGACAATGGACGGTAAATAAAAATTATTAAAATCCAAAATGCTACTACAGTATAGATTAAAATCATCCGGGGAAAAGTTTGGCCACTAAAAAATTTTACTTGCTAATTAAGATTTTATGAGCCCAAAGTTTTTAGATATAACATGTTTATAAAACTTTGGGTACCAGTATAATTTACAGTCCATTGTCCTTTCCCTATCTGGCTTGCTTTTATCAGCAGGGCTGAGTCACGCATAAGCCTCAAATTTAAACCAACTTGTGAGCAAAAACAAATTCCAGAAAGATGGATAGTCTGTTCAGGAACAGGTTTCGACATCCATTTGAATTTAAAAGTTATAAAATGAATATTTCACTGAGGCTCACGCGCGGCTGTCGAGCCCTGTTAGTATGACAGCTACCATAATTCTGGATGTTTTAGAATTAGGGCAGGCTGGGATGGAAAGTTTTAGCTACGGTGGAATGCAACAACTACACGCCCTAGAAACTAGGTACATACATGACAATACCAAAGTTTCAAGAAAATAAAAGAAATAATAAACAGTTTTCAAAATGATGTTGCTAAAAATGGATATAGAATACGTGGATATTATGACAGGGAGATTTTTGTTGTCAATTTAGGTTGCTGTTATAGTCCTTAAACAATACGTACCTCCATGGTCAAGAGAGGGGATGGGATAAAGCCATAATGAGGGGGAGTGTGGGGGATATTGTTATATTAGCCAACTGGGAGAAATATTTTATCTGGGTATGCGAGAATCTTTCACAATGTCCACGTATTCTATTTTTATTCTTAAAAACTATATGCATAATCAAGCAATAATATTAGGTATACTTATTTTCTTTCAAAGGTACACCTATTGAAAGTCAATAAGTTGCCCATCTCTTAAATTTAGTATAACAACCAATCACTCATTTGATACACGACCTTTGTCTGATGGTCCTGACTTAGCAATGCATATAATATACCATTACTTTATCCTATATATAGCCATTTGAGTAAAACACTAACAGGGGAAGTGGTTAAATAACTGTATGTCCCATTCCAAAGGACCCTGTGCCGACTTTCAATTGATTCTTTGAAAATAACTAATAGAGTCAGGAATATTAACACAACCAAAAGAGCTGAAAGCAATTTGCTAGCAGACGGAAAGGGTCCTTAACAGGGAGATACAGAGTTGTCTGGTTATACATCTATACTATAAATTTATTGCATAGCCTTATCTTACTAAGAATCCTCGAAAATAGATAACATTTTTTTACAATATTTCATAATTAAGAATTATCAAAAAAGACATTTTAAAATTGAAAGTTTGCGGTCAATATTGTAAGAAATGTTTATTTTGTCGCCAGGAGGGAGAATGTTATTCAATACAATAATAGTTGTTAGTTTGAAAATTTTTCCTTTTTGGAATCATATTATAGATTCTTGTTTAAGCAAATTATTTTTTTTAAATCTAACTAATTTTATAGAAGATACATATATATGAAAAGGTGATTTTCTGATATTTATCTTCTTTTTATTTCTCATCCCATGACTTTTTGTGCTTCGCTGCTTATGGATGTTATCATTATTGTTTTTATGGATATTTATCTCTGTTTACTTTTCTCGTTTGTCCTTGCGGACGACACTTTTCATGCGACATAAATTGTTCAATTTATTACATTTTTAAACATCTACAAAACAAAATTACTTTTAATCAAGGATGATTACGTCATATTTTAGGTAGTAAAATCAGCTTTAAGCCATCGATCTTATTCATGAATTTTCATATTCATGAATTTTCTTAAAGCAGAAAGCTGAATATATTTCAAGCAATGAGTATAATGAATATACATTTTTGTAATTGTTTATATTAAGTATGTGTGTGTGTGTGTGTATAGGTGTTCAATCCACATATTTGCAAAGTAAATCTAATTGCTATAATATATCACAACTGCGATCTTTTTTAGATCAAAACATTGGATGTATTAGGATTATTATTACGGCATCAAATTTTGAATTTTGTGGGTATGTCAGAAAAACTGTATGCTATTATAATGGATATATTATTACTTGGATGTTACACCGGCTTTTCATGTTCCCTAATAATTGAAACTCGAAGAGGGCTAAAATAACGATAACCCCCACTCCATCCACCCCTTCCCACTACTGAACGATCTGACCAATAAATGAGTTACATGTTAGCAACCTAAATTGGCAATAATTTTTCCTTTGTCATTATATCCACGTATATTCTACATCCATTGCTATCATTGCAAGTGAGATTTTCGAATATGCATTCCTTTGCTAATATAAAAGTATGCGGAATTGTTTGAACACCTTGTGTATATACAGATGACCGGTTATATCCCTAGCTGGGAGCTATAAGCACTGTGTATAAATTTCCCTTTCACTTTCTATTACTCAGGAATAAAGAGATAGGATAATATAAGATATGTTAATCTTCTTTTGAATTATATTATGCTTGATTCTTATTACCCTTTTCAGTCTATTTACGTTAAGGGAAGGGTTGTAGACTAATTAAACTTACATTGTCCTCACTTTTCATATGTCTCATTTTATAATAGTTATTTCTCGTATTCATTCGAATCCGGTGGATAGGAACCGGTTCTCATCCATACGAAAAAACTATGTCTAGAATCGTATTATATCCAGTTTTCTACGAATATAAAAATGTACAATCATAAGATTAAAACCATTTTTTTAGCCCGTGCCTTCGGCAACTCGGGGTTAAAAAAACTGGTTTTAATCTTAAAATTGTACATTATATATCCGCAGAAAGCCGTTTATAATACGATGAAAGAAATAACTATTATAGCATCTTATTATAGACATGTTTTCGCAGATATTAAAATGAAAAATTAAGTAGATTTGTTAGCCCCGAGAGGCTAAAGGCCCTGCCTAACAAAACTGGTATTAAAATTAGGATGGCTATACCTAATTTTTCAGTATGGCGGAGAACTGGTTCTAATCAAGCGGTTATTAATCGGTTTCAAAGCCATACTGGAATAGTTATTTCTTGCATCGTATTATAAACGGCTTTCCGCGGATATAGAATGTACAATTATAAGATTTTAACCGGGGCTAAAAAAACTGGTTTTAATTTTATGATTGTACATTTTTATATTCGTAGAAAGCTGGATATAAAACGATGCTAGACATAGTTTTTTCGTATGGATGAGAACCGGTTCCTATCCACCGGATTCGAATGAATACGAGAAAGATTATTAAAGAGTTCTGTAAAAATTTTGTTGAGCTTTTGAGTAGCATCTAATAAAAATCCCATAAACGCACCCGTTTTATACAGAAAAACAATTATTTTCTATTGCATTGTCCTATCCATGACCACCTGCTTAATTCCACAATAACATGTACATTTGTTAGATAGTAAAAATTCCTTCACAAGATTAAAAATAATGATATCCTAAGTCTAACATAAAATCTCAGAGAAAGGGTTAAATGAATAGGATAATAATAAAGAAGGTGTATCAACTATTTTTTTTATAGCTAGCCGGTTCTTTTAGTAAGTAGTAGATGTAAAATTTTTCATAGAATTCAGATATGCAATCGGTTTTTTTGTAGACCTCTTATTTTTTAAGTAATTTAAGTTTAAAAAAAAAAAAATTAAGTCGATTTTAAGGTACTAAAATGCAACAAAAAAAAGAAAGAAAATGGTCATTATGAACAAAAATAGTAAGATCTTTAATTTGACACCTTACTTTTTCAATTCTGTCAGGTAATTATTGAAAAAATCGATTTTTTTAAACCCACGAGAATAAAAACTTAGAACTTAATTTTATTATTTCACAAATAAAAAAATATGGGTTCATATATACCATTAGAATCAGAAAAATATTACGAATCCATTGTAAGCAAAATTGAAAAAAAAAGTTTACAATATAGTATATAAACTACAATAAAAGGAATTATATGAAAATATCATATTATGTTGTACAGGCAACGTCTTAATTCTTCAATTGAGTATAAAAATGGGAAGGGGGTAAAGAGGGGGTAAAGAGGGGATAAAAAAGGGAAGACAATAGTGTTGTCTGAACAAAAAAAATAATTGGCCATTTCTGTAATTTTTTAATTTTTTAATTTTTTTCAATTTTGCTTACAATGGATTCGTAATATTTTTCTGATTCTAATGGTATATATGAACCCATGTTTTTTATGTCTGTTTGAGAAAATATTTAGGTCTAAAGTTTTTATTATACCGAGGTTAAAAAAATAGATTTTTTCAATAATTACTCAACAGAATTTTAAAAGTAAGGTGTCAAATTAAAGATCTTACTATTTTTGTTCTTACTGACCATTTTCTTCTTTTATTTTGTTGCGTTTTAGTACCTTAAAACCGACTTAATTATTTTTTTTAAAAACTTAAATTACTTAAAAAATAAGAGGTCTACAAAAAAACCGATTGCATATTTGAATTCTATGAAAAATTTTACATCTACTACTTACTAAAAGAACCGGCTAGCTATAAAAAAAAAAGTTGATACAACTTCTTTGGAATTGAAATGAGTAATAAATGTATTTTTCTATAAAAGTTATAAAATGTTGGAGCAATAGCTTATCGTTTAAACCGAAAAAAAAATTATTAACTCTTCTTTAATAAAAAATATTAGAGTCTGTAGTCCTAGGATCTAGTGGTTCTGTATAAAAAAAAAAGGGGGCAGAAAAATAGCCAAAAACAATTCTATGGCTTGAATATAAAAAAGAATTGCTTTAAACCATCGCTGTACCTATGTGAAGCTTCACCAAAAAGGAAAGCCTAATCATTATAGTAGTTATTGAGATCTTTGGATGATTTTTGGTCATTTTATGGGAAAATAGTTTATTATAGAAATTAAGTCTAATTTTGGATGTATCTTCAATAAAAAACATTTGAACTTTTTAACATTTCCTAAATTCATGTTAATATCTGTAGCTATAGAAACAATAAATAATTGGCTGGGCAAAATTTATTACATTTCTTACATTGATTTAGATAAAATTATTCTTAAATTAAATTATATTATATCATTAACAAAGTTTCATGTCTTTCAGATGATTCGGGAATAGTCCCTTTCGAGGCAACGCATCTTAAGGGGCGATTTGTCGTATTTTTCACAGTAGCTTTCCTCCTATTGATAGCCCTTGCGGTAGGCTCTAACCCTGCGGGGCCAATTGCCTAACCCTGTGGGGCAATCACCTAACCCAATATAACCTAACCTAACCTAAAATAACCTATAAAAAGCCATTTTAAAAATACGACTAATCGCTCCTTAAGGAGCGTTGCCACGAAAGGGACTATTTCCGATGATTATTTCATTCTAATAAATTTAATAGACAAAGAGACCGACTTAGATTTATTAAATAGATTTATTACCCTAGATGGTCAATAAGACACAATAATCTGTCCAACTTTTAAAGGTATCTCTATGTTGTTTAAATTTGGTAAAATAAGATTTTATCAAATATTAGATCAGACTATCAGACAAAGTTCATGTAATGAAAGCGTTGGTAATGCTGTAATAATAAGAGATGGTTAATATCATAACAAATATTTAAGGGTTTCTCCAAAAATTCCTATTCGAGCAGAGAATCCACCCCTCCCTAACTTTTTCAATAAATAAAGAATAACAGTGGGGTAGTTTTTTTTGTAAGTTTCCCCCCTCCCCCCAGGAGTTAAGAATTAAAAACTAATCACTCCCCTTATTTTCAATTTATCTAAAAAAATAAGGGGTATTCTGTGCCCGCTAGTCACTTTGAAGGGAAAACCCCCAAATACACTTACTTGAATATTATAACATTGTCATTGTGTGTGTGTGCTCACTAAGATCTGCAGAAGTGCGTTGCAGACGTCCTAATTACGACGAGGATGAGTCTGTTGTGTTGGACCAACAACCAGCGTTTATACACAAGCCACGCAACCTGGGATGGATACTTAAATAATTTTATAAAATGTAGCAAAATCATACTTTTAGAAGAAAATAAAATAGATTTTTGAAAAATTTATCATTTAAAAATCAGGTTTGATCAAAGATTTCTTTCGAGGTAAAACAGCTTTTTTAAAATATCATTTCTTCCTACCCTTAATCAGCAAAAATGTTCTACATGTTCTCTTTGCTGTTCTTATATTATTACTTTTGCAACACATTCGTCGCTTTATTTGTGTATGTATCCTTATAACAGAAAGACACTTAGGATCTCCTATTTTTTTCTAAAGATCTTATCTTGCAAAACGTTCCTTAACATTTCTTACTGCCTCCCTTCTTCAAAATAAAGTCTACAAATTGGATCTGTTAACAATTAATTTTGGTAGAAATTATTTAAGTATCGCACCCAGGCTAACCTAATCGAGGGTCAGAACGCGCACTTCGAGGCGAAAGTGACGCCAGTCACCGACCCCAACCTCTACATCGAGTGGTACAAGGACGGCAAGCCGATCACGATCGGCCACAGGTTCCGGCCAATACACGACTTTGGCTACGTGGCCCTGGACATTGTCGGACTAATATCTGAAGATAGCGGCACGTACACGTGTCGGGCGGTCAACAGGGGTGTTCCCACGCATACGCAGATTTATCCTTTAAAATAAAAGTAACAGGATGTATGTCTGCTTGTGTATTTTGTGTTTGTAGAGAAGGGTATCTGCTGATATGGTCCATTTTTACAGGGGAGCTTTTTAAAGGTCTACGAAATGTTTATAATTATTTTGTGCAAGGGTACCAAATAAATACTTTAATTCCCCTAACCCCCCCCCCCAAAAAAAAAAAAAAAAAAAACATTTATTGAACACTTTTTAAATCAATAATCATTACCATTTTTCTGGCTAAGGCATGGCTAATAGATGTTTTGATACCTTAACCTCTATTTCTAGCTATCAGAATATTAGCTGTTTAGCAAATGTGTGGGAACACTTATTTCAGGATTGGTTATGCTGAAGCTGTTTGTACTCTCACATGCTTTTGTAAGTAACATCTTCATGACGGATTTACTTACTTTGATTTAGTTTTTTTTGTGTTTTTTATTATATAAATATGTTAAATTTGAAAAAAGAACCATTTACTTTTTCCAATTAAGATTAAAATTTCTATTGATATCTAAGAAAAACCACTAGAAAGACAGATTGACATACAGACTTTAAGAATTGCTTAGTTTATGATTAATGAATTAAATTCTATGGGCCATTTTACATCTACAACTTATTTAAAACACGGACTAGCTATTTTAAATAAAAATCTAAAAATTTAGGACACCTTCTTTGAAAAAGAAAGAAAGGCATCAATATTATCCTCAAATTTTTTTTTAATTTAAAGCTACCAAAGAAAATCTTCAGGTTATTCCAATGGAGGGAGAAAAAATGAATCAAACATTGTCCTATAACTGCATTCCTTCTAAAATGAGATATAAATGTATAAATTTATTTGTAGCTCAACAACAAGTGGTGGCTGAATCAAGAACTGAGATGAAACAATTCTCTTCTTTTGAAAACAAAACCATGACTAAGTAAGTTTACTCAATCTATTATCATCTTTTCTTATAATTAGTTTTATCTAATTATTATAATCAATAATTCTCTATTTTTTCATATTTTTTATGACAACTAATCTTTTGCTCTAAAACTTACTTTGTCCGTTTGTCCATTTTTTTTTATGGATGTTGTCATCCTTGATTTTCATATCACACTAATAAGTTTTCTAGCCAAGCTCCTGTATTTACCTTCTCCCAAAAGTCTGAATATTTCTATGATTATCTATAAATCTATCTCTCACATGCTAGCTACTTTTTACTATCTATCTAATTATCTATCTATCCAGGCTGGAAGCTCATGAAGAGTCCACCAGCCAAGCTCCTGTCTTCACCTCCTCCCCCAAGTCCATCGAGGTTATGGAAGGTCAGAAGGCCCACTTTGAGGCCAGAATCATTCCTGTGTCAGATCCAACTCTCAAGGTGGAATGGTTCCTTAATGGACAGCCTATTAGACAAGGTATAAAGATTTTTTTTTCATTTCTGTCCTAATAAATATCAAACTAATTTATATTATTAAGCAATATTATGATCAATATGATAATTCTAAAATTTAGGCACAAGATTCCGTGAGGGCGTTGACTTTGGCTTTGTCTCCCTTGACATCACCCACGTGCAGGCCGAGGATATGGGCCAGTACAGCTGCAAGGCCACCAACGCGCTGGGCCAGGCTGTGTGCTCTGCCAACCTGAACGTCCGCTCCAACGCGACCATCATCAAGGACACGATGCACGAGTCTGCCATGCAGCAGATCAGCTACCTGGAGTCACAGAAGACCATGCAGACACAGGAGGAGGGATTCACCACCCAGGAGCCTGTATTCACTGCCAAGATGAGAGATCTTCAGGTGGTGGAGGGTGCACCAGCCCATTTTGAGGCCAAGCTTATCCCCATTGGAGATCCCAAGCTGAAGGTTGAGTGGCTGCTGAATGGAAAGCTTATCGAGGCCTCCAACAGGATGTCAACCCTCCATGATTTCGGCTTCGTTGCCATGGACCTGAAATACACTCGTCCTTCTGACGCTGGTGTATACTCCATCCGTGCCAGCAATGGGTTGGGCGAGGCCACTATCTCCGCCAACCTTCGTGTCGTTTCCGCCCAGGGTGGTGCTGACATGGAGTCCATGCACGGCGAGGCAATGGAGAAGATTGCGTACCTGGAGCGTAGCAAGGCCAAGATGGAGCTGTCAGAAGAGGATGCCTGCATGACTGCACCAAAATTCTCTGTACAACTTCAGGTCTGGATATTATAAATTTGGACATTAAACATTGAACAGTTAACAAATCAAAGCAAGTTTATGAATAATCTTTAGAGCATATATACTATAGCTAAACAAAGTAATATTGATGGGAATGATCAATTTTGATATAAATAATTATAAATCTATATTTCATGTATCCATAAAAATCTAGGGAAAAACTCAACTGATCGAGGGACAGAACGCCCACTTTGAGTGCAGAATCGACCCCTACCCTGATCCAACCCTCAAGGTGGAGTGGCTGTTCAATGGCAAGCCATTGCCATACGGCAACAGATGGAGAGCCAGCTACGATTTTGGCTTTGCAGCTCTGGACATTCTTGGGTGCTATGCCCAGGATTCTGGTACCTATACCATCAGGGCTACCAACGCTCTTGGAATGGCGGAATCAAGTGTCAATGTCAAGATTGCAAGTAAGTTTGTCTTAAATTTGATAACTGTTTCTTCAGTCTTAACTCTTATTTTAAAATAAAAGTAAACTCCACCCCTTTTTCCTATTTTTTTTTTAAATTTGGCAATAGAAACTGGTTCTCTTTGCACATTTATAAATTTAGTGAATAAAATACTTCACTTTCATGATTTTTATAAATAAGCTCATGTCACATATTATCTTATAATTAATATTTAATTGGTTAGATTTTGTGCCCCCCCCCCAAAAAAAAAAAAAAATAATTTACTTGATTTGTAAATTTTGATTTAGTATGACATTCATTATAATATTCATGTTGCTTATTACATATACTTTTCTCTTTCAAATTGACCCTTATGAATGTTTACTCATTATTTTATTTTGAGCTATAATTGCCGGAGAAACATGTACCATAGAATTATTTTTTCAAACCACTCTATTCTATAATTTTTATTTGTTTTAGTTAATAGTAGTTAAAGTAGTTAATATAATATATGCATAGAAATAATAATTTCAGGTGGGCAAGGCCTCCTGCTGGACAGTGACCACGAGGAAGCCCTGAAGAAGATCAAATACCTGGAATCCAAGCACCAGAAGACTGCAGAGGAGGAGCTGTCTGCACCTGAGGCTCCCCAGTTCGGACACCCTCTAAGGAATGCCACAATTGAGGAGGGCCAGCCCGCCCACTTTGAAACTACTCTGACTCCAGTTAATGATGGAACAATGAGAGTTGAATGGTTCTGCAATGGCAAGCCCATTCCCCAGGGTCATAGATTTAGAACTACCTATGACTTTGGATTTGTTGCTTTGGATATCCTATATGCTTATCCTGAAGATAATGGTACCTATTCTTGTGTGGCTACCAATGTTCTTGGCACCTGCAAGGCTGAATGTACCCTGAATGTTAGCGGTAAGTCTGGCCTACTTCTGGATACAATGGACAGAGACAGGTTGTCCCAGCTGAAGAATCTTGAGCACAAGGAGAGACATAGAGTTGATGAAGTAGATGCTCCCATCACCAAACCTGTTTTCGTTACTCCACTGAACAGCGTGGACTCAGCAGCTGAGAACAGCCATGTCCATCTGGAATGCCGACTGGAGCCTGTCAATGATCCCAACCTGAGAGTTGAATGGTTAGTCAATGGCAAGGAAGTTAGGACTGGACACAGGTTCAGAACCACTCATGACTTTGGATTTGTTGCTCTGGATATTTTGGGAGCTTATGCTGAAGACTCTGGAACCTACATGTGCAGAGCTGTTAATAAGCTGGGCGAGGCTGTCAACACTGCCACTGTCACTGTACAAGGTAGGATTAATCATCAATTATTGCAATTTTCATTAATGTTTCATTTTCAGCTGTTTTTTGTACATTTTTATGAGCCTTTTCTACTGTGTTTGTTGAACAAAATTGGAGGATATGATTCATCCAGTTAAAGAGGAGAGATTCAGCCGAGCCCTAACATCTCAACACACCTCCAACACCGCAAATCGGAAAGCAAAATCATTGAGCAAGTCGAGGTCGCCAGCAGTTGTGACTGTTGGGCAGCTGAGGGCCCCATCAGCAGCTGGCAGGCTTGAGCTGCTAGCAGATGTACCACTGGGTCAAGTGCCTCGGGATGGATACTTAAAAAATTTACTTTAAAATGTTAACACATACAATTTCAATATTGTTTAATAGAAATTCAAAAACAATATAGTAGTTTATTTTTAGGGGTTTTGCTTAAATTATTAAATATTTAGTCAAAAAAACTCATTCTGTTATTGGATAGCTTAAAGTATTATTAGGATTGGATTGGTTAAAGTAACATTCGTCAAAACTTTTTCAACCTAATATTTTGCATGCTATGTGTTAATTAATGGAAATTAATTAAGTATCCGTCCTAGATGGCAAAGTGAAGAAGAAAGTGATGTAGATTATCTGACAGACATTATTTTGGATGATACACCACTTACAACTACTAGATGTTCGTCACGTGCTATGTCTGGTACTATTCAAAGAAACAAAACTTTATAACTAACCATGTCTGTCTGTCTGTTCTTCAGTCCGTAACTCAAGGAAGGAAATGGGATTTTTTTGGATGCAATTTAGGATAAAAGGCTGCCTTTTTATGAAAATTGCCTATAAAAATGAAAATCCAGTATATAATTTACTTGGACCGTCTGTTTGTCAGTCATGCTACAAAAAAATAAATATTAAAATAAATTGTAAAGGTGTGGTGATTATTTTTATTTATGACCACTGAATATATGCTCTTTTAATCAGATTGTCTGTATTAACTTTGTGCTTCGCTACTTATGTATATTGTCATCCTTGTTTTGCTATGCCTAGTTATAAGCAGAGAAAGCTAACCTTTTTATGTTAATACCTTTTTGTTAATCGGCATTCTATTGGAAAATTTTTTATCATAACTTTCATATAGGACTATATAATGTATTTGACAATATTCAACAAAATCTAAAATTTTAGTTAATATTCTTTTTCATACCACCTGCATTAAAGTTCATGAAGTATTTTTCTATTTATTTCATAATATTCTGTATTTTTGTAGTTTTTGTCTAGTTTAATTTGCTTAGATTTTTAAATTTTTAATAATGCCGCCATTTTTTAGCCCGCCAAGGTCTGTTGTTGGACAGCCAGCACCCGGAGGGATGGGAGAAGATGCGCGAGCTCGAGTCCCGCCGCAGGGTTGCCAAGCTGGAGGTTGAGGAGCACGCCATCACTGCTCCCAAGTTCCTGAAATCCCTGCAGGGTGTGACAACCCTGGAGGAGGGACAGAATGCCCACTTTGAGGCCCAGGTATTAATTTATATAACTTAAAAAAAACAGTGCCTGTTTCAACTTCCCCTGAACCGAAATTCTAAAGGACACATACTTATGATTCATCGCAAATAATTGTGTTTTTATCAAAAATTGTTGGAGGGCGCCTATAAAAATATATATAATATTGTGATTTATATACAGAATTCAATACCAATTGTAGAGTAGTTTGATGTATGTACAATTTAATTCTTATCCACCCTTAAAAAATATTATCAAAAACAGATTAACCCTCCAAATTGTTTTTTTTAAAAGCCCATTTAAGGTTGGGATAAGCCAGTAGTTGCATAAATAGCATTATCTTTTAGGATTTAAATATATAATAAACTTCTTTTAATATCCAAGTATTTTCATCAAAATCTTTAGAAATGTTCTTTAAAAACAAGAAATCTAGTTTAAAATTAATGAACTACATTTATGTAAACTGCCTATGCTTGTCTATGTTTTCAAATTAATCTCATTAAGGTTGAGCCCATCCACGACCCAGGACTCAAGATTGAGTTCCTGCACAACGGCAAGGTGCTGCAGCAGGCCTCCAGAATCCACACTGTCTGTGACTTTGGCTACGTCGCTCTGGACATTGGCAAGCTTGTTTCCAGCGACAGCGGCGAGTACGTCTGCAGGGCGTACAATGCCCTCGGCGAGTCCAGGTCCAGTGTGCAGCTGAATGTGGCCGCCAGAGGTAGCCTGGACCTGTCCTCCCAGAGGCCTGAAGGTCTGGACAAGATTGCCCAGCTGGAGAATAGAGGACGTGCTAAGGCAGATGAGGAGGTGGCCACTTTCCAGAAACCTGTCTTTACCAGCGCTCTGCAGGAATAATTACTTTACAATTTTCCATTTACATTTATCATAAAGCAAAAAAGATATAATTATACCTAAAGGAAGAATTAAAAACACATTTTTATAATTCAAGATTAGCATTGTTTTCCGTTGAATTATTAGTTAAAAATTATTCCTTAAGACATGCTAATGTATCAAATAAAAACAAGGAGCAGTACAGCTATTTTTAATCAGCAGAAAAGTTAGAGGAAAGTTACTGACTTTGATTTTATAATGTTTAAAATAAAAATAATAAGTATTATTATTGATATAGAATGTTGTAAAATCTGAGAATGAATCTGCTCACTTGGCCGCCAGGCTCATCCCCGTCGGAGATCCATCCCTCAGGGTTGAGTGGTACAAGGATGGCAAACTCCTGGAAACTGGTAAGTTCAATGTTTTCATGGATACAGGGGTAAGACACTATCAAACAGTTTTATCTCCCAGTTACTAATTACTGTATACATGTAAACTTGTAGACATTTTTCATACCATTTTTTACAAGAACAAAAACTGAAGAAAACAATTATGTCTTTAAATTACATACTTTTTATATGAACTTAGAAAAAGTAGAAAAGAAAGATATCAAATAATATATCAAAATTTATTTTCTCTGCTTTTTCTTTTGAAATTTATTTCATTTAAAATATAAAATGAAATATGGATTTAAAATTTTGACACACAAATCCTAACAAATTTTGAAACAACTTAGGGGTATTATAATATTTAGGACAAACATTTATTTTCAAAGATTTATATATTTTAATCAGCGAGGGAGAGGACATTGGAATGTTAATTACATTGGTACCCATTGGTGTCCAAACTTTTCAACTGATAATAAAAAACAAAACCATTTCAAAAGTTTAATATAAGACTGATAAAACTTTTACAAATATATTTAAACACAAAATTTTGTCCCTGAACACATTTTTTACACATTTCTGAAGAGAAAAATTTTCTGGAAAAAATTTGTTGACTAAACTTAAAGATTTCCAGAATATTTTGCTCTTATTTCAGAGGGAATTGAAGCGTGGAAATAATCAGCGGTTTCCCTCAAAGTACCTAGAACCCCGCCCCCCCCCCTTATTTTGAAATAAATTGAAAGTAAGGATGGGGAGGGTTAAGTCCTTGATAGGCATAATGAGGGAAACCAAAAAATAATCTGGCCAATTTTGACAAAACTTTTTTACGATTTGAAAATATGTTGCAGAGTTTTGTGAAAAAAGTTTAGATATATTATTTTCACGTTTCACCTCCCTACGATCTCACCCAAAGACAATTTTTTCTACAATTTTACATACTAGGTACCAGAATAAACACTGTCAATGACTTTGGCCACGTACAGCTTGAAATCAAGGGACTCAGAGAATCAGACAATGGTGTTTATGAATGTAAGGCTGTGAACACACTGGGAAATGCTGTCACTACAGCCTCGGTACAAGTTCATGCTAAATCCTCCCTTCTCCTTGATTCCCAACACCCACAGGGCATGAAAAAGATAACTGCCCTAGAGTCAGCCAAGGTCCACAAAGAACACACAGAAGCAGTTGGTACTTTTGACAAGCCTGTTTTCACCCATCCACTGATTGGTACATCAGAAGTGAAGCAAGGAAGAAATGCGCATATTGAATGCCGCGTAGTCCCGGTTGGGGATGCCAACATGAAGTTTGAGTGGACCAAAAACGGGGAAAGCCTCCAGACTGGCTCCAGAATTCAGGCTTCCTATGACTTTGGGTTTGTCACCCTAGACATCATGCAGTGCGTGCCAGAGGATTCTGGTATGTATGTCTTAAAGGCAAGCAACCTTGCTGGAGAATCAAGTTCTTCGTTTGCCCTGCATGTCACAGATGACCAAGGACTTTTGTTGGACACCATGCATCCAGAATCATACAAGAAACTGCAAGAACTGGAACAATACAAAGGAAAAACCGCCAAAGTTGACGAAGAATTAAGCCCCAACCAGCCGCCAGTCTTCATGAAGCAGCTGGCGGAAATTGGTCTGGTTGCCGAGGGAAAATCTGTTCATTTGGCGGCTCAGGTTGAGCCCAAAAATGATCCAAACTTGAGAATAGAATGGGAGTTGAATGGGAAGGTGATATCAACAGGTATAAAAGGCCTCCACTCTACTCTACTCTACTGCACTACTACTCTACTTCTGCTACCTCTATTAGCTGCTCTACTATTCATATTTCTACTAGAATTATATTAGAAGCTATGTTAAGCATGTTAACATAGTAGCATGAATATTTTTAATTTCAAAATTAATTTTTAGTTCATCTATCTATTACTCCACCATTAATTATTAATTTTGCTTTTAGGAAATAATTATTTCTATTTCTGTTCCAGGAATTAATTTATAAAAATATCAAAGATTAACATTTAACACTGTACATATATAAAACACTAATAATGGAGGGAAAGGCCAAAAATAGAAAAAAAATTCTTTCTTTATAAATAAGAGTCATTTTTTTTATTTAAGCCAATTATCATATAAAGATGTGTTTTTTTTTCTTGATTTGCCCTATCCATTCTGTATAGATATTCTTATTAATACAAAATTTAGATATATATTTCTTCATTTACATATTAACACATAACACTTAAATATAGCAGAGAGGGAGGGGACATTGGACTGTAAATTATGATGCCTTAGGTTCTTTATTTGCTGGCTAAAAGTTTTTGGGGGTTGTAGATTGATTTATGATGGCCTAAAATAAGTAACGTTCTAATATTTTTTACAAAAAAATTCAATCTGCATAAGGGGTAATTTTGTTTATCTTAATCATAATTTATCGTCCATTGTCCCATCACTGTAAACATAGATATTCACAATTAATCTATAAACATTTATCTTTAATGTAATTAGTGATATTCATTTATGATTTTTTAATTACATTATTTTTTAAATAATTATTTTAAAACTGTTCTATTGATGGAAATATTATAATTTACTCATAGAGAGTTTAAAAAGCATTAACATTTAAAAAGTAACATGAAAATAAAATTCAATGTTTATCAGTATATAGAAATAGAAATCTAACTTCTTTTCAGGTAAAATTGATGAAAGTAATAAAATTAAATATGTTAAGGTTCACGCATCAGATCTTCCCAAGAGTTTGGAATTGTTACCCTGAATATTGAGAGTGTTAGAGCCAGTGATGTCGGTATCTATACTTGCAAGGTAGACATTTTAGGGCCACAGTAAAAGTGTCTGACTATGACGTCAGAAAAAATTAACAACTAACCAATGAGAGGCCGCTATATATTTTACCATTGTGAATACTGGCTTCTAATTGGTTAAATGTTAAATTGTTAATTTCTTCTGACGTCATAGTCAGACACTTTTACTGTGGCCCATTTTAGTAACAAAGCTACTCTATAATTCACTTTGTCTGTCTGTCAATCAGTCATTCTGCAAAAATACAGGGAAATGTGATTTTCTCAGCTGCTATTGAAGAGACTTCAATGAAGAATGAAAATAGATAGTTGATTTTACATAGAAGATCCCTATGACCATCTAATCGATACATTTTTTTTCATATTATCTCACTTTTTTATTACAACTGAACTGTTCCTTAATTTACTTTGTTCGTGTCTGTGCATTCCATGATTTCTTTATTCTTCGATTCTTACGGAAATTGTCATCTTTGTTGAATAATGTTTAATTATGGACTGTTTCAGTGTGTCTGTTTGTCCTTTATAAGACAAAATTCAACTTCGTTATTCTGCTATTAAAATTATTTATTCTCATTCTCTCACTATCTCTCTTTTTTCTCTATCCCCTCTCTTTTTCTCAACCCCCTCTCTTTTTCTTCTCTTCCTCTTTCCCATATAGAATACACTATCTAAAAATTCATATTTTAGGCTGTTAATTTGAATGGCGAGGCTACAACTACAACCAGCATTAAAGTTAAAGGTAGGCAAAATAAAACAGTAACAAAATGAAATCTAATTCATGACATTAGAACATTTTTTAATATTCCTCTTTTTAGCACTTAAGTAAGGTTTGTTTAAATCAAACACTATTCCTAAGTCTAAAGTACATTAATTGGATCAAAAAAAAATTAGAGCTAAAGTGTGTTGAAAACAAAACTAATCCCTACACCTTTTTTGATATAAACCTTACAGTTATGGTCAAAATCTAATAGAAAATAATCCAATTTATGCTCAAGGTTTAAGTACTAAAAATGGTTTAAATTGTGAGCAATTGTATTTTTTGATCACCCTTTATATTGTTTCCCTTCCTGCTTCCCGAAAACCATTATCTGTGCAGTATATCTAAATTTGTTACATTTTATTTATATTTTGTTCTTAATCTTAAAGGGCGAATATAGGTTTGATATAATATGAGCTTATTTCAAAGGTGCCATTATATAGATTATAAATAACTTAAAGATATTGACATATCTAATTGTATAAGTCTGTTTATAGCTTAAAACCTTTCTAACTCAAGATAATATTATGTAATTAGTGTGGTTCCCTAGGAACTTAAACACCCTAGCATCACACAAGGCTTCGTAGCAAGGTTGAATTAAAAGCTTTCGTTAACGGATAGTCGTAATAACGTGGAAACCAATTAATCAGGGATAAATATACCCATCTTCTACCTTCATACAAATTATATAAAGTAAAATATTTAAAAGTTTAAAAAAACATCAAATAATGTAAAAAGTAAAAAAAAATAATCGATAAAATTTTCTTGGAGGAAGAATGATTTTAAATCCCTGTTTTTTTAAGGTTCGTGTGTGTGTGTGTTAAAATTGCGTACAAGAGGGTTTTTATATTTTCCAGAATTAACCAATGATCTTTGTACAGAAAATAAACTTTAAGACGTATTATTTACCCTAGTCAAAACTATTGGCGCACTTTTACGCAAATTATTTTTACGCTTTTTAAAAATTGAATTAAAGAGTATATAATCTAAAATAATAAATATTTAAATTATCATTTAAGATGCATGCCATTGTAATAGTCAATCAAACTTAAGCAAAATAGTCAAAAAAAAGTCTTGTAAAGGGCTAAAATAAACCGTTTGTCGTCAATCTCATTTATCATATGTTCAATTGAAACAGAAAATTGCAAAATCTACTTAAGTATTTTTTTGAATTTTTAAATTTGACATAGATATTCTAAAAGTATGAAATGGCACCTTTCATATAAGCTCATATCATATCGAACCTATATTCGCCCTTTAATGCTAAAAAGAGGAAATCATTTTCTTATGATAATTATAAAAGAACCCTTCAAGACAAGGTTCTCTAATTAACCCATCCTTTGTATATTACATAGAAAGTGGAGATTTATTGACCGGGACACATAATCAGCAGGCATTGGATAAAATAAACAAGCTGGAGGCTGGTAAAGCTCCAGCATCTGAAGCTATGGAGGTTGATTATGATATGCCCACATTTACTACTCATCTGAATAATGTTGATGTTAAAGAGAAGGGAACAGCTGTGTTGCAATGCAAGGTGGAACCATTAAATGACCCGACTATGAAAATAGGTTTGAGTTAACCAATGAAATATTAAACATTTTAAGATATGATAAACTCTACTATAAATGTATCGGAAGGGAGAGGGAAGTTGCAGAAAAAAAGATTAAAAGCATCTCTAAGACTTATATGAAGCTTATCTGAAATAGAAAACTCGATATATAGAGAGATATTTTGTCTAAAAGATTTTCTAACACTTAGGATTAACAGCTTTAGTAGATTTATTTACTTTTTACAATCATAACATAATTAATTATTCGTATGCTGAAAAGAAAAATCCTGTAACAGAGAAAAAGTTAGGGCAAAATTGGATTTCTTCAGTGGTTATTAGAGATTTTGTTTTGTGAAGTCTCTATCACCCAATTTATTTTAGTAGGTATTACTAATTTTTAATCCCTTACTTTTAGAGGATACCTTAGGCTTCCTATTTTAAGAACAAATACATAATTTTATTATTACTAATCCATAATACATATATCATTGGTTTAAAACTTAATAGATTGGCAATTAAACGGCCGACCTTTGCCATCTGGAACAAAATTCAAGCCCAGCTATGATTTTGGCATTGTAAAGCTTGTCGTTGATGACGTTCTTGCTAAAGATGCGGGTGTGTATAAAGTCACTGCCACTAACAACAAAGGTATTGCCTCCAGTTCTGGAACTTTGAAGCTTGAAGCAGAGACTGGAAGTGGAGTTTCTAGCGAAGGATTGCATCCTTCTAGCCAAGCTGGCTTGGAGGCCATTCAGAAGCTGGATCAAAGTGTGGCAGGTGCACAGCTGGCAATGAAGTTATCAGATTCTTCTGAAGCTAAGATCATTGCCCCCAGATTTACTACAGATCTTCCAAGTGAGGTTAAAATCAACGCAGATCAGAACATCAATCTGGAGTGCTCATTTGAGCCCAAGACGGATACTAACGTTGACATTAATTGGTATTACAATGGACTCCCATTGCGGGCTGGAACACAAATCAAAATGAGTTCAGATTTTGGGTTTGTCAAGCTGAATATTGACAATGCCCAAGGAAGAGAGGCTGGTATCTATACATGCAAGGCTAGTAATAGTGCGGGTGAAGCTACTACTTTTACAAAAGTTTATATTGCTGATGCTACCACTGGCGGCGTTGATGCTTCAACTAAACATCCACGGGGACAAGCAGGCCTGGAATCCATCCATACTTTTGATGCTGCTAAGGGTCTGTTACCCGATGACGTTGAAAGTGCAGAAAAACAGGCAGCCCCCCATTTTGTGACTGCTTTTGAAAGTGGATCTTTTGAAGGTGGTACTGTGGCACATTTTGAGGCTAAATTGGAACCTAAAACTGATAATATGAACATTGAGTGGCTCCACAATGGGAAACCTTTGAAAGAAAGTAAGATTTTCAAATTAAAAGCAATTATTAAAATGAAACCTCTAATTAAGAATTATTATCTATAATTTCATTCTTTTTAAAAATAAGACTTAAAAATTTCCTAGGCTCAAGATTCAAAAAGGTTCATGACTTTGGCGTTGTTATTTTTGAAATCATGGGAGTTAGCAACCATGATGTTGGTAGCTATACCTGTGTGGCCAGCAACAAAGCTGGCAAGGCACAGTCCAGTTTTGACCTGAAACTTTCCTCTGGAAAAACAGCAGCGGCCCCACATTTCTCTACAGGATTAAAGGTGCCTTTTCAATTTGTAATTTTTTATAATTTTAAAATTTGCAAAAGTTTATTAATATAACAATAGACCTAAATTACAATATAAAAAAAAACATTTTATTGAATCAGGATCAGTTAAACCTAGTGGATGGAATGTCAGCACATTTTGAGTGCCGGGTCAGTCCAGCTAATGATCCACAGTTGAAAATTGAGTGGAAGTTTAATGGAAAACCACTGGCGGATTCAAGCAGAATTAAGGCATTCATTTGGATTATCAATATGAGTGCAAAATGAAACACATTCTTACTCGAAGAAATAGTATTAGCAAAAATGATTTATTATCTTAGAAGATTATTTTATGAATGATTAGGGTTTTGCATTACATTACATTAAATCCTAAAGATTGTAAAAATATTAATCCCCCCCCCCCTTTCTTGTAAGAAAACATGGATAATGCAAAACCTTAAGATTGAACAAAAGTTCGGCCTCAGGGGGTAAAAAAAAACTGGTTTTAATCTTATAATTGTACATTTTATATATCGGAAAACTGTTAATAATATAATGCGAGAAATAACCATTATAATTGGCATAGTTGTACTTGTTTAAAATCCAATGATTAAAATGAACCTCAGACTGTTTCTGATTTTGGATTTGTTATGTTGGACATATCTGGGGTAGATTCTAGAGACTCAGGAGAATATATTTGTACTGCAATAAACCAGTAAGATATTATAATATTTTGGGGGATTTTTTAGGGAGGATTTATCTGAAGAGGGTTTTGGCACCACCTTTAATTAGTTACCTACAAAGCTTTTAAGGAGAATCATATCGGGTTTGTGGTTAGTAAGATTATTCGGCATACGCAGACAGACAGACACATATTTTGTTTTTTATAAATAAGAATTTCTGCGGTTTGATTCTAAAGATAATAATATTAGATTTACCTGAAATTATGATTAAAAGTTTTAATAATTTTGATATACAGGTTTATTACACAATTGATTTTTTCTTAAATTCTGTTAGTTTAAAAGCAGTGGTTTAAACTCAAAGCAATCAATTTTAAATACCAAAAAAACAAGAATAAAATTTTGCCAAGGTTCGGCAGTGACACAACACGAGCAATTCTGAGGTGCGAGGGTAGATCAGGAGTTATCTATGATTCTATCCGTCCACAGTCCCTACATAAAATCAAAGATTTGGAGACTGGTAAAATAAAGGATTTAAACCAACAGGGATGACATGTCAACCGAAGAAATTAATTTTGCTTCCAAACTTGCATATCATAGCTTAATGCCGCAAAGAAAACAATCAGTTTTGTTTCAGTGTCATTTTTGGAAGGCAAAAGGGTTTTCTTCGGGTGCCATAATTCCATTCCTGAACTTAAACTGTTTTTAAACTATTTTTAAAAGCAGTGGCGTGCGAACCGAAGGGGGCAGTTGGGGCAATCGCCCCCCCCTAGCGACCAAAACGCCCCCCCCTGCCCCCCCCTAGCAACCGCCCCCCCTGCCCCCCCCTAAATGTTAAAAAATGCCCCATTTTGCCCCCCCCTGGTCAACAAAAATGCCCCTTTTTGCCCCCTACCCTACAAAAAGCAAAACTATCCCAGTTTCCAAAAAAAAGAAATACTCCAATAAAAAATTTTTGCGCTTCGCGCCAAACAGACAGTTACTATTCATTTAACCTTACCAATCTTTTTAATTAGTGTAGAAATTAGGTTATAATCTTTTTTCACTGAACATAACAGACCAGGTTATAGGAAGTATTTTATTTTGTATAATATAAACTTTTTACCAAAGAAATTTGTACATCCCCAATGATGATACACAAAATTACCCCTTATATAGATTACAATTAGTGGATGAAATGTAGGGAAACTCGACTTAATTAACCAACCAATCAAAATTCCATTAAAGTCCCTAAAGTTGTTGAGCCAACGAATAAGAAAATTTTATATGAAATATTGGGGACTAGTGTAATAAATAGCCCAAAAACCCCTCCCTCCCTGCATATTTGAAGAAAAAAATTTGCGCTTCGTGCCCTTCTAAATGGTTTCTGCTATGAAATATTGGGGACTAGTGTGATAAATAGCCCAAAAACCCCTCCCTCCCTGCATATTTGAAGAAAAAAATTTGCGCTTCGCGCCCTTCCAAATGGTTTCTGCTATGAAATATTGGGGACTAGTGTAATAAAAAGCCCAAAAACCCCTTCCTTCCTGCATATTTGAAGAAAAAAATTTGCGCTTCGCGCCCTTCCAAATGGTTTCTGCTATGAAATATTGGGGACTAGTGTAATAAATAGCTAAAAAAAACCTCCCTCCCTGCATATTTGAAGAAAAAAATTTGCGCTTCGCGCCCTTCCAAATGGTTTCTGCTATAAAATATTGGGGACTAGTGTAATAAATAGCCCAAAAACCCCTTCCTCCCTGCATATTTGAAGAAAAAAATTTGCGCTTCGCGCCCTTCCAAATGGTTTCTGCTATCAAATATTGGGGACTAGTGTAATAAATAGCCCAAAAACCCCTCCCTCCCTGCATATTTGAAGAAACAAATTTTCGCTTCACGCCCTTCCAAATGGTTTCTGCTATGAAATATTGGGGACTAGTGTAATAAATAGCCCTAAAACCCCTTCCTCCCTGCATATTTGAAGAAAAAAATTTGCGCTTCGCGCCCTTCCAAATGGTTTCTGCTTTTTATCACAATGAAAGGACAAGTAATTTTTTTTATTTTTTGCACAGTTCATTATATCTTTGGTTTTTATGGTACGATAAATTTTTTTGTGGATTATAATATTAAAAAAAATAAAATTTCTTGCTGTTTCGAGCATCCAGTATGTAATTTACTTTGACTGTCATCACACAACATACAGGAAAAAGGATTTGTGACTTTTTCTACCTAAAATATATATTTATTTCAACAGATGCTCTTTAAATCTACTTGTCTGTATTCTTATTAATGATTTTTGTGCTTTGCTACTTAAAGATGTTGTCATCCTTGTTGTCAAACAATAAAGAAATATTTAATATCATTTTTTCATATTAGGTTAATTTTTGGTAAATTATTTCCAAAATGAGTGTTTTTATCTCCCCCCCCCCCCCCAATTTTTTTTAATGGGGTTATTCATCCTTCCTGCTGAGATTTTATAACATCCCCTTCCACCCATTAAAAATGTTTGTGGTGGAGGGGGGGGGGGGGGAAAGGTTAATTTATCTTCTGTACTATTTTTTCGAAGATGCCTTCTAGCTCCCTTCCCTTTGGTCATCGCAGAGTGGGGAGAAGGAATGGGGGAGAAGAGATGGGGGGGGGGGGAAGAGATGGGGGGGGAGAGGTGGGGGATATAAATGGGAAATAGGGATGGGGGAAGGGATGGGGAAGAAGGGATAAGGACTAGGAGGCCTATAATCAAATAATCCCACCCCTTAAAACGCCCTTATTTAAAATTAGTATATATAATCAAAATGCCCCCCCCTAAAGCAAAGTGCCCCCCCGGGGCACTTTGATTTAGGGGGGGGCAAAATTTTACAAAATCTTCAAAATGCCCCCCCCTAGACAAAGTGCTTCGCACGCCACTGTTTAAAAGGTATATCTAAAATATACTTTGACACCTGTAAAATCATACTGCAAAGCCAAAAATGAAAACAATTGCCCACATCGATTTTTATTAGGATTTTAAAGTTTATTTTTTACTATGGATTAAATAATTTTTACTGAATCGTGATGTTTCTTTCCTTTGTAGGTAAAATACTCAGCTTTTAGAGTGTCTTGCTTCGTAAATATTGAATGCTAGTATACAGTAAAGTTAGGTCTTTTGATTTTATCTATCAATACTAATTAAAAATTAATTCTTTACAATATATCAATGAATTAACATAAAAATGTTTCATGTCTATTATACATTAAAACACATAAAAATTGGCTGTAAAGGGTTAAATAAATTAAGATGACAACAAATGTTTATGCAATACAACAAATTTATTTTTGTCACATATACAAATATCATATAAAATAAGATTATTCAAACATATTTTTTGAAATATTTTTAAAAAGTATGTATCTTTTATGAGTAGGGTTTTCATTCTTTTCATTTTTATTAAATACAATTATTTAACTACATTTGAAATAAGTCACTTTGTAAAAACACTCTTTCGGAAATTATAAAGAATTGAAATGAAAGAAGATTCCTTATTGGCTTAAATTCAGCATTAGTTTTTTATTGTATTATGTCAGATTTTTCACTGAAATTTATTGTTTTAGAAAAAAACATTATTTCCATTGAACAGAGTAATGTTTTTTTTATTGTATCAGTATAAAGTGAATTATATAAAATTGTTCACTAAGTTACAATATTACACGAAATAAAAAAAGACCTTTTGATCTGGTAAAAATGACCAGAGCAACAGTAAAAATTAATTTTTAAATTCCCCAAAAAAAGTTTATTGGGGAGTTAATTCAAATTTGGGCTCTGCAGTCTGATTCTATAGGTGTCCTAGTATATTTTTGACCCCCCATTCAAAAATAGTTTAAAAACAGTTTAACATTCACTGCCTGCCATGATTATCTCCACTTTTATTTAGTTTTTAATAATTTTTTGTTCGACTAACAATCATTATTTAGTGTGAGAAAAATCTAATATTTTAATTGTGTTTTTTAGGTTTAGTTACTAAAAACTTAGCAATTATTAACCAAAATTTAGTTTTATTTTTTTTTTAATTAGTTATTTTACTTTTAATTGAAACTAACCACTTTTTTTTCATTTTTGATTTTTATTAAAAATTGTGCATTGATCGAATGTTTATGATTTTTTATTTTCTGTTGTTTATTTTATGAGGAAAAAAAAATTTGTATTATACATAATTCACATAAAAAAGATTAAAGGAAAACATGTTCTTATAGTTTTGAGTTATCCTATTCTGACTGTTTGTTTTAAGATACAATATTTTCGTTCTACTATAATATTGATAGTGATTATGTAAAAAAAGAATTAATGTTATGTATCTTAAAAATGTGCAATTAAAACTAATTTATAATTATAGAAGAGACCTCAACGGCTGTGGACGGAAAGGCTGACATTGGACCTCCCAAGTTCCAAACACAGGTAAATATATATTAGACGCCATTTCGGATGTTGATTTTGGCGCCAATGACTTTTTTTAGCAGACTGAAATATTTGTAAATTATATGACGCCATCTTGGATTTTCAAACATTTTAGCAGATAGGCAAGATATCAATTCTACGGAAATTAAACTCCCCCCCTCCCAAAAAAAATCGTTTAGCAGTGCTGAAACATACGGGGACATAAAAACCTAATTTTAAGAAAATTGTATCTAATTATGTTTCATTATGATTCATTAGGTCCAGTTTTTTTTTTTAATTTGCCGAAAAGGTGTTTTGTGGGTTTAGTTGTACCTTTCATTTTACGTCTGGAAAAATTAATTTCAATATTCATTCAGGTTGCCTCCAGAATTGAGATTTCTGAAGGCCAGAGTGCCCACTTTGAAGCCAGACTCACCCCTACTGAAGATCCTAACATGAAGGTAAGGGAACCTTTACATTAAGAGCTTAAAAACAAACAAAATAAAAAATACTATCAAATATTTCCTAAGGTCTTATATCAAATTATTGAAATAAAATAAAATTGTTAAATCAGTCAAAAATGAATTAAAGAAGGTGAACAATTTTGGAGACTTAATTACTTTACCTTTTTGTTAACTGTTTTATAACCTATTCAGGTTGAATGGTTCAAGGATGGAGAGCTGTTGCAGACCGGTCACAGGTTTAGAACCTTCCACGACTTTGGTATTGTCATCCTGGACATCCTGTACTGCTATGCCAACGACTCTGGCACTTATGAGTGCAGAGCAACCAACAAGCTTGGCTCTGACAAGACCAGTGGCTCTGTGTCCTGCTCAGAAAAATCTGGACTTATCCTTACTCCCCAGGTTCCTGGAGAGATGAAGGAGCAGACCTTGGAGAGAATCCAACATCTGGAACAGCACAAGATGAAGATGACCGCTGAGGGTCAGGCTGTCTCTCAATCTGCCCCAAGATTTACCTCTCCTCTGTCAAACATAACCGGCCTAAAGGAGGGTGAAAACGCCCACTTTGAGGGCAGACTGTTGCCTACCGATGACCCCAACATGACTGTGGAATGGTTCTGGAATGGTAAGGCTCTGAAGGCTGGCTCTAGAATCAGGACCTTCTGTGACTTTGGATTTGTCATCCTGGAGATTTCTCCTGTTTACCCTGAGGATGCTGGAGAATATACCTGCAGGGCCAAGAACGGACTTGGAGAGGCTGTCACTACTGCAACTCTGACCTGCTCTGGCAAGAGAAACATCATTCTTGACTCTCAGTTGCCTTCAGGTATGGAAGGTGCCATGGAAAGAATTGCCCAGCTGGAAGGTTTGGGCAGATCCAGAGGCAATCAGGAGACTGAAGAGGATTTGAACCAGCCACCTGAGTTCCTGAGTCCTCTGCAAGACATGACCCTAGCTGAGGGCAGCCTTGCTCATTTTGAAACAAGAATCATTCCCATTAATGATCCCAGCATGAAGATTGAATGGTACATGAACGGCAAACAGCTGAGCACTGGCTCTAGAATCAAGACCATCAGTGACTTTGGCTTTGTCATCCTTGAGGTTGCCAATGTTATGACCCGTGATGCTGGTAACTACACCTGCAAGGCTACCAACCGCCATGGCGAGACCAGTGTGTCTTGCCAGGTTCAGGTGAAGGGCAAGCAGGGTATTGACACCAACCCCCAGCTGCCCAAGAGCTTCCAGAACGGCACAGAGTCCATCCACAATCTAGAGGAACGTATGTGGAAGAGAGAGGACATCACCTATGATGAAATGGAGGCCAAGGCTCCAGTGTTTGTGACCAAGCCCCATGACATCACCTGCTATGAGGGCCAGCCTGCCCACTTTGACTGCAGGATTGAACCTATTGGAGATGGATCTATGAGGGTTGAGTGGTACCATGATGGCAAGCCAATCCAGATTGGCTCCAGAATTCATACCATCAATGATTTTGGCTTTGTTGTGCTGGACATTGACTGGACCTTCATGAGAGACTCTGGTGTTTACAAGTGTGTGGCCACCAACAAGTGTGGCTCTGCCGAGATCAGCGTTAATCTAAAATGCAGAAGTAAGAAGGATGTCATCATTGACTCCCAGCTGCCTGATGGCATGTCCATGGACAGACTGAAGGAGCTAGAGGCCAAGAAGCGCGAGGCCCGCACTGAGGAGGACACCCCCATCACCGCTCCCAAGTTCTTGACCCAGATCAAGCCACGCATGGTTGGCGAGGGTGAGCCTGCCCACTTTGAGTGCAGAGTTGAGCCCAAGAACGACCCCAAGCTGACCATCAAATGGTTCCACAACAACAAGGAGGTCGATTTCGGCCATCGCTTCAGATACACCTTTGAGTTCGGATATGTTGCTCTTGACATCCTGTATACATATCCCGAAGATGAGGGCGAATATGTTTGCAAGGCCACCAACGAACTCGGAGAGGACATCACCAAGGCAGAGCTGAAGTGCAAGGAAATGCCCGCTATCCAGCTGGAGAATCAGGTGCCTAAGGGTATGAAGAACTCTGAGTACATCGTGCAGATGGAGGCCGCCATGAAGAAGTATTCCCAGGAGATGTACTTGACTGAAGAAGATGTTTTTGATCCTGAGAGACGCCAGCCTCCAAGGTAGTGTATCTTATTTTTCAGTCTTATATCTTTGTTTTGGGGTTGATTTTTTTACATTCAGCTTGTATGCTAGAATTATATTTAGATTTCACCGGCATTAATGAAATCTCCAATCAACGACTTAGTTAAATTTTTTCCTTTCTTAAATATAAAATACTTTTTCCTATCACTCAATATCTAATTAATGGCAAAATAGTTTCTTTTGATGAATCATATATATTTCTTTATTATATCATATCTTAAACACACACATTAGTGATTTAAGAGATAAGACAGAAGAAGATAAATTGATATAGCAAGTAATTTACTATTGTCCCCTCCCTTCCTAACGTATAGTATAAATTAAGGTTTGTGACCCAGATTCAGAGTGTGACAGCCCTGGAGGAGATGCACAGCACCAAGTTCGAGTGCCAGCTGGCCCCTGTGGGAGACCCCAACATGAAGGTTGAGTGGTTCTTCAATGGAAAGCCTCTTTCTTTCAGTAAGTAATATTGGAAAATATTATCTAGAGGCTTGATTGTGTGCTTCTATTTAATGAACAACGAACCCACTCACCACCCCCCCCCCCACCCCTCCATTATTTTCATATTTTTATAGGAACTTATTTCTATCTTTGCATGGTATTCTAGATTTTGCGGTAAACAATTCCTACGGGGTATTATAAAACCTTAAATTATCTTATTTTAATCAAGCCAAAAAAAACATATTTCTATTGTTCAGAGCAATTTATTGAAAACCGCCCTAAAATGAATTGAAACTGTAAAAATTTCATGTATAAATAGATAAATGGCTTAAATAACAAAAGTAACTAATGCTATGTTAGATACGGGAAATTAAGAGTCAATTTAAGCCTTCTAGACAAAGGTTGGGCAATCAAAAGCTTGGGTCCTAATATAAATGTCTTTAAGGTGTTATCAACCGTTCACATAGATATTAATCAAGTATACTTGAATATATTAAATATATTACAGAGACCAGATTCACTCCCATCTACGACTTTGGATACGTTGCCATGAACTTTGGCTGGGTTTACCCCGAGGACAGCGGAGAGTATGTGTGCCGCGCCACCAACCTCTATGGCTCTGATGAAACTAGGAATGGAAACTTTTAACTTTATTTTTATTATATTATTAAAGAATAGTATATGGTAAATGGTAATATATGTAAAATTTAGGTTATTCCAAATGTCTACATAATAAAAAAATCCTTTTTTTAAAATGTGTTTAAAATTGAAAAAAGTGGTATCCCCCCCTCTAAAAAAGAAAGAAACTTACCTATTCCCTGAACAAAACAAAAAAGTTTAAATTCCCTTCCCTTGTCAATTGCTATATCAATAGGGGTATAGTGCCAATTATATATTTAATACTATAAAATTTAACACAAGACATAGCTTATAGCAGTGGCGTAAACAGGGTTTTTGCCAGGGAAGTTTAAACACCCTCCTCCCACCCCACCAAAAAAAAATTTTTCGACAATCTTCATATAAAAATTTAGTTTGTTAATTAGTTTTATGTTTCAAATGCAAGGTTTAGAAACGCTAGTTGTAATCTTTTTCTTTTATTTTGGTAGATATAAAGTTAAGTAACCATTACTGCAGGGCCATTATCAAATGTTCTGGCAAGACAGGTATTATCTATGAATCTCAGCTCCCCAAGGGTATGATGTCCATTGAGAAGATCAGAGAGATGGAAACAGGATGGCAGAGAGCTCCAGAAATCCTGGAACAGGTAAAATTCGGGTATGCAGGGACAGGACAATGAATGTTAAAATAACTTCTCCCACCAAAAAATAAACTAAAATGTAAGAAATAGAAACTTTATATCTCCAAATTTTAGGGAACTTAATCCCCCCCCCCCCCCCCCCTTCTGAGAACAGAATTTTAAGCAAGCTTTGGTAGAACAGGTCCATAATTTGTGGGGGTAAGAATAATTTACAGTCACTTAAAGATATAATTAAAGACACTTAGGTTTGCTACAACTGGGATGCTGATTTTTCTACAACTTACAAAAAATAACTTCTAGTGTAATAAATTCATTATTAAAATAGCGATATTAAATAATCAAAACTAAATTTAATTTAGGAGACCGAAAAGTTCAAGCCCTGTTTCGTGACGAAGCCGGAACCTGTGACCACAAACGAGGGAGGCCGTGCCAGGTTCTGTTGCCGCGTCACTGGCTACCCCAAGCCAAGAGTTATGTGGCTTATCAACGGCCACACCGTTATCAATGTAAGTACATACAGAAAAAATTTTGGAAAAATTTTCTAACGAGAATATAAAATAATTTGTTCAAACATCTAAAGGGATAAGAACTATAAATTATTAACAAAATCATGATAATGAACAAAAATACCCCTGTATCTGTATCTGTAGATAAAAGTTTGTATGCTGCTTGTTGGAAACCAACCAACCAAGTACCCAAAATAATTGAGCGAACAAATAAGATAGCTAGGTTATAAAACTTTGGGTACCATTACAGGAATAAGGTATAACCAACAAGCGAATTAATTATTTAAGCCTATTTCACCATAGTTGCTTAAAACCTGTTATTTTAAAGATGCAATTGTTAGTACTAAAACATTCATATTATGGTAATCGATATATTATTACATGGATATTGCACCATATCTTTATGTACTAAAATGATACCCCCCATTCGCATCCTATATACCATCCACTCCACTCCTACTGAATGAACAAACTGACCAATATGAGTCATATAAGAAAGATGAAAATTTCATTTAAAATAACCATATCAATAATATTTGACTGTATACATAAATGTAGATAATATTCATTAAATCCATTTAATATTGTGTATTTTTATGTTTGAACACCCAAAAATAATATATATTATCTACTCTAAAAAAACAACCAAATTGACAATTTTCTCCTGTCAATATATCCACATTTACTATATCCATTATGGTGAACAAGTACGTCCAATGGGAAGTGGTGTGGGGGTTAAGGGTTAATACTATTATATAAGTCCAATGTCTTATTCCTTCCTAACATAATTAAAATGCATTTTTTAATTTTTAAAAATCTATAAACGCCAAATATTCAGGGAAGCCGTCACAAGCTGATCTACGACGGTATGTGGCACCTGGACATCCCCAAGTGCCAGGACAGGGACAACGGCAAGATCGAGGTGATCGCAAGGAACCAGTGCGGCGAGGCATACGCCACCACCACACTCTCCGTCAAGCGCAGGAAGGACGACTACAGATCCGTTCTGAAGCACAACGTCAAACGTAAGTAAATTAAAATTGCTTTCCTACTATTTCTATTTTTTTCTCTTTTCTCTATTAAGCTAACAATATAAAATCTCAAAGTGATTATTTTAACTATTTTGCTTTTAATATAAATGATACTAATGATGAAAATAGCAGCAAAAATTCTTTGTTTAATTTATTTAGTATTTTTTATTAGTTATTTATTCTTAAGCATAGACGGACAACTCTAGTAAGGATTATTAATATACAAAAATTTAAGTATTTGATTTTTCCTATGCATATAATTGAAGAAATTTTAATGTTTTTTTATAATGATTAACTTATATCTGTCACGGTATTGAAAATATTAATGATCATCCTATAAAAATAATAAAATTAATATGTAATTCTATTAATCTACTCTGCTATGTAATATCATAATAATAATGTCTTTGTAAGTGATTTCAAAAAGTATATAGTGAAAAAAAACTTAGTCAGATTTCTACGAAATCATCAGAAAAAATCATGGACAGTCGCATTTTTTTATTGATAAGGTAAGATTTGTGTTTTATATGTATAATGTTCTTTTTGCGGTGTGCATTCACTTTCGTATTATTACAACAGAACAAACTTCTGTTTAGTGGGTTTATTATTACTTGGATATTACACCAGATTATCATGTACTCTAAAAAAAGTGAAACTTGTAGCTGGCTGAGATAAAGATCCACCCCCTTTACCCAATCCCCTCCCCTCCTACTGGATGAAGGAATTGACCAATAAATAATGTCCAGGTTAGCAACCTAAATTTGTGAGAGAGAAAAAAAATTCTTGTCTTATAATATACACGTATATTCTACATCCGTTTTCCCATTAACCCGTAAGTTTACTCATATATTATTGAAAACCCACTTCAATTAATTTGCCATTGTGTCTTTTTGCAATTATGAACCATTATGCGGAATTAAATGCACACTTAGTTCTGGCATATATCTAACTTATTAACATTTTTCTTAGCTGCTTTTCTTACCAACTAACACACACCCTTTTAATTTCACACCCTTTATCTTTGAGTATCATATGGTTGTTCGTCTATATATATTTTTCAATATTATTATTATTGAGTCATCATTAGATCATTTCAAATTTTGATGCATGGATGAGTGAGTGAAGATTTTGAAAGGATTATTGTTTAATTGTGCAGCTATTATATAATTTTACTATCGGCTAAACCAATAGCATAGATGTAGGGTTTTTCAAGTAGTAGGTAGGGTCTAGATAAATAACTTAAAAGACTTAAATTTTTTAGCCTAGCATAAATGGAAAACTCAATCGGTGCAGTGCTTATAAAAAATTAGGCTTTCTTCAAACTACAGGATTTGAAAGGGGATAGTAGCTTATCTCATAATGAATATGAGTTTCAGAATCTGAAAGGACACAGATAAAATTCTTATCAAATTGCTTATATTTCTAAGTTTTGCCATTCTACATCTAGACCATTGTATATAATCATGATAAGAAAGCAGATTAAAGAGGGACGTAACTGAAGACTTTTTGATGCAGGGGGGGGGTTTTCTCCGGAACCACTTAATGAACCGTGCAGATTTTTTGGACTTAAGCTTTTATGGGTATGAACATCTCATGGTTTCGAAGTCAACCCCCTACCTCCACCCCCTAGCCCCCCGGGGCTCAAAACCCCCCTAAAAATGAACCTAACCTTAATTTTCTCAAAAACTATTTGACCAATAGATATGATTTCTTAGAATTAAGCTTTCATGCTAATTAACTATCTTTTAGATTAGAAGTCACCCCCCCCCCCCGCTACCAACCCCTAGCCCTCCGGGGCTCAAAAAAACTCTGAAAATGAACCTAACCTTAATTATCTCAGAAACTATTTGACCAATAGATATGATTTCTTAGAATTAAGCTTTCATGCTAATAAACTATCTTTTAGATTAGAAGTCACCCCCATGCTGCCAACCCCTAGCCCTCCGGGGCTCAAAAAAACCCTGGAAATGAACCTAACCTTAATTATCTCAGAAACCATTTGAGCAATAGAGATGATTTCTTAAACTTAAGTTTTTATGCATATATAACTTGACTTATAGTTTCGAAGTTACCCTTCTGCCTCCAACCCCTAGCCCTCCGGGGCTCAAATTAACCCTTAAAATGAACCTAACCTTAATTTTCTCAAGAACTGTTTGACCAATAGATATGAGTTCTTAGAATTAAGCTTTCATGCTAATAAATTATGTTTTAGATTAGAAGTCACCCCCCTGCTGCCAAACCTTAGCCCTCCGGGGCTAAAAAAAACCCTGGAAATGAACCTAACCTTAATTATCTCAGGAACCATTTGATAGATAGAGATGATTTCTTAAACTTTAGTTTTTATGCTTATACCTTGACTTATAGTAACGAAGTTACCCTCCTGCCTCCAACCCCTAGCCCTCCGGGGCTCAAATTAACCCTAAAAATGAACCTAACCTTAAATTTTTCAAAAACTATTTGACCAATAGATATGATTTCTTAGAATTAAGCTTTCATGCTAATAAAGGGGGGGGGGGTTTAATGCAACCATCTCGTAATCAGTGAGCAAATGGCACTTAGAATTCGAATTTCCATCTATAATTTTGCATGAGTAATCCTTGGTAGGTCTATTTTCCCTAAATCGAACAAAAAGTTGGAAAAGTAACGGCTAACGGCTGGCGGCTCAGCTATTTTGCCATTTTCTTGATATTTATACTGCAAATTAGTCATGAAACCTCTCTCAACATAATACTCTTTTCTACTCCAAAACGCTATCAAACGGTTCTAGACGGTAGCTGTTGGTACTAGAAGTTTTAAAATTGGTTATTGCTATCATTTAACATGAATTAAACCAAAAATATGTTTTAAAAAGTCGATTCCTACGTTATTGATGATGGATTTACCCTGAAAATAGGCAAAAAACGGCTGAACGGCTGAGCCGCTAGCCGTTACTTTTCCAACTTTTTGTTCGATTTAGGGAAAATAGACCTACCAAGGATTACTCATGCAAAAGTTCAGATCGAAATTCGAATTCTAAGTGTCATTTGCTCACTGATTACGAGATGGTTGCATTAAAAACCCCCCCCTTATGTTTTAGATTAGAAGTCACCCCCCTGCTGCCAACCCCTAGCCCTCCGGGGCTAAAAAAAACCCTGGAAATGAACCTAACCTTAATTATCTCAGGAACCATTTGATAAATAGAGATGATTTTATGCTTATAAGCTGACTTATAGTTTCGAAGTTACCCTCCTGCCGAAAACCCCTAGCCCTCCGGGGCTCAAATTAACCCTAAAAATGAACCTATCCTTAATTTTCTCAGAAACCATTTGATCAATACAGCAGATTTCTAGGACTTTTATGGTTTAGAAGTCACCCCCCTGCCCCGAACCCCTAGCCCCCCGGGGCTCAAAAAACTACTTTTCTAGGAGAAGAAGGATGTCAATCAATTTTGTGAGAGTTGGGACTCAATACTTTGTTTATTGAAAAATCTTACAAAGCAAAGCTTTTATTTAATTAGATATGGTCTGTGAGGGTTAGCTTTTTTCCCGTTCATTTTGACATGTTATAAATGTCCTATTGATTTTAAACTTTGCATGATGTTTTCTATAGCATTCAGGTACGATTTAAAAAGCGTAGCTACATAATAATCATTAACAAAAGGTCCAAATGTCCATTTCAAACATGCTTATTTTAAACTTATTGTCTTTTTTTGTTTATCCTCTTTATCATTTAAAAGCTTCTCTTCTATGGACGTTGTCATCCTTGTTTAATGTTTATTTAATATTTCTTAACATTGTTAAAAGCGAAGCTTTTCTATAATTAGGGTCAGTCCATCCGGCCGTACGTCAGTCACAAACGGATAGCTTTTTTAGTTAATTTAGGCATGTTAGAATTGTCCTATCGATTTCAAACTTTCCATGGTGATACCTTTAGTAGTTAGGTACGATTTAGAAAGCGTAGCAACTCTATAATCATTACAAGAATGCCGTACGTCCATTTGAAACATGTTGATTTTTTACTTTTTTAACAACAACTTTTTTTGTAATCTAATCATCCGATTGATCTGATTTTTGGTAAGTTTATTCCTGGGACAACAAAGTATAATGTTTCAAGCGAAGCAACTCTATAATCAAGTCCTAAAAATGTAAGTATGTCCATAAACATTATCCTGTATCAAGCAGTTTTTCAACAAAATTACACTAACAATTTTGCTTCAACTCCTATACAATATACATTTATATTTTGATTATTTAGTTCTAACACTATATAAGTGTTAATGTCCGTTTGTCCTACAGTTTCAGTGCTATGCTTTTATGGATGTTGTCATCCTTGTTTTTTTTAACATTGATTGATTTTCTATCTATATTTCACATCTAAAACATAATTTATTAGCATGAAAGCTTAATTCTAAGAAATCATATTTATTGGTCAAATAGTTTTTGAGAAAATTAAGGTTAGGTTCATTTTTAGGGTTAATTTGAGCCCCGGAGGGCTAGGGGTTGGAGGCAGGAGGGTAACTTCGTTACTATAAGTCAAGGTATAAGCATAAAAACTAAAGTTTAAGAAATCATCTCTATCTCCGGAGGGCTAGGGGTTGGCAGCAGGGGGGTGACTTCTAATCTAAAAGATAGTTTATTAGCATGAAAGCTTAATTCTAAGAAATCATATCTATTGGTCAAATAGTTTTTGAGAAAATTAAGGTTAGGTTCATTTCCAGGGTTTTTTGAAGCCCCGGAGGGCAAGGGGTTGGCAGCAGGGGGGTGACTTCTAATTTAAAAGATAGTTTATTAGCATGAAAGCTTAATTCTAAGAAATCATATCTATTGGTCAAATAGTTTCTGAGATAATTAAGGTTAGATTCATTTCCAGGGTTTTTTTGAGCCCCGGAGGGCTAGGGGTTGGCAGCATGGGGGTGACTTCTAATCTAAAAGATAGTTTATTAGCATGAAAGCTTAATTCTAAGAAATCATACCTATTGGTCAAATAGTTTTTAAGAAAATTAAGGTTAGGTTCATTTTTAGGGTTAATTTGAGCCCCGGAGGGCTAGGGATTGGGGGCAGGAGGGTAACTTCGAAACTATAAGTCAAGTTATATGCATAAAAACTTAAGTTTAAGAAATCATCTCTATTGCTCAAATGGTTTCTGAGATAATTAAGGTTAGGTTCATTTCCAGGGTTTTTTTTAGCCCCGGAGGGCTAGGGGTTGGCAGCAGGGGGGTGACTTCTAATCTAAAAGATAGTTTATTAGCATGAAAGCTTAATTCTAAGAAATCATATCTATTGGTCAAATAGTTTCTGAGATAATTAAGGTTAGGTTCATTTCCAGGGTTTTTTGGAGCCCCGGAGGGCTAGGGGTTGGCAGCAGGGGGGTGACTTCTAATCTTAAAGATAGTTTATTAGCATGAAAGCTTAATTCTAAGAAATCATATCTATTGGTCAAATAGTTTCTGAGATAATAAGGTTAGGTTCTTTTTCATGGTTTTTTTGAGCCCCGGAGGGCTAGGAGTTGGTAGCGGGGGGGTGACTTCTAATCTAAAAGATAGTTGATTAGCATGAAAGCTTAATTCTAAGAAATCATATCTATTGGTCAAATAGTTTTTGAGAAAATTAAGGTTAGGTTCATTTTTAGGGGGTTTTTGAGCCCCGGGGGGCTAGGGGGTGGGGGTAGGGGGTTGACTTCGAAACCATGAGATGTTCATACCCATAAAAGCTTAAGTCCAAAAAATCTGCACGGTTCATCAACTGGTTCCGGAGAAAACCCCCCCCCCTGCATCAAAAAGTCTTCAGTTACGTCCCCCTTTTACATACGGTCTCTTCTTTACATAACTATAAAAAGACAAATCATATTGAATATCGAAAGTTTATGAAAAATATATTTACAAATCTAATAATTCAAAATAACCGAAAAATTGAACAATAGTCCCTTCAAATTCTCCACTCCAAGTTTTATCTAAAATTAATAATAAAGGAATGTTCAAACTAAACTTAGTAATTATTTTTATAAAATTTGAAATGAATATTATTATTTTATTTTTGTTTGTTATGCATTTTTATGTCAGATTAAAAATTCACTTAATCTAATGGACCTCTTAAATTAAATCAATGTTAGTTTCTACAAGTATAGATATTTCTCTTATGATTAAATGTATGTAAAAGTAATAAAAAAACTGTCTGGTTCAAATTTCATTTTTTTCCAAACATGTATACAATATTTTTAAGTTAAACAAATTTTAAAGATATATGTCCATTTATTTTTTAAGTTTTCAAACAATATTTTTGATAAAATACATTTAAACTTTATTTTTAAAGATAAATTGTTAAAGATTTGGAGTCAAAAGCTTTAATAGAATAATTTTATATTTTAGCAAAAAAGTTAGTATTGAACTTTTTTTTTGGAAAATTATAAAATGAATAAGCCATTATTAAAACTAAAGAAACTTACATAACTATTGCAATTTATGCAGAAAAAATTTTAAGATTGTCATAACAAACTTTTTCATGGTACCAAATCTTTCAATTTTGATACAAACACTTAAATTCTTATAAATCATAAAATTTTAATGATTTTAAGTTATTCTAAATTGTTCAGCTTTCTGTGATGAAGAGGTTGCCAAAACAAAGTTGGAGACTACTGTTAACAGGAAATTATTGATTTAATTCTAAACTAAAACTTGGCATGAGACAGTAGGTCAAGCTTAATGTACTTAAGCGTGGAGCTTGATAGTCCTATTTGCCATACAAAAGTGTCTCGTCCTTCTACGTGACTACTTAGGTCCAAACACTATGAAACAATGGCTACAAACACACACACACTATAACTGGGAATTTGAAAAAAATATTGCAAATTGTACAATTTATTATCTAAATTGTCAAAAATACATCCACTTAATCAATAACACAGTAAATTACTACTTAGTAAAAAAAAGTAGCATCTCAAACTCATAGATGTATGATAATCATCTTTTCTGTTCTTGAAACTAAAATTATTCTTAAACTCTATAGATATGCACAATACATCTTGCCATTGTAGGTCTAATTGCCGTTAACAGAACTGAGAGAATATTTAAGTATTTAAAATTAAAACAAGAATAGCTCTTCGATCTTAATCTTTAAACCGACGGACAGACAATGTAAGAAAATAAGAAAACACCTAGATTTTTAAAACATAAAGTAAAGAAATTATCTTAAAATAATTGATAAAAAGAATTTGAAAAGTCAATATTTAAAATTTGTAGTAAACAAATGTACACGGAAGAACGGAAAGAGAAGATGTCATCTCAGGTAAAATATGTCCTTTTATGAAAGTAATAGAATGTCTGTCTGTATTTAGATTAAGATCTCGTTATTCGCTGGTTCTATTTTTACTGTGTAGCTCTTTTAGTTCCAGAAAAGATTTGTAGCTTTTGTTAACCAACAAAATGTATAATGAATATAATCTAGTATAATTTTTTTAGAGATACAATTTTAGTCATCTAGAAATAAGTAAAGCGTTTGATTTATTTGAAAATTTTTTAGAATTCTGAATTTTCTTAACAATTAAGTAAGGGGAGGGGGGCTTTAGACTGTAAATCATAATGCTACACAAACCACGTTATATTATTTATACTTTTACAACTTTTATTGATTTGATTGGGTTGTTTAAACTACCAGTGTCTAAACTCTTAAAAATAATTCTCAATTGGGTACTTTTTTATCATAGTTCACTCAAAGCGACAGAATGAGAAAAAAATTTCCCAGACATAAGGCCAACTGTTTCTAAAATGTCCCAATGAAGATATTTTTTTCTCTTACTGTCGCTTCGAGTGAACTGTGTTATCTTCATTGGGATGTACATAAATAGATACATTGTCCATTGTCATATCCCTTAAAATCACGGCAATTTAGCAATTTTTATTTTTTGATAGTCCTTAATTGGTATGAATTATTCAGGTAACTGCACTGCACCAGCAAAAGTATGAGGAGCACCACAGCAGTAGCAGCCACCACCAGGAGGAGCATGTGAACCAGGAGGTCAGGGAGTGGCAGCAGATGGCCAAGAAAGAGAAACACTACGCGGAGTATGCGGAGACCAGCGCTTTCAGCTCGGTAAGCATTTCATTATTTGTTTCTCTTTTAGCCTGAGGAATATTCTCAAATGGACATTGAAACAAAAATTCTTTTACTTAATATTACAAAAAGAGATTTTTAAGTTAGAAGTCTTTTTCCTTACCTATACAATGGAGAACATTTTGTCAGTAAACTTTTTAGTGTAAACATTTATTTGTTGTTTAAAGTATTGATATAATTTTTATTATTTCTAGCAAAACATGACAGCACCGACCTTCGAGCACTCTCTGGAACCTGTCACCGTTGAGGAAGGACAGACCGCGACCTTCCAGGTCAAATTCAGCGGCTCCCCCGCGCCAGCGGTCAAATGGTTCCGCTACAGCTTCCCAGTCGTGGATTCGGCCGATTTTAAAATCGTGACGACGCAAACCTCCAGCAGTTTGACCATTGTGAAGACCTGTGCAGATGACAGTGGAGTGTTTACCTGTCTTCTGGAGAATATTGTGGGGGCCTCGAAGAGCAGCAGCAACTTGAATGTGATGGAGACGGGGGCTAACTACGTTGTACAGGTCAGCGTTTTCACCCTTAACTAATATTGATGCATTTTTTAATCATATGAAGTTTTTGATGCATTTGAAGAATAAGTTTCTTTGCAAATAAAAGTTATATATTTTAGTATCTTAATCTTAAATGAGCTAGGTGAATATGTTTTTGTATATTCTTTTTGTAAATATTAGGTTTAGGCAATGCATTTCTATAGCTAAATTTTTAAAAGTTGGTATTAAATATTTTGAACTAAATTACTTTTTAGACCTCAACCAAAACGAAGCGAACCCTGAAAGAAATGATCGTGGTGGCCGGAGACAGCATCAGATTCGACATTGGCTTCTCCGGGGGCACCAAGGACAACCTCACCTTCTACCACGACAGCAAGGTCATCAAGGAGGGGGAGGGCATCACTATCAAGGTGGAGAACGACGTGGCAAGCCTGATGATTGAGCGGGCAGAGCCGGCACATTCTGGTCTCTATGAGTGTGTTATGAAGACGGAGGGCGGGGAGGCCAGCTGCCAAGTCAAGTGTCAAGTCACACTGGCATAAACAGCTGTAGAGTAGATTCATTTTTTTGTGAGATTACAAAAAAATCAAGCACTTTTCAATCATTTCACCATAAAATTGTAGTAAAATGGCCAAAGAATTTATATCAAAAAGTGGTAAAATGTTTATTTTATATTATAGCCATAGTTACCAAAAAAGACTTAGAATCTCATAGTTTTTAACAAAACAAACTTTTTATTTGATATGTTTCTATAAAGGCCAAAGCATTTGAAATGTATCCTTTTCCCATTATTTCCTTTTTAAACAGCTCAAAATTATTACCATTGTATTTATAAATCTGGTTGATTTTAAAATTTAAAAATGCAATTTTTTAACTTTTTGTTTTAATTTTATACTCAAACTTTGCCCTAAGATAAAAAAGTAAAAATTCTCCAAAAAAAAATTACTAAATTAATATTGAAATAATAAAAAAGACTAACATGTAAAATTTAACAACAATTGTAACAAAAAAGCCTAATATCAGTATGCTTAATTTATTAGTATTATATTGTATATTTGAATATTGTATTATTTGAATATTTTATTATTTGAAAACACTGAATTTTGTACTAGTTAATAATAAATGATTTAACTTGACATATTTTGTTGGATAATTAATATTGCGCTATACCGTGACAGATTAAGGTTTAAAAACTAAGGTTCATAATAATTTTTGTTCTACTTGGTACTTAGGTGATTACATTAACAGCAAGGAGTATAGGAAGCCAGATTGGTTGATCAAGATGGAAGCTCTCAAGGAAAAACTGGCAGGTAAAACATTTATTTCAAGTGGCTGTCTGTCTTTCTGTCCTTTTGTCTGTAACGCCGCCCTCTGATTAGTTCTCTATTCAATGTAAAGTAGGGCTGAATTTTTTTCTCTCTCTCTCTAACCCTCTCCTCTCTTTCACTCTCTTCCGTCTTTCTCCCTACCTCCCTCCCTCCCTCTCTCTCTCTCTCTCTCTCTCTCTCTCTCTCTCTCTCTCTCTTTCTCTCTATAAATCTATCTATCTATCTCTTTCTATTTCTTTCATCTTAGTCAGAGAAAAATATTTTTGTTGAAGGAAAACTATTTTGGCCATGCAATATCTTACATTAATTTTATCTATCTATCTAATAACACAGCAATTGTCTACTCATCTATCTATCTAACCTACTAAATTGTATCTAGCTACCGAGCAGGCTGCTAAGTTTATCCGCGAGATCAAGGAGGTGAGGAACAAGGAGGGTATGAGGGCAAGGTTCGAGGCTGTATTCGCCGGCAACCCTGCCCCAACCATCACATGGTTCTTCAAGGGAAAGCAAGTTGAGGAGTCTGCTAATATTCAAATCAAGGTAGGAATTCATTTGTAGCCTTAATTATAATTACCAAAATCCTTATTTGAAAGTAACAGGATGTCTCATTTGGTTGTCAGTACAAATATGTTATCCTTTACCTTGTAATTTCATGATTAGGCCATGGGAATTTTTATAAATATTATGGAAAAGTTAGCAACACCTTCCAAGAGAATTAGCCTCTATAAAAAAAGAACCCCTAATGTTTTTTTTGACTTATTATTTTTGAAATTTGCAAGGCAAAAGGTGGGACTTCTCCCCCCCCCCCTTTTTCCTTCTCAAATTCCTCTAGAGTTCTCTAGGGGCATAGGTGGTAGTAGTATATAGAAATAATGATGATACTACCTCTATAAATATCCTTGAGTATAGCCAGGAGTATAATAGTATAATATTATTTAGGTTAATGATGATACTACCTCTCTAAATATCCTTAGTGTAGCCAGGAGTATAATAGTATAATAAATTATTTAGGTTAATGATGATAATAGCTCACTAAATATCCCTGAGTATAGTCTGGAGTATAATAGTATAATATTATTTAGGTTAATGATGATACTACCTCTATAAATATTCTTGAGTATAGCCAGGAGTATAATAGTATAATATTATTTAGGTTAATGATGATACTACCTCTATAAATATCCTTGAGTATAGCCAGGAGTACAATAGTATAATATTATTTAGGTTAATGATGACACTACCTCTCTAAATATCCTTAGTGTAGCCAGGAGTATAATAGTATAATATATTATTTAGGTTAATGATGATACTACCTCACTAAATATCCTTGAGTATAGTCTGGAGTACAATAGTAAAATATATTATTTAGGTTAATGATGATACTACCTCTCTAAATATCCTTGAGTATAATCTGGAGTATAATAGTATAATATATTATTTAGGTTAATGATGATACTACCTCTCTAAATATCCTTGAGTGTAGCCAGGAGCACAATGGTATCTATGAGTGCAAGATCAAGAATGAACTGGGAGAAGATAAGACTAGAGCTAGCCTAACTGTCAGCAGTAAGTGTCATTTTGATATTGATAACCCATTAAATACATTGTACTTAAAATTATAATTTTACCCAAAGTTTTATATTTAAATAATTTCTTTTATATTTTGGTACTTTATAGAATTGTGATTTGTTGGTTTCAAACTGGTGGATGCCAAATTTGATTTGACTGGGGATGTATTTAAATTTATCATCATGTGTCTTATCCCTTACGATCCCAAAATGTACTGGCCCCTTTGAATTTTCTGTTTAAACAGCACAAGTTAGAAATTCTTTCAGCTACAGATGTGTTGTTCTACTTTAGAGGTTACTGAAGCTGACAAGGAGGCAATTGAGAAAGCTAAGCTAGCTGCTCTCAACAGGGATCAACCCAAGGAGACCAAGAAGGAGGAGCCTAAAAAGTAAGCAAGGACAATGTTGTGCAGTGAAATCTTGTGTGAATTTATTCTTTCCTGTTTATTCTGTCTTCATATTCATTTGAATCTAAGAAATGTGAAAAGTTTATTTAATTAATTTATGTTACAGCACCTTTGAAAGTTACTATTCTTGTTATTTTTGCCTTTTAAATTTTTTTCCTTTATAGTGACACTTTACATATTTCTTGGAGTCAAATATTTTTTATAGTACATATTTTCTTGACTTTTTTTCTACACTGTGAAAACTTATTCATGTATTCTTTCTTGTTCTTAATATTCCTACTAATCTGCTCTTTCATGTCTAAATCGACCTTTGTTAAATTTATAACAATTTGTGTATAAATTTATACACATGATTTATTTTTACAATGTAGAAAACAACTTTGATTAAAATGACGTCTAAATATAACATAAAAACTATTAACTTAATAATTTTTCAGTATTAAATGCTAAAATTGATTGATTTTAATGTTTAAAATCATTGAAAAAGGTTAAAAAGTTTAGTAAAAAACGAAAAACAGTAAAATTCTAATTAATAAAGCAAATTCATAATAACTCAAAATATTTAGTAACATCAATTCTATGACAATACAATAAAAAAAAGACAAAATAAAAGACTTCATTATATTTTTTTAATAATCCAATAATAGACTTGGACTTGTATTCTTGAATAAGTCATTAAAATCTATTATTTGCATGGTAGTTATTTGATTTTCAAATATAAAATGCAATTATTTAGATTAGATGGTTTTTTGAGTGAGGAAGAAAATGTTACATATCTGTAGATTGTTTTAAAATCAATATATACTGGGTCCAAAAATTTGTCAGAAGCAAAAACATTTTTTATAAGACAAATGACATTAAATTGTTTGCTAGTTCTTTCAATTGTAAATAAATCATCCCCTGTAGAGCTTATGATAAAATATTTACCATTCTTTCCTATGTCATATATTATTCAAAATTATTAAAATGATTGTAACCTAAGCTTTTCAAGTTAAAAAGAAATATACATTAAGTTATAAGGAGCATGGCCTTGAATTTTAGCTTAGACCGCTTTTTCAGCTTTAAACCTGCATTGTAACTTTAAATCAAAATATATTTCATAATATTTGAATAAAAGGTGTCAAAATTTGAAATTTTGATTTTAAAGGGATTATTTTAATAATTCAATTTTTGATTCCTTCAAAATCAAATTCAAGTAGCCAATGATTTTTTGCTTATTATTTGGATGCAGCAATTTTCTTGTAGTAGATTATATTTTTGTCAAAGTATCATTTTAATCCATAAGTCATCTTTTTAAATGAACTGCCATTCACTTGTTAATTATTGTTAAAATATACATAGAAAAAGAATAATTCTTAATGTTAAACTTGTGCAATAAATGTATAAAAAGAAATTTTGAGAATTTAATTTATTCCAGTTATATCTTTATGAACAAAAAGTTTGGTATCCATGCCTCTAAGAGAAGTATATTTGATGGTAAGTAAAAATAGGCATATTTCATGAAAAAAGATATTTGCAATCTAAATTGTAAATAGAAATTTTCTATGTTTACTAAAATATGCCTATTAAGGGTAAGTGACACAACTAATATGAAAACAATTAAATTTCACTATATAAATAGATATAACAAAACTAGAGTTTCTAATAATCTGTAAATAAGTTAACCTTTTGTGAATGGCAGTTCTTTTTAAATGTATTTATTTTTTTATAAAACTAACAATTTTAGTTCATATATTTTATTTAAATTTTTAAGTTCATTTTTTGAATTGGTATTATAATATACTCTGCCCTTTATTTTTACAAACAAAATATTTTAAATCTTTTTTTTTCAAATTCATTAAGTTTTCCATATTTTCTTATTTTGTAAAAGATACTTCAACATTTCAAATTTAATTTAACTAACAATTAACTTGAATAAAAATACAAAATATATTTACAATGGAACTTTTCAGTAATAAGTAAAAAGTACCTAATGAAAATTTGTATACAAAAAATTTAGAGTCATTATCACATTTTAACATCCTTTCTTCTTTCGTTTTCAACTACACTGCACCACCTGTAAGCATAAAATAATAAAACATGTAGATAATATGAATGTAGATGCTTATAAAGCTTTGAATTTAAATAATTTTGCCATTCATTGATGATGAAATACCATGTTTTGCTTGCTTTGAAAGTTTTAAAACTTCATTATTTAAGATGCTTTTTACAAATTTATATTTTAATTAACAGGGCATGCTTATTTTTTCAGCATGATTTTAATTTTTTCTATAAATTGTTAAGTAAATAATCTTGATAAATATTTTGCATTGCAGGGTTGAGAAGAAGGTTGAGGAGAAGAAAGTTTATGACTGGAAGAAATCTGTGAAGAAGGGTGAGAAGAAGGAACCTGTAGAGGAGCCTAAGCCCGAGAAGGTCCAACTCAAGAAGCCCAAGGTCATTGAGAAGCCCAAGGAGGAGGCTAAGGCTGGAGTCCAGCTTAAGCCCACTCCTCCCAAGGCTCCTAAGGAGGATGAACCTAAGCAGGATATTAAGTTAAAGCCTGTTCCTCCCAAGGAGAAAGAAGCAGCTCCTAAGGTAATGAAAGATTGTAGAAATAATGATGATGTTTTTACATTAGACAATGACAATTCTTTGGGGATGATAACTTTTAGCTCGGAAAATCTTTTTATTAAAATAATTCATCAAATATCAAAATATATTTGGGGGTAATATTTATTAAAGTTTCAAATTAAAGGTGGCTTTTTTTATAAATCATCCCATAAAAGACATCTAGACAATAATAATTCTACAGAAACATTTTAATGATATATTATTTTTATCTTTATTTAGTGTAGCATAGAAAACAGAAAAATACCAAAAAAAATTATTTAATTTCTAGTTAGTTGCTTTTCAAACATGTAAAGATATTTCAGCGCTTTTTTAGAACAAATTATTTTTTTTCTTTACAATTAATTTTTAAAGAAGCTGATAAAGTTATGTAAAGTTAAAAAGATATTTGTTCTAATTTCAAATTACTCAATTTATTATTCATTTTTTTAGATATCTAGTTACATCTTGAACATACAATATATTTAGAGCTTAGTAATTAAGTTTAGCTTTGCTTTAAAACACTCCATGTTTTTATTTTTAACACTACATTCAGGGTTATGAATTTTTAATCATTGTAATGAAGAAGAATATTTTTAAAATTTTAAAAATTCATAACCCTGCTTGAAATACAACCTTAATAATTTAGGCAACATTAGCAACAACACAAGAAAATTTAAACATGGTAACAAAACAAACTTTACATGAAACAAATACTCAGGCAACAAAAACATCAGTGAAGGAGGTTAAACCAAACAAAACAGTTACTTCAGTTGATACAAAGAGAAAAGCTACCTATGATGAAGCAGTCCAAGAACAAACCACAGCCCCTTCTGTGACAGAGATTAAGTCAGAAATCAAACCAACTAAGGAAAAGAGTCCAATTCAAGAAAAGTCTGATGAAGATAAACCTAAAATTAAAAAGGAACCTACTAAACCAACCAAAAAGCAAAAACCTGAAGCCAAAGAGAGTTTTGAAGATGGACATAAAGCCTTTCAACGCACACCAAAAGATGATACTGTTGATAAACCACAAATGGAGGATAAACCTCAACCTACTAAAGTTGTTGACACAGAACCTGAAGTTACTGAACCTGTTCAAAAGGAATCACAATTGACACTCCCTAAAATTGCTACTAAAAAGTCTACTTCTTCTGATAAGCTTGACAAGATAAAAAAGCAAGAGGAAGTGAATTTGGAAGCAGAAAAAGAAGTGGTTAAACCCCGTCCTGAAAAAACGAAGGATACTGCTAAAATACCTAAGGCCAAAAAAGAAGAACAATCTATAGACTCAACAGAACTAATCATTCCTCAATCTAAAGATAAAGAAATGCCTAAGGTAAAAGACAATGCAGCTACACAAATAGTTCAGCAGATCAAAGAAGAACCTAAAACAGAAACACCTCTTGAAAAAGCAAAAACATTGGAACCCCAATCTGTACAACGTTCTGAAAAACTTACAGAGGCCATTTCCAAACCTAAAAAGGTAAATCAGAAAACAGATGAAAAGACAACTAAAATAGAAGAAAAACTGCCTGAAACTAAAAAGGCTGAACCTGTTCAAGAAAAACCTAAAGAAGAACCATTGAAGCCAGCCAAAAAAGAAAAATCTCCAGAAAAAGATGTTCAACCTACCAAACAACCAAAACAGCCAGTTGAACCTAAACAAGAAGATACAAAACAAGAAAATGAAGTCCAGAAAGAGCAGGTTGTTCCTAAGGTCGAGAAGATTAAACAACAAAAACCTGAGACTAAGGCAACAGAAGTTGAAAGAGCTCCTATTAAAGAAGAAATTATGCAGAAACCATCTGAAAGCATAGTTGAAAATAAAACTATTGAAAGCAAGGCTGAAGAGCAGTCTGAAGAGAAAACTAAAAAACAATCAACAGTTAAAGCATCAAAGGAAGTAGCAGAGCCAGATTCTAAACCAACCGTAGATATTGAAGAGAAGAAAGAGGTTAAAATTTCTAAAGCTAAAAAGGTAACATCAAGATCTTCAACAATAGAGTTAAGACCAGAGGAAAAAACTGCTGAATCTCAAGAACCTGCTCAACAAGTTGAACCAAAAACTATTGACAAAGATGTGGTTGATAAATCTAAACCAGAATCACCTACTAAAGATTCTGTTAAAGAAATCAAGATAAACACACAACAAGACATAGCTGAAAATAAAAATCTTGATATAACAGAAGTTGATTCTAAGCCAATAATAGCGAAACAAGATAATATTGATGATAAGGAGCCAAATGTAAAATTTCCATCCAGCTCAAGTGAAGAACTTTCATCTAAAGCAACATCTTCTGAAGATTCCAGCAAAAAAGTGAAAATGATCAAAAAGAAAAAGAAGAAAGTTAAACCATCAGCAAATCAAGATGAGATTATCAACTTTGAAGAAGTTTCTCAAGACCAACCTGATAATAATGACTATAGAAAAATTCCTATTGCTATTGTTAAAGAGGCTGATGAAATTGAAACAATGGATGAAATTAGGAAGAAAGATGAAGTTGAAAGAAAACTTAACATAAACACATATGAATTTACACAAACAATGCCAATTTCAGAAGTAGACCAAACTCTTGAGATCAGTGAGATTCCTCAAAGTCCAAGGGAGGATGACCAAAGACCAATCTCAATCCTGAAGAAAGTGAAGAAAACAAAAGAGGTAGAGACTGTTCAACATTCATTGGCATGGAGCATGATTGTTCAATACTCATACTATTCTGGACTCAAGATGAAGAGATGAAACTACTAAAGATTACTCATTGCCTGGCATGATTGATTTCAGTAATACTACTACACACACACACTCACTGCATGATCATCAACTTCACATTACCTAATTTTATTTTCAGGCATGTTATCTCCAGATATTAAATAATAATATTGATCACTTTAATCTAATACACTGCATGGCTAAAAAATCTAATTTATTTGAATTAGAAAAAAAATGAGATTCCTAGTGAACTATCCTTGTAACTTTTCATTCAACATTTTAAGAACTATATAATCAAATCTGCAAAATATTTGACAAATTAAAAATTTTGTTTATGCTTGTAAACTACATGTAAATAATTTCTCCTATAAGGTTATATTTTGATTTGACCAGCCTAGCATGTAAACTTAAGCCGTTGCAAATTACTAACTGCTCTGTTTTTCACAGTAATAACAATTATATTTATTCAAGTTCTTCATTAACAAAATAATTTCTTTAGTCTACAATAGTTTCTTCCTATTCTTTACAAACTATAATCTTTAACAAACATGCATGTATTATGTTTAGGGAAATTAAATTTCTAAGACAGTTTATTATTATAAAAAAATAACTAAGTCAATTTTGTTAATATGATGCCTATGTTTCTTCTTTTAAAAAGAATTATTTAAGAGATAATCCTAAAATTAATTATTTAATTTGTTATCAATATTAATAGGTGCATGATTAATTATTAACTTTGATAATAATTACCTAGGTAATCATCTTTTTTGTCAGTGAACAAACATATTTTTATCCTGCGTGATTTATACAATAGTTTTATAATATTATGAAAATAAGTTAGTAGGAGAGTAGAATCCAGTTTGGAATATGTTCTAAGTAGCCCCACAGTGTTAGGCAACGCAGTTACACGTACAGGTCCCGCAGGGGTAATTAATAGGAAAAAAACTACCTCAAAACCCCTTATTTAAAAACTAGGGGGTTCAGTGCTAAACAGGAACTTTGAGGGAAAGCTCTATATTACTTTAAAAATAAGAATTAGGGGAAGGTTTTTTCTTGTTCACTGGCGAAAAAGATATTTTACCTGTATTATTCTTTCATTAATCTTTTTTTGTGTACCCTAGGATGGTGAGGCTCAGCCAGCAGTGCAGCCCCGCGCTGCCATGCCAACACAGCCCATGGCCAGCCCCAAGCTGAAGAGGGTCAAGAAGAAGACAGACAAGGTAGGGACGCAGTCATTGTACAATTTAAGAGTTTATTTAGAGTGCTTGATAAATACTTTCTTTCGATGAAATTTTTATTTAGAAAGGGTGGAAACATTGGACTGGTACTTAAAGTTAGTTTTATAACCATGTTATCTTATTCACTGACTATTAAAACTTTGGGTACTTTTATTTAATTTTAAATTGGCTAGTTTCAAACTAGTAGTGTCTGAACTTCTCAACCAATGATTTGAATTTGCAGAATGAGTAGTTTGTTCTATCATAATTAGAAATGTGTATCAATTTAACGTCCTAGCTTTGTCTTATTCCTTTAGATACCTTTAAAATATTAAATTTGATAGGTAATCTAAATTTATTCTCATTCATCATTATTTTTCAAGCACTCTATATTTTCTCTATAAAAATATAAAAATTGATTTATTAGAATATTACTTCAAAAAAAAACATATTTTTAAAATGTGATTTTTACACAAAGATGATTAAGACCTTAAAATATAATTAAATCGAAAAATTAAACAAAATTTCTCCAAAACTAGAGATTTGGGGATAGGACAATTGAAGATAAAGTTATAAATCCTCAGATTTTAAAAATTGGTTGGTTTTTGTACCATTAAAAGATAGGTTTAAAGATTATTTTATTATCAATTGTCCTTTCCCTGACTGATTAATTTCAATTATTAAATCAAAATTGGTTAATTTTAAAATATAAACCTACATCTTAGACAACTAGAGTGGTGTTTGCATACAACACAAAGTTAAAAGAGAAGCCAATTTTTAAGACTTCTGGCTGACATATATTTTTTATATAAAAAGTTTACTTCAGGTTTGCTTATTCCCTATATATTTTGAATTTTACAATGCAAATTTATTTTTTAATTTCATAAAACATTAAAATTTATTATTTTTGCATTGTTTAATTCTCAAATATTTTTATGGTAAACATAGAACTGCAACCACACGGGAAATAAATTTTTTAGGTTAGGTTAGGTTAAGTTTGGTCACTTAAATGTTAATTGCATTGGACTGTAAATTACGCTGGTACCCAAAGTTTTTAAAACAATTTATCTTAGTCGTTGGCTTAACAACTTTGGGTACTGTCATTGAATTTTGATTTTTTTAAAACTTGTTATGTCTAAACTTTTTAATCAATAATTTTAATCTTTACAAAGGGTAATGTTGTTTATTATCATTAGAGATGTATATCAAATTAATGTCCATTGTATTCTTATCCCTTGGTTCTTTAGAAATAGTTGTGATCAGAAAGTATGAGAAAGTATCATGGTGGTTCGTTCCCATGTGGTTGCAATTCTACCATTTTTTTATGAAACCAAATATTTTCGTTTTAAGACACAGAGTGATATGACACTTGAACCTGCTTTAAATGACAAGCATGGACCGTGTGAGGATACAAATAAAACAGACAATACTGAACCATCAGATATCAAAAACAGTTCTCCAACTAAACATGTCACTTTTAAACTTACCACGGATACTAAATCCACCCTAAAGAAGCCTAAAAATGTTGATGATCGTGTTTTTAAAATAATTGTCCATAAGATTGGCGAGGTTATGAATAATAATAAGGAAGAGATTAAAGAATTAGTTTTGCCAGGAGTTTATTTAGAATCTGCCGCAGCAATACTAGTTGCCACTGCTAAGGATCATAATCAACTGACTGTCCAAGAGTCATTAGAAACCATTAAGGATTTCTCTAAACCTGATAACATAGAAGCACTAGGCACTAAAGCATTGAATATTCTATCAGATCTTTGTCATGGAATGTCTTCTAGCATTGTAAATTCTATTCATCAAACAGTTGATAAAGTTGGACTTAAGAAGATATCAGAAGATTTTAGTATTCTTTGTAAGCAGGCAGCAGTTTATGCGCAGGAAGATAATTTGTATGATCTTATTGATGTACATGAAATCCTGACTCTTACAGGCCCAGGGCATTCAACATAGCATTCAATACTATAATTAATATTTTTTAAAAGTTGACAGCGGAGCTCTTTATGGTGCTAAAAAAGGGATAAATTAAAAAAAACTTTTGGCCAAAAAATACTGGATGAGGTCATATTAGAATAATAGACTATTCTAATATGACGTCTTACGGGATATTTGGCCAAAAGTTTTTAAAATCACATTCTTTTTATAGGCACTATAAATAGCTTCGCTGTCAAGCCTGTTTAAAGGATAAATTATTGTTTTAAATGCTTTGTTTAAGGCAGTTCCATTTCAAACGATTTTTTGTTAGCTCCAATGGTTTTATATTTTATAATTATAAGAAATTTTTTCACTAAGTAAAATTAAACTTTCTGTCCAGTATGACATATTTCCAATTTTCACATAAAAGATATATAAAAATCTGAGAATCAAACTAAATGCATATTTTGATAGAATGAGTAGAATAAATCAGAAATTAATTATAAACACGAAAAAATGGCTACAACAAGATTTGATAAAATTATATCATATAAAAAATCATACAAAACTTATTAGAAAACCTTGACTGAACAACCAATACTTTTTAATGGATCAGACGCTTTTATCAAAGAAAAAATCATCTCCCTCACTCACAAAGTTCTTGGATGCAAGAACGTGGAGGAAATAATTTCTGAATATGAACTTGGAAAATTGGCAGAATTTGATAATATCCACCTGCAAATGGCTTTGTTACAATTGTCAGAAGAAAAATTTTCTGGATTAAATGTTAGTGAAGCTAATGTGTTTGAGATGCCAAAGAACGGCAGATTTTTAAGGTATATAAAAGCATTCATAAAAAAATCCTAAATAAAAGATAATTTTTAAATGTCATTATTGAATAATGCTCAAGGAAACAAATGTAGATGTAACTCAATTAATCATAGCCCCATTAACAGCATTTATAGAGTAGATCACCATTGAACTTTTATTAAATCAAATAATTGTATAACAATGCCCTTCCATCAGTTTTTCTGATCATCCGGCAGAAAGTTTATCCTTCCCTAAAGATATTATCAACGTCTTAACCATTTATGTTGTGATTTTTATTGAATACTCGTAATAACATGATTTTATAAAATAAAAAAAAATCCTTTATAGAATAATATCAGGCCTCTGACAAAGATATATTCAAATGAATTCTAGGATTTATATGTGTATATCACTGACAGAAAATTGGCAACACAACGATTAAAATTCTAAATTGCTGGTTAAGTTTTGACATGATTTGCCAATAATGCTTTTATAAACTTAGTTTGGGAATGCGACTATTTGCAACATATGTATTGAGTAATCAAGTGCAGATAGAACAAGTGGAAACATATCTCACCACTTCCCAGTTCAAAGTGAATGATTTGAACGCCAGATTAGAGAAATGTCTGAAATCCTACGGAAGTTCATTGCTAAGAACTACAACTTTAGGTCTTATGCATGACAATTTTAGTAGCACAGCAACTCCATAACTAAGAGTTGTTGTTTGTAAGTACAAAATAAGCTAGAAATGTCAGGTCTTGTTTTTCCTATTAATCAAATGATTTTAATATTAATGATACCTTGATATTAACAAAGCACTTGTTTTTTGTTAATGAATATTTTTTTCATTTATTTGTAATTAATCATATTATTTAGAACAATTAAGTTGAAATCCCTCAAAGTGCCTTGATAAGTACATAATCACCAGAGAATATTCTATGATAATTGTTTGTTTGTTTATTATTTTAGGTCAGATCATATATTGATCTTAAAGACTTAACTTAATCAATGGTTTGCTATTAAAATTTGTCCTAGAATTAGATACAAATATTGGAGCTAAACTATTAAATTCTCATGCTGGATTGATTAGATGAGATTGTTTCTGTGCAAGATTTTGAATCACCAATGAAGATTGAACAACTTATGAAAAGGGTTTTGAATGAATATCAGACTATCAATAATGAATTTGTAACTCTTGAAGAAGAACTTGCCACAATAAATGATACTGATAATAATAATGTTTACTGTTCTGCTTTGAAAACAATGATACAAAGATTGAGTGAACCAATTGTAAAAGAAGTAAAAAATATTGTTGAACCTGAAACCATTTTTGATAAAACAGAAGAAAGCCTTCACAGCGGAGCTGTTGTTTTAAATTCTTTGCTTCCTTGTTCTGTCAAAGAAGTTTCTAGTCTCTTTTTACCTTGTGACTTTGAGAAAGTAAACTTAGAGGACAAAGCAGTTCAAACTAGAACTCCATCTATTGAGGAAATTTATCAGCTGTTTGAAAATATAAAACTTGATGAAGTGATTATTAAAAATGTCAGTAATGCTTTAAAAACAATTGATACTACTGGTTTACTTACCATTCAGAATTCAGAAGAAAAAACATTTGAAGTTTTAAGTAATCATCTTTCCCAAGATTCTGAATTACAAGTTGCTCTGTTGGATTTGGCTCAACATCATTTTCAAATTCCTTCAGTTCAATGTTTTGTTGTTGCTGAACTACTTAAAGATAAAAATCCTGTTGAAACAATAGGCACTAAAGCATTCTCTCACATAATCACTAAGAATCCTCATGTTGTAGGCCTGCTCCAAACAACAATGTCTGTAAACATGTTGAAAAAAAATAAGTTAGAAAAGAAAAAGTCAGCACTTGAGAACATTGTCTTTGAATTGCATGAAACAATGACAACTGAAATACCTGTTTTGAATGATTACAAACTTGTTTCTACGGGAATAAAACTAGCAAAAACATATCCCATAATTCAAAGACATGGCGCAACGAATCAGCAAGAACTTCAATACATATTCCATGGACTTCTAGATGACTTCAAGACAGAGCCAATTCAAATGCCTTTTATTACAGTGGCTAAAAGATTGTCTCATCCAGTTAAAGTTCAAAAAACAATTCTTGAAGAACTTTATCATAATTCAAGCAACATAGATTACATTGGAATTAAGGTTTTATTGAAGATTGTTGAAGAAACTCCACTTGTTGTTGAAAACATTGACACTTATGTTAGCCCTGAAGATTTTAAAAAAGACAAAATCAAGTTGGAGAAAAGTAACATTGTTAATTGTTGTAGATTAGTTTCTGCTATTCAAAGTGAAGAACAACTTTCCCTGATTTGCAATACTATTGATAATGAGATGAAAACTGAGGTAGCCTCAACTATTGAAGACTTGTCAAGAAAACTAAAGTTTATGTACAAGGTTAATTCATCAGAAAAACTAGAATGGCCAGAAACATTCAATTCCAATGTGGAGAATCTCAAATGTCAAGCAACATTGTTTGATTTATCTGAAAGTCTTGCTAGTCCAATATATGTAAGAAATGTGCTTTTATATGAAGGACTCAAAAATACTTTGTCTAGTAAAACAGCTGGGCAACTTGCTTTTGCTTCAGTTATGGAAAATATGGCAGTGCATTGTCAAGATACAACATCACTTGTACTCAACTCTATTTTCAAGAAAGATTCTGTTAAGAAATACTTGTCTATTTGTCAAAATGTTTCCAATGTAGTTTCACTTGCCAAGGAAAGATCTTCCCAATATTTCTATATAAAACTTCCTATTTAGCTTTCTTTCCTTTAAACTTTTTATTTGCCTTGAGTCTTATTGTGTAACTTTTGTATGGTAATATTTTTCATTTGAATATTTTGTGAAGATATCTAAATATAGGAAAGTGAGAGAACAATAAGTTTGTCTGAAGAAAGCTTAGCTGAGAGAGATCATGCTGTTAAAGATGTCATAGAACAAGTGTTTGTAACACCACAGGTTACAACTCAAAATACATTGTCTAATGTATCTAAGATTACTGAAAATAAACCTGACATAGAGGTTGCTCTTCTGGCTTATTCTGACATTATAAGCAATGCTTCAACAACAAATATGATAATTGCTGAACAAATTGCTGAGAAGAGAGAAAATTGGATTTCTAATGTTGGATATACAGCTATAAGAAAAATAGTTGGTTCCAAGAAATCATTAGGAGTTGAAACAAATATTCCTGAAATTGCTGTCTCGAAAATATTTGAATCAGATCAATACTTACAGAAATTAGCCTTGTGCTTAAATATTGGAACCATGTTTGCAGAGACATCTGTTGAAGAAACAATAAGTTTGTTTAACCAAGAAATTCATAAAGCAAAACCTTGTGATATGGATCTTTCAGAAAATTTAAATATAGAACAGCCTAACACTTATGATCAAACTACTACAACAAAATTACAAACTCTCAATGCTACTTCAAAATCTAAGTTAGGATTAGAGACTTTGCATATGGCACCTCAAGTATCTGAAAAAGAATCTTTAGATGGATATACCCCATTTCAATCTGAAAGATATAATAGTATGAAACCAGATAAAAGTTTTACCCCACACACAGCTATTTCAAGTCAACTAATAACTTCATCAGATCAGATCAAAAATTTGACTAAGGATAGGTTAAATAAAGAAAAACCTATTAGAAATATTGAAAATAATACAAGTGTTAACATTCTTTATGAAATATTTTCTGGCTGTGCTAAAGTACTAAAACCCTTTGTTTTTAATACTGAAAAGGCAGACTGTAGGCACAGAATGTTAAGGCCAATGAACATTCATGAAACTGTAAGCAGTGATTGTTTCAATAAGTATACAACAAACCTGCCAATTGAAAAGGTTAACAAAAGCATTACAGAATCTAATCTTTCTGTTAATGTTGGAAAAAGTGAGATCATCAGTGAAGTTCCATCGCATTTTGAAAGTAAGATTCCAGCTTCAAACCCCTTAATAGGAGCAGAAGGAAATAACTTAGCCACTGCTACTATTTCTACTAATCAGAAAATGGAATCTGCTAACAAGCTACAAATAGCAGAAATTGAATCAGAATCGATTAAACCAAAACTAAATCCCAATTATGTATTTGCATATTTTAACAACATAGAAATCATATTAGAAAACCTAAGATCAATAGAAAAGTTTGAAAAAATGAAAGAGCTTTACACCTCAACTAGAAAGCACATGGCTAGTAAGTTTGCTTTAAATGTATTTGATTCTCAAAACTTAGTTGAAGACACTCATAACTTGAATCAATCCAAACCAAATAGAGAAAAGCTGAATATTCTAAGTGAGCCTTTTAATCTTTCTACCAGTATACATAAACAACAAATGTTGATGGACAATGTCAACTATATTGAACCAAAGACAGGAGCCAAACAAAAACCAATGGTAGGATCAGAAAACAGACTGTTCAATATTGGATCCAAGCATATGCAAACAGCTTTGGAACATCCACAAAGTGTTCCTTCAGAGTCAACAAAATCAATAACAGCTAAAACAAGCAAGGTTCCAATGAGAAATACTTCATGTATAAATTCATTACAACAACCCTTAGAAGGTGTGTTAGGTGTTCAATCTGATAATATGACATTACTTAAACCTAATATTAACCAGGCCCCATCAGAACTTGTTATTAGCTCAGTCCAAAAACAACTGCAATTAGAAAACACTAATAATGTAAAGAAAGCTGAACAAAATAACATCAAATTGAATCCTTTTATAGAAGACAGAAATAATCTAGTTGTAGGTCAACAAGCAAGTGATGTTGCTTTTGAAAACTCTGCATGTTTCCAAAAAAATCAAAACACTGAAATATCTAGCATAAGCACAGAATCTTCATATTTTCCTACAAATCAGAAAAGCAATCAACAAATATTTGAAAATGTTTCACAATTAACAGTAACAAAACAATCTTCAGATGTTCCGGATATTACTACAATAGTTTATGGAATGCAAACAAATTCTAAACAAGAAGTGTTAACAATGGATTGCTATATTGATAAGAAAGATACAGAAGATTTTACAAGAGAAGGTGAAGCTCTAACTGGAAAAAGTATTCACCATCCCTTGTCAACTGGAATTCAGAAATCTCAAGAAGCAATTGAAACTTTACAGAAAACTAAGCTAAGTGTTCCAAGTTTGGAAGCACCAACTATTACACAAGCAACATCAGAAATGAAAGTTATTTCAAATGAGTCTGTAACCAAATATGAAAATGCTTCTAGTTTACAGACATCTCCTTTGAATGCTGATAAAGGCAAAACATTTACTGAGACACCAATGTTGTTGTTGGGAATGAAATATTCCATTCTGCCATTAGAGAGCTCTAATGATCTAAATGTAGAAGATTATAATCCAGAACTTTCAAAAGTGGGACATGAGTCTTCCTATTTATCAGCTGGTTGTAAATCTGTTCACCAAAAGCTTGAATTTGAAGACACTTTGAACGATCAAGATATAACCACATCGCAACCTACAATGTCCCTAGCAATGTCTAATCTAGCACTAAGTGATAAGACTGTTGAAATTCCAATGGATTCTACAAAGCCAATAAGTAAAAATCAAGATAAAGCTGAAAATTTGCAAATGTCATTTATAGAGAACAGAAACAACACAATGAATGTTGTTGCTAACAATGCAAATGAAAAAGTTAAAAAGTTTAGTCAAACTTTTATTAATAAGGAGAATTCTGATATTTTAGTTGCAGATGGTAACTTTACAGCTGATGTAAAAGATTCTCCTGTTTATGAAAATATTATTAAAACAGTCATTAAAGATGATAATGTTGATCATCATAAAGCTAAATTGACTACTAATACAACTAAAGTTGGAGTTTCTACAACAGAGATTACTCAAGAAAATGTATTAAATGTTTCAAAAGAAGATAGAAACCTCAATAAGCCAACTATGAGCATTACTGATTCTAACCCTGTTGCAACAAACACAAACCAAACTCAATTAGAGAATGTTAAAGTTGTAAGGAATGATCAAAGAAATAAATCTGAAAATGCTAAGATTGACCAAGAGAAAGGATTATTTATAGGTAACATTTCTGCTCAAATGTTGTTAGAAAATACTGAAAATCTTGGTGAAAAACAAAACAGAACAGTTAAAGTTACTGGAATTTCTCAAGAATCCTATGCATCAGGAACACTTAGCCAGCAGGTTTCATTAGATAACATATCAAACATTCATACATCAACAAATAATCTGGAAAAATCAAAACACACATATCAGATTGGAAATTTCTCAGCAGGTGTAAATATGCAACAAACATCTTTGGATTCAACTACAGACAGATCAGAGGATTCAATTGAGTCACACATCCCAAGTGTTACTAATGAATCACAGTTTTACCACCTTGGTGTGAATAAATCTCAAACCAAGCTTGATTCCACAACTTATTTACAACCTGAAAGTTTATCTCAAACAACACCAGAAGTTGGGGATGTCACTAGTCTTAATGTTGCTGAAACTAATCAGCCTCAGACCAGAGAAAGTGCTGACAATTTCCTAAACTTTACTTTCAATAAGAAGGTTCAAGCTTCAAGAAACATCAAATCATGTCACAATTATTCATTAGATATCAATATGCCACTAGAAAGTTTGGAGCATGATAAGATTGCTCAATTACAAAATCAAGGAGCAAATATCAACCTAGAACCAGAAACTTTTGTTATAGGTCTTCATTCTCAAAACACAACAGGGGATACATTAAAGAATTTAGAATCTCATGATAACAACATTTATGAATATGCCAGTGTTACTCTAACAGCTCCTGAAAGAAAGAAACATGGAAAAATTGTTGTGAACCAATTTATGAATAAATCTCTTGAAGAGGAAATAGATGACGAAGACATAACCATCAGTGCTGATAAATCAATTGATGAAAATATGACAAAAAATGCCAGCATTTCATTTCAATTACAGCATGGAATGGATGTGGATTTTACAGTTTTCCTTGGTGATACTGATGAAACAGAACAGATTGGAGAACAAAATGCTGTTGAGACAACATTTAAATTACACCCCAGACAGGCTGAACCTCAGCCTGTTGAACACCAACCAGATGTTTATAGTTCCTACAAACAGACTATTTCAACAAATGATTTTAATCTAAAATTAAAGAAACCTTGCAAGCCCACTGATACAGTACGACAGGGATGTACTTTTAACAATGAACTATTTCAATCTTTAATCACTATTTCATTTCAAAATTACATATTTTCTCTTCGGATTAAAGTATATTTGCATTGTATAAATTTACTACATTAAAGTTTTCAAATAAAAAATATTTTTTTCAAATATTTATTGTTAAAAACAAAAACAAAATCTAGGAGACAACATTGATAGTCCAGAAGAATTATGATGAAGAGAGAAACATAATCCGCAAATTTATCTTTGATGTCCTCTCTGGCAAATCAATCTCTGATATACTTTCTTTCTTGTCTCTGCAAGAAATACAAAGTTTGGAGTCAATTGAATCTCAGATTGCTATGCTCTATGTTATTGAGAAAGTTGGTCTAGCTCCCCTAGTACAGGATACCATTTGTGATGAACTTAAATACAATGCTGTTAAATTTGGATTTTTCAACACTATTGGAACTAAAGCTTTAGTCAGATGCCTGAAGCAATGTAGGAGTATATCAAATCTAATTTTGAAAAATTTATCCCTAGATTTGTTTAGTGGTGAAAAAACTAGGGAAAAAGTGGCACAAATTCTGAATATCTCTGTATTTCTTAATAGTAAGGTATAATATAGGCAGTTGAAAAGCATGCTTATATGTTCATTAATTGTGTAAACTTAAATTAATTAAACAAATTGGAGCTGTTTTTGATATGTTTTAACAAGGAGGTATATTTACATAGTTGCATGATTTTTTCTTAAACATAAAAATTTAATATTTATTTTATTATTCATCTAATTTAATTCACATTATTTATTTCACTGTATATAGGACTAGATTTTGTTATTTCTTAAGAATTAATTAACAACAGAGAACTAATCTGTATTTTATGATTTAATGAAAGGAAGGTTATGAAAGGATCTATGATCTAAAAGGTTAAAGATGAATTTATCTAACATTATTTTATTCTAAAAAGTTGTTAAAGAAAAACACTAAAAACAAATTTTTGCATGTTTTTTAAAATAAATTTTATACTACATATGCATGTTTAGATTTAGATATTTTTTGACTGTGACTTCAATTGTTGTTTAAAGGAGAAGAAAATCTTTATTAAGTTGAACAAATAAAATTATCATAGTTACTTAGTTTTATAGCCATTTTAAGTTTTCTTTCCTTTAAACTAAGCATGTAAATTCTTATCTGTTGAATGTGAACATCCTGAATTTTGAAAGTTGACTACACATTACCCCCAAGAAATGTTAAGTCAGGAAAGGTTTAAAGTAAAACTTTTCCCAGGGGGTTTACAGAAAATGCCTGGTCAACTTACAATATTTGGGAAATAATAAAGGAAAGGAAATTTCAACTGCAGAAAAAATTACATTTTCTTATATTTTGACTGGTAGAAATCTTAATGTAAAAAAAATTATCTTTAGAAGAAATTTACTTTCCTGATAGAATATCTTTTAGAGCTTTAGAAATTAATATACTATTTATTACTCAGGACAAAAAGATCACCCTGCAAGATACTGAGGGTCCTATGAAAGCTATTGCTGACATCCGTGTCAAGATTGAACATGGAGCTACTGTTGAAGAAATAAATTCTGCCTTTGAATCTCATCAGTATCCAGAACTTGAGAATGCTGAGTCTCAAATGGCCATGGTAAGATTTATTTGTTTAATAATAATGATGTTTTATATAAAAACTAGAGGTATTGCCCCCCTAGAGGCCTCTAGGGGCAATTTAGGGAAGGAGAGGGTGTAGGGTTTAAGTTGACCTAATTTTAGGGTTTTTTTTAATTATGGGGGTTTCCGAGGTGATTTCTCTTGATAGGTATAAGTTACCCACACCTACAATAGTTATAAACCTTACCTGAACCTCTGGTAGCTTCATTTTAAAGGAGGACCAAATCGGTTCATGGTTAGTTTAATCTCTTGCTACACACAAACATCCTGTTACTTTCACATAACGGTAATTTGAAAAACACAGACGGATATCATGTTACTTTTATGTAAGGATAATATGAAAGTTTTAGTGTAATATCTAAAGACAGACCCATACACAGACAGACAGATGTTAATCCTGTTACTTTTTTTAAGGATAATATGATAGTCATTGTGCATTTTCTAAAAAAAAAGACACATACACATACGGATATTATGTTACTTTTATGTAAGGATAATATGAAAGTAATATCTAAAGACAGAGGTTAAAATTGACAGACAGACATCATGATACTTTTTTTTATAATGATAATATTTCTTAAAGAATTATAAATCCTAGGTGAACGTAGTTGAGAAGGTCGGTCAGTCCGCCATTGTGCAGGAAGTGTTGACCCAGGAGTGCTCTGGCAAACAGGAGGTTGACCTCCAGGATGTTGGATTCAAGGCATTTGTCAACACTCTGGCCTCCAATAGCATGAAGGTAAAAACATAATTAGTTGATTACCCTAAAAGTGTCTAGCGAGCACAGAAACACTCACCACCTAATTTAAGCTTAATAAGAAGTGCTGGGGTTAACTGTGCCCAACTAGAAACTATGAGAAAAATCGCCCATACTTGTAAGAAAAGTGAATACTCTATAATTATTGTTTAAAACTATTTTGCGAATTTTTTTCATTACATAAATAAGGTAACAAAACATACCAGCTAGGGTCACTCGGAGGCACAAAAATATAGGATTGACTAATGTTCAGTTGTTATAAAAAAAAAGAGGAAGAATAGGCGATAGATCCTTTTTTAAATCACAAAACCATAATAGAAAAAAGCGTAGACCAAGTAATTTATATACTTGATGCTCTATAGGTTGACGAGATCATCACCCAGTTTGAGCCTGAAGATTTCGAAGAGGAGGTTGCGACCACCAAGCTTGCTCAGCTTGCTCAAGTTGCCAGAGTGTGTGATGCTGCTCAGAAGTCAGAAGAAGTTCCTGTACAGACTACTGAAAAGGTAAAGGAATAAATACTTTGGGTGGTAAAAAAGGAAGGGAGGTGACATGTTATCTCATTTGTTGGCAAAAAACTTTGGGTACTCTTATTTCATTGTAATTGGTTTGTTCCAAATTTTTGGTCAGAGGAACATTTTACCTTAAAAACGTTAAAGTAAAAAAGTCCATAAGCATAAGTCAATTTACTATGGATAGTACCTTATCGCTTTGATTAAATCTGATTATTTACTTGGGCAATTTTAGGATCCCTTTAATCCCTTATAAACTATTTTGCTTACATCATGCAATGAAATAATATATACACTAGGCTAGCAGCTGCGCCCCTGGAAACTGTGAGCTTTATTTTGAAAGGGATAGAGGTTACAGAAAAATAGTTTTAAACCATTCCAAAACTAAAAGTAAAACATAAAGAAATCCCTAAAATCTTCTATGAAGCTTTTAAACAAAAATGACAAATAAGTTGTTAAGTGATGGTGAAGAACCTGGCAGCTATGGCTATTCCTATTATATACCAGGTATCTGACCTAATCTATATGTCTAGCTGCCCGCCAGAAAGATCAGCTTCATGAAGCAGGAGATCAAGTTTATGACTGAGGAGTCCTCCTCCATGAGCAGGGTCCAGATCTCCCACCAGGAGAGCAAGGTCGAGGAGATGGTAGAGACCAGTGTCACAGGTAAACGTGTGTCAATTGTGTGTGATAAGAGTCATGCAATAGTATTGATTTTTTAAAATTCCCTTTAGAATATCCGCAAACAAATCTAGATAATTTTTATAATTATATTGGATTTCATTTAGTATCTTATAGACACTTCCCAGAATCCGTTCAAATATTTGAATTCCTCAGATGGTCTTAAAATCATGGGGAGGGGGGAGGTATAAAAGAAAATAAAGTGAACAGGATAAGACAAATACACCGGCCAAATAGCTCATTATCTTACCTATATTTTAGAAATTCCTCAGCAACTGGATGTTAATGAGGGCGATGCTTTCTATGCTCTGGCTACCTTTGTCTCTGAAACTGGAGAGGCTATGAATTTGGTGGAGGGTGAGAGAGTCTTTGTTCTGGAGTGGAATAATGTCGACTGGTAAGTTTTTCTACATATTTTCTTAGTACTTGCTTCTTGGCAATATGATTGTTCTTATCAATACCAGGGATCTATAGGAATAAGACAATGGCCGATAAATTGATGTATATCCTGAAATATGGTACACAAAATTACCCCTTCTGTATAGATTACAATGAGTAACAAATAACAAAACAGTGTTATTAAACTAGTGTAAAAAAAACAGCCCAATGACCCCTCCCTCCCTGTATCATTACAGTCAAGTTATTTATCTAAAATTTACTTCCATAAAGCAATGTTCTATTTTCACACATGGTTTTCATACAGGCCTTGCTTAATAATACTCAACGTATAACTCAGGTGGTATGTCCGCAAGCATCTGACTGAAGAAACTGGTTGGGTTCCTGCTCAGTATCTCAAGGATGAAGAGACATACACTATGTATGTTCAGAGGAAGCTTGTTGAGAAAATTGAGAAGTTGCCAGTCTTTGAAAGTAAGTAAATTGTAGTGCATAATAATTTCTTGACCTTTCTTTCTCTGTCCGTTGTTTTTAACTATTGATTTCTTCGAATTTATCTCTTCATTTAGTGAAAATTTGTAACATTATCTTGTCTAACTCTAAAACTTACCTTTTTAATTTTAGAACCCAAGGGCAATGAGCAAGCATTTGCTCCCAAGATCATCGAAAAGGTCAAATCCCAGAGATCCCCTGACGGAGCTCAAATTGAGTTTGCCTGCAAGGTGGAAGGTCACCCCAGGCCCCAGATCACCTGGTTCAGACAGACTGCCATCATCAAGCCCTCACCTGACTTCCAGATCTATTATGATGACCACAACATGGCCACTCTAGTCATCAAAGAGGTCTTCCCAGAGGATGCTGGTACGTTCACCTGTGTTGCCAAGAATTGTGTTGGCTTTGCATCATCCTCTGCTGAACTTGTTGTTGAGCATCCTCTGTCTGATCACGGCACTGAGAAGCATGACCGTAGAAGCTTGTCAAGAGAATCTTCTTTGGCTGACATCATTGAGGGCATCCCACCAACATTTGCCCAACGTCCTTCCATTAAGGAAGCTGATGAAGGAACTAATGTTGAGCTTGAATGCAGGTTTGTTGCCATCCCTGAGGCTGAGGTCAAGTGGTACTTTAACCAGGTTGAATTGAAGTCAACTGAGAGAGTTTCTATTCAGTACCAGGCTGATATGCACATGTACTGTACTTTCCTGAAGATCAGCAAGTGCATGACCTCTGATGCTGGTATTTATGAAGTTGTTGCTAAAAACAGAGAGGGAGAGGCTAGAAACAACATGCAGCTGAAGGTGAAGACTGCAAGTGACAAGCCTGTAACCAAGGCAGAGCCTCCTCTTATTGTAAAGGCTCTGACTCCAACTGTTTGCACTGTTGGAGACACTGTCAAGATGGAGACAATCATTACCGGCAGCCCCAAGCCTAAGCTCAAGTGGTATCACAACAACAAACACTTCAAGACCAGCAAGAATATCAACATTAAGGAGAATGACAATATCTATACTCTTACTATCAACAAGGTTGATTTGAAGCACGATGGTAACTATATCATCAAGGCTGAGAATGAGGCTGGTGTTGCACAGACTTCTGCCAACCTGTCTGTACAGGCAGTTGAAGCTGTTGAGTTCATCAGCAAGATGGATGACAAGGAGGTCAAGGAGCAGGAAACAGTCAAGCTTGAAGTTGAGGTCAGTGCTGAAACTTCCAGCCTCAAATGGCACAAGAATGGAGAGGTCATCAATGAAGAAGAGCACAAGGAATATAAGTTTGAAAGAGTTGGTAAGAAACATTCTCTGATTATTCAGCGTGCAACAGTTCATGATGAAGGTGAATATGTTGCCACCATTGGTGATCAGGAGGTGTCCTGCGAGGTTGCTGTTGTTGAGCTGTCACCAGAATTCACCAAGAAGATTTCTGACCTTAATGTGACCTGCTCAGAGACTGCTTGCTTTGAAATTGAGATCAGTAAGGGTGATGCCAAGACAAGATGGTTCAAGAATGGAACTGAGATTGAGCTAAGTGAGCGCATTCAGCTCAACATTGATGGCAAGAAGCAGAGGCTTGAGATCTCCAATGTTGAACTTGAAGATGCTGGAGAGTACTCTTGCTCTCTTGGTGTCAGCACATCATGCTCTGGCAAGTTGGTTGTAGAGGAGCCTAAAGTCAACTTTGTTGCTAAACTGCCTGCCACAACAACAGGCAAATTCTCATCAGATGTAAAGATCACAGTTGAGCTGACCAGCGCCTCTTGCACCGTCTCCTGGCTCAAGGACGGCAAGGTTATTGCTGAAGGTGACAGATACTCATTCCAGGTTGATGGCGCCCATAGAACACTGATCATCAAGAATGCCACTCTGGAGGATGTTGCTGAATATACATGTGTTGCAGAAAATGTCAAGACTTTCACTGAACTTGAACTAGAGGGTCAGGATGAAAAGCTTGAGCTGCTGGTGGCTGAGATTAAGAAGGATGTCATGGCGAAGAAGGGAGATGAGGTTGTGTTCAATGTTCCCTTTGTCAAGACCATGGCCAAGAAAGCAGAAATGGAATGGAGCTTTAACGGAACTGTACTCAAATCATCTGAAAAGGTAATTTTTATAATAAATTATTCTAATAAAGCAATGCAATGTCCAAAAAAGGTCTGTTAATGCATTTTTGTCAAATAAATCAAGTCCCTTGATTAAAAAAACATTAGTTGAAATAGACTATTGATATACCTCCAGCTCCAAGAAGCTTTATAAAAAAAAATAAAAACGTGCATTAAAGACATTATTGCATTGATTATAATATTGAAAATTTTTAGATGACCGTATCCATCAGTAAGAAGAGTGCTAGCCTGACCATCAAGCATGCTGAGATGTCAGAGAGTGGAAAGTACACTTGCAAACTCAAGAACTCAGTTTCAGATGTTTCAACAGAGATTAATCTCACTGTCAGAGGTAAACTAGATAGATGCATTCTTGAAAATATATTGGATGTCGTTTTTTTAGAATATTGGATGATTTTTTGCTACTTAAGATATGTATATTATGTAAAATTAATATACACAAATTAAATAATGCTCATTGTATAAATGACACAGATAAAAGCTAGTTAAAATAGATTTTTAAAATTATCTGCAATTTAAACTTGTACAATGTACAAAACTTTGTTATTGAGTAAACTTCTAGCCTAAATCCGATTATAAACAACAGGGAAACTACATGTTTTCTTATATAAATTAGAATTCCTTCATTTATTTTTTTAGACAAGCCCAGCCCACCCAAGGGACCCGCCAAGGTTGAATGGAGAACACAGGACACAATTGAGCTCCAGTGGTCAGCTCCAGAGTCGGATGGAGGCGCTAAGGTGGAGGAGTATATTGTGGAGAGGAAGGAGGTGGACAAGAAGTCTTGGAGACAGATTGTTACCTCCAGTCAGACTTCAGTTGAAGTTAGGTGAGTAATCAGGAAGTTAGGTAGAGAAAAGAAGTCAATAAGAGGTCTTGTATTTAAATAATTAGAAAGCTAGAAAGATTGGCAAATAGTCTTTAAGACAAATTGTTACTTAAACTCAGACTTCAAAGTAGATACATAGAATATAAGTCTTATCCCCAACTTTTCAACCAATGAAAAAAGACCAGTTTCTTTGTTGATTAGAATTACAACATATTGTTTTTACATTGTAAAAATATTTATCTTCAAAGTTATTATATTGGTATTGGTATTTTTCAGCTTATGCAACCAGGTTGTGAAATTATTAAACAATGCATAAAATTATAACATATGATAAATAATATTATTTTTGGTATGCTTAATATGTTGAAATATAATCTATCTATTTAAACTGGTGGAAAGCTAAGGGGAAAAAAGTTAAATGAAGCTAATAAATTTTAATTTTCAGAGGATTAAAGAAGGAGGCATCCTACAACTTTAGAATTATCGCGAGAAACTGCGTAGGATGCAGCGAACCTTTCATCATTGAGGAAACATTCAGTGCTTCCAAAGCAAACATTCAGAAAAGTAAGTTTTTATTTTTAGTATGGTTGACAGGGGGCCGCGTTGCATTGGACTGTAAATTATACTGGTACCCAAACTTTTATAACCACGTTATCTTAGTCGTAATTTTATTGAATATTGATTAGTTAGTTCCATGCTAAATGTGTCCAAACTTTTCAACCAATAATAATAATCTACAGAAGGGGTAATTTTGTTTATCATCATTTGGGATGCATATTAATTCATCGTCGATTTTCTTATCAGAAAAGGATAAAATGTAATACGCATCAAAGTGCTTGTAGTTAAGGGGATTTCCCCATAGAAAATATTTTAGGGAGACTAGCCATACCGTTCTTCATCTACTTAAAGCGCAGCTACTCTTTAACACAATTCTTTTGTATTGTAAAAAACAAAGATTTTTTAAAATAATAATAAAATTGTAGGTCTGCCCGGCATGCCCAACCTGAGTGTGAAGGATGTTACTAGCAGATCTGTCACCCTACAGTGGAATCCTCCCTCTGATACTGGTATGCAGAGATAGATAGATATATAGATAGACAGACAGACAGACAGAGCAATATATAGAGAGACAGATACATAAATGATAAACATACTGACAGACAGATACACAAGTATATACACACACAGACAGACAGATAAATAAAAAAAACTAGTTAGAGTTCCAGAAAGATAGATAGAAAGATAGATAGACAGATAGATAGTTGATAGACAGATAATTAAAAAAAACAAAAAAGTAAATATATTGATAGAATAATTTTCTCGAATTAAATCATAACATAGATATCGTGTAGGTGGTGTCCATCTTCTTGGCTACATCATTGAGAAGAGAATTAGCTCCAGTGAATCTTGGGAGAGAGTGGAAACTGTTGAATCCAGTTGCAGACTATTTACTGTGGAAAATCTTAAGGTATAAAACTTACTGAATAACATGTAATAAAAAATCCTAAAGAATATAGCTTTCTAACTAAGATTGGATCATAAAATATTAAGAGATTAAAGTTGAATCTAGATGCATACTAATAACTGTAAAAAAAACTTAAATTATATAACTTAAAGGTTATAGCTTTCTAACTCAGATTGGACCTTAAATGTAAAGGGTGGACTCCCCCACCCCCCTTATTGCAAGTGTCTCCAAGAGTTTTCTAGGGGGGTAAACGTTATTAATAACCATCCTTTTTTTTACAGGAGGTATCTGGCTATTACTTCCGCGTGTCAGCTGAGAATGAGGTTGGTTCCGGCAAAGCCAGCGAGACCGACCTTGTCAACCTGAAGGCGCACGCCAGTGTGCCCAGCCCGCCCACCGCTCCCCTTGAGATCACCCCCGTAGGCCCACACGCCATCCACGTGGAGTGGGGCGCGCCCGAGTCCGACGGCGGTGCTCCTTTGGAGGGCTACAAGGTGGCTGTTCGTGACGCGAAGCGCCAGATGTGGATGGAGGTTGGCAGAGTTGACGCAGAGGTTCAGCGTCTTAAAGTTCAGGTAAAAGCAAGCAAAAATATTTTTTATTTTAATAATTGTGTTTTCATACCTGAATGCCCCAAATATGCCTATAAGGGGAGCAGGGAACGTCAAGAAAATAGTTTAAAACCAGCCAAAAATAATTATAGAGTTTACTTGAAAAGTACAATCAATTCGGACCAGCAATTTCCAATTTTTTTGTTTTAGACAAAAAAAACTTACTGTTTTATATTATGAAATATCTTTGTTTCAATTCTATTCATGCTATTTAGATGTAAGCTCTGGACCTCCAAAAATGATCTGTAAGAAAGTTTTGCTACTAAAAAATAATGGAATTTTTTATTTCTAGGATCTGTCTGAGGGCAATGAATACTTTGTGAGGATATTTGCCAAGAATGAGGTTGGATTCAGTGATCCTCTGGAAAATGAGGAGGCCTTTAAAGTTGTCAGACCACCAGGTATCTATCTAACTTTCTATCCGTCTGTATGTATATCTTTCTATCAAAATATCTATCTATTTCTCCATCCAACTGTCTGTCCCATGAATTCAGTGATCATCTTGAAAATGAATAGGCCTTAAAAGTTGTCAGACCACCAGGTATTTATCTATCTTTCTATCCGTCTGTCTATCCAGCTAACTATCTATCTGACAGTAACATTAATCCTGCAAGGTATCTACCAATCTGTCTGTCCATCTTTCTAACAATTTATCTATCGGATGGATTTAGTAATTCACTTTTAAGTGATGTTGTTATACCTTTATATATCTTCTTTCTATCTGTTTGTCTGTCCATCCTTCTATCTAACTATCTATCCAATGGACTTAGTAATTCTGTATAAAATGCAAGGCTTTTAAAATAGTTAAACCTTAAGATATAAATCAATCTGTCTGTCTGTCCAGTGTCCATCTATCCACCTTTCTGTATATCTAAAAATCTATTTAATTTGGCATTTGACTTTATATTTTACTGAATGGCCTACTCACTCTTTTTTCGCCTGTTTTACTCCCTCCCTCACTGAATTATTTACTCACTTACTCCCTAAATCTGTAGGCTACACCGAGGAGGATGAGGAGCAGAGGTCCCGCAGGGAGGAGACACCCTCCTTGTCCTTCTCCAACACGGAGACCCTGTCCTCCTGGATGAGAGAGGCCAACATGGACGCAGATATACAGTCATACACCAAGTCTTCTGTTCTCAGAAGAGATGAATATTTCTTCAGATTATGGTAAGTTATAACTCTTTTTTACAACGATAAGGACAATAATGTCCATAAGCATTGCAGACATAGCAAGTTAATAAACTTTAATAGGTATAGAAATACATTAATTATTGTATTTTTGGCAGGTTTTGCCAAAATAATCATACATGTGGCATATTGATGTATATATTTTATTCATTTTATAACCATTTAAATAGCGAAGCAACTCTTGAAATTGCAAGCAACTACGCCTCTTGCATTCGATGGAAGGAAAACAGGATAAAACCAGCCAAAGAAGACTTAGATTTAAAAATAAAAACGTCCCCAGCCCACCATGAAACTTTCCTGAAATGTAGAACCCAATCGGCTCAGTGGCTATAGAGACAAACAAACAAAAAACCTTACTACTCTGACTAATAGTCTATTTATTGTAGGTACTACGCCAGCAAACTGTTCAAGTAAATAAAATCCACTAAATCTGTGATATCTTGTGCCCAGGAAAGATAATTAAATCAATTTAGTAAGCTTACGGAAGGGAGATGTCAACGCCCCCCTAATAGATTGATCAAAACGAGGAAGTCGTTCCATTTTTCATCCGCTCAAGGCTCACACGTCCTGCGCCAAGTCTGTGCACGCCACTGATCTTAACCCATTTTCTAATTTTTAACATGAGTTATAATATATGAATGTAGCCTAAATTACGCAGACATTTACAAAGCTTTCCTAAAAACACCAACCAATTCCGGCCTGCAATGTTTTGCCTAAGACAAAGAACTTTTTATGCAGTTTAATCGGGGATAAGACAAATGCCGATAAATATTAGGGTTGGGCCGGATATCCGGTGTGGCCGGATATCCGGCCATTTTCAATATCCGGCCGGATACCGGATATTGAAACTATCCGGCCGGATATCCGGCTCTATAATTTTTAATACTTTACACCAAAAATCTCTGCTTTTTAAAATTTTAAATGGTTATAATTTTCTTATTATTGAAGCTAGAAGAACATTTTTTCTGAACAAGTTTAACTTTATGAAAATTAATATAAGATTTTTGAGGAAATTTTTTTTTGCTACTTTAGTATCTGGTAATTTGGCCGGTTATCCGGCCGGATATCCGGTAATTTGGCCGGATAACCGGATATTTGCCGGATATCCGGCGTTAGCCGGGTATCCGGCCCAACCCTAATAAATATATGTACAACTCCAATGATGATACACAAGATTACCCCATCTGTAGTTGAAATTAGTTACAATTAGTAGTTGAAACGTTTGAACACAAAGAACCAACCAATTAAGGTCCCCAAAGTTGTTATCTAACGGAGACTAGTGAATTAAACAGCCCTTTGTCCAAGAGTTTATTGTTTAGTTTCTAAAATAAATTTAATTATTTTGATAAAAACAGGATCCATTGTACCTCACTGCCTCCTCTAGCTGGAGCCTCTAGTAGTAATCATGTGCCTGACAGAGCAGCTGTATCATCCTGGCAGTCACATGCCTGCAGCCATCCTGCCAGCGCCTGCATCCTACCGGAGGACCATAATTTATATTTTACCTACTCTACGCCTTCAGATTTTATTAAAAATATTATATTGTAAAAATTATATCATAAATTATTGTATGTGTATATTAAAATTTTTAAAATTTCAATAATTTAGTACAGTATATTTTATTATACTGTGCATATAAACCTGAAAAATTACAATTCGAAAAAAATCATATATTCATACTTTTAAAAGATCCAGTTATTTTCAAAATTTCATTCCATATAAAAATGCTTAGATCATATTCGAAGATTTTTTTTTGAAAATTTTCTGAATAAAAAATAATATTTCAATAGTTATTACAAATTTTGGATCTTTTAATATAATTATTAACTGTCATTTAAGTATATACGATATACTCGCATTCCATTCGACTAACTTTAACATGAAAAATTTAAGGGACGTTTTAAGTTAAATTACATAAAAACATAAATATTTTATGTAAATTAAGCTTTTCTGTTATCTTTAATTTTAAGAACCTTTAATTAATGAAAAAAATATTTGAAAGTGTAAATTTTAAAATTTTCCTTTAAGTTCATAATTCAAATTTTTATCCTGGCCGATAGAAGTTTGAATTTAGCTGACGAAACCACCCTGCAGTTAATTTCCAGCCTACCTGGATTTTACTCTGGCCGGTAAAATTCAAGTATGCTTTCATTTAATTTCCAGTGTAGCATTGAAACCGATTGATTCGAACCGGTTCTCAGCCATACTGAAAAGCATGTTTATCATCGTATTACAGACAATTTTCCACGAATATTAAAATAAAAGTAATAATTTTTTTAAAAGTTTTGTTAGCCCGGGGCTTTAGGCCCCTCGAGACTAACAAGACTAGTTTTTATCTTATATTTTTTTCATTTTAATATCCGCGAAAAGCTGTCTATAATACATTTGATAAATATAACAATTCACCTTAAAATTTTATATCTTTTTATTTTATTCTGGCCGATGAAATAAGAAGCTATTAATTTTTTACAGTCCTTTTTTCCCATCAATTTCTTCATAAAAATTATTAATATATTTAAATTAATACGTTTTATTATCTCTGGTCGGTTAATAAACAATTTTAATTAAAATATATTATTAATTATTCAAAAATCTCCCAAAAATTTTGTACAAATCTCTGGCCGGATTTATACAAAATTTTTATCCTTGTTTTTAATTAAAATTTACATTTTCAAAAACAATGTGCAATAACTAATAAAAAGGGTTCTTTATTTTTTTATTAGCTCAATTTTGTTTTGGTTATTTGTTATCATTTAGTATTGCTTTGAAGAAAACGATTGGCTGCTGAAAATTGGCCTAAAAATGCTTTTAAGAACACGGGACACGTTCTTTTTGGCTTTTTTGTTATTTTTACATGAATATATATTTTTTGTTATAAACTTGTATTTATGCAATAAATTTAGATAATACAAACTTGTTTTGCTGTTATTTTTCTGAGAGAGAGGGGACAATGGGCTGTTTATTACTTCAGTCCCCAAAGTTTTATAATATTGTTTTATTATTCATTGCCTTAACCACTTAGGGGACCTTTGTCGAAATTTTATTAGTTGGTTATTTAAGTAAGTTGAGTGTCCAATCGTTTCAACCAATAATTGAAATCTAAACAAGGTGTAATTTTGTGCATGTACTTCGATTTATCGGCCATTGTCTTAAGATCCCTAATAATTTTTAGTCTAAAACAAAATTCCTTTCGGAAGTATTCGACTATCCCTATGAAAACAGCATGACAATGCCCAACATCCATAAAGACGAAGCTCGAAAATCAGACGTTAGTATAATCGAATTTTAAACACATTTGTCCGAATTTAATAAGGAAAATATAAATTTACAAGTCTTAACAAAATTGTATGTAAACAAATAGCAAAGTTGCGTAAGTACATGATAGTAGAGATGCTTTGCTTATAACACTGTTGTCCTAGGATCTAATTAGTTGAAAAGGTAAACCCTATATGGATTTTACCTCCTCCTTTTATACCTACTAGCGGCTACGCCCCCTAGAAGCCTCTAAAGGCACTTAAGGTAGGACAGGGAAAACTCGACCTCATCCTATTTTAAATTTGAGTTTCAAAAGGGGAAAGGGGGTTAAAGACACCCTTCCCAAAAATAGTTCTAAACCTTCCCAGGACCTATAAGAAGCTTCAGTCTAAAGGAGAACTATCTTTTCAGCGGTTAGCGAGATCCTTCGTGACAGACAAAAAACGCTTAATACTTTATTATAATAGGATAAAAACAATAAAACAATTTAGAATCCAAAAAATATATTTCAAGAAATCCACCATCAGAAAAAAATAACAAATTAAAACAATTTTTTATAAAATTATATTCCCCTGTAAATTGTTTTTATTATTGATGAAAATTTTCTCCTGCCGTTTCTTCTCATCTTTGAAGGCCTGAAATTTATTAAAATGGATAAATATTACTACTTAATGCTACACCAGATTTTCAAGTTCTCCAATTTAATTATGTGAACTTCACAGCGGTCTGAAATAACGACACCCTCCATCCCCTCACCACAAACTGGATGAACGAACTGACCAAAACATGAGCTCCATGCTAAATTAACACAATTTATTCCCTGTCATAATATCCACATGTATTCTAACTCCATCAATATCAATTAAATAAAACAGGGATTATATCATCCATAAGTAGCGAAGCACCCTAATATCATGGATAAATAAACAAAGTGATCAGAAAAAGAGAGATAGAAAAGGTAAACATCCCCCAAAGAGGACTATCCACGAACAAGAGCACGTGATTCTAAGTACCTTCCAGCATTGATCCTGAGTATATTCTTTCAGAATATAATAGGTCACTATTAGTAATTAACATATTAACGAGAAAATTTATGTTTCACCACCACTTTAAGTTGAAGAAAAGTAAAAAAATGTCCACTATTTTTAGTTAAAATTCTATCAAACGTTTTGTTGAGTTTGGGGTGTCTTTAATTGTCCATGTTGTCAAATGATAAAAATTTTAAAAAAAGTCAAAAGCACATATACTATATCTCATATGTATGTTTAAATAAATGCTATTATGGATTAATTTACAATCTATATAATACGAGTATTCGCATATGTATCATCAAATATCCATTTTATTAAAAGAATTAGCTTCATAAAAGTTTTCAAAATCAATTAAAATACCTAAAAAACATGGTGAAACATAAATTTTCTCGTCAATATATCAAAAATATATGGTGATCTATTATATTCTGAAAGAAAATACTTGGAATCAATGCTGGAAGGTACTTAGAATCATGTGCTGTCGTTCGAGGATAGTCCTCTATGATAAAAAACTTTCTTGAGGCATAAAAACATCTTCACTGTAAAAGAGGGTGCATATAAGTCGATCAGGGAATTTGTTGGTACAAACAGACATCCTGTTACTTTTATGTAAGAATTTGTTACCTGGGTGTTTGCTTTCCTTTCCGACCGTCTTTCCCGTCGGAATTCTTTTACCTAAAAAATACACAATTAATAAAAGTGACTGGCGGATAAGAGAGAAGATAAAGTTTTAATTTAGACTCCATATATGCAACTAAGCATCAAGGGGATATGTTCTTTACATTACATACATTTTAATTTGTCATCAATACTGTTTTTTCTCATTAATTTTGTTCAGGAAAAATAAATTTACCCCCCATATTACATTTTTTACCCCCAACCTCCTAAAAAGGCTTGAACGTTCTTTATATTGGTTAAATTATAATATGATTATGTAAAAACATAAGTATTTTAGATAGAGATAATAATAATCTTACCGCAGCTTTTCTAGCACTCTTTTCTTCCTTGGTTTCATGCTTGTAGCGGATGGAAATTTGGGAAACCCTGAAAAAAAAAATATTTTATCAAGGCAATCTTAATTTTTGGCTATTAAAATTGAAAAATTGTCAGTTCTAAAAATAAGAAAAATCTTATTTTCACTAATAATCACATAAAAATGATATGAAATAGAGATAAAGTACGTCATTTTAAACAGACATACATAGATTTACATATTCATTTCAATTGAGCTTCTAAATACTTTTTTGGACAGCTAGGTGACATACTAGTGACATGTACTATCTAAGAATTATTAGTTTCAACAATGTTTCGTAACACTTGGTTTTAAAGATTCTCCTCCCTTTTCCTTGGTTTACACCTACAACCTGCTGCATATTTACACTATGCGCGGTTGACGCCGATTTATGACGGTTAGCGGCTGAATGAAAAAGCTCTACCTGCTAGCTACGCTTCTAATATCCGCATCCCTATCGTCTTCGTTCTCGCGGTCAAGTTGTTTCAGAGCTGCGGCTGTCAATCCACGCCCAAGTGTATTCTAAAAACAGGGACGAGAATACGTTATCCTATTGTAGTGTATAAAGTAGAAAGATTTTTTATGTAGAATTAGATTTTGACAACTACTAAAAGCTAATGGTTTTAGGCAGAAAATAAGATATAAAGTTTCCAAAACCAGCTTTTAATTTACGTTTTAAAATAAAGATTATTACTTTTATAATTGCTATAGGCAGTGAAACATTTTAGAAATAAAGATTGTGTCTAATAGAAGAGAATTTGTTAGAAATCATTTGAGAAAATGTGGATGAAAAATGAAAGAGAAAATAAGTGACAAAGGAAGGCTAAATGCAGTTTGTGCTGTTACAATAAAATTCAGTTCCTATGTTTTAATAATAAAACCTGTGCGAAAGTGAATGCATACCTTCAAAGGAGAAGGAATGATGAAAATCTTATGAACAAGGGAACGTTACCGACAAACATCACGAATCACTTATAGAGCAATTAAAAAGGATTCTTTAAAATAAAAAAAAATGAGAACTTAAAAATACGTACCAGAGGAATTCCAGTTTTGGAAGAGAGTTCTATTTTATCATAAGTCTTGCGTTCACTGGTAAGTTCAACAATACAATTAATTTTTTGGGGGAAATAATCAAGTCGTAATTTTGCATTTTATAGAATAAAAATTTCAATAAGATAGTTTTTTCAGGTATTGTAGATAACCAGGGATCCTAATGGATAAGACAATGGATATAAATTGATGTACACCCTGAATTATCAAAAGCAAAATAATATATCCTTTCTGTAGAATAAAATTATTGATAGAAATATTGGTTATTTTGTACTATCCTATCAAGATTTAGTGTACATATGCAAAACTTTGGAACCAGTATATTTTTAAAGTCCATTATCCCTTGCTCCCTGTAAATGACTAAACAATAACATAACAAATATCCAAAATCCATAAAATGTCTAATCACCCTATCTTTCATAGAGCCCCTTACCCCCCCCCCCCCTTAAACAGAATTAAATTGTTTCCTAATAAGTTTAGGATGGTTATAGATATTTGAGTATGTGGACAGTATTGATTCACAGTCCCACTTGGCCTCCGGGTCCCGATCAGCAAGCTCCACAGTTACAAAATCTGTTTCTTTGTCCTCCTACAACAATCAACAAATATTTTTCAGTGTCTTTAGCAAGAAAATAAACTATAAAATCAGAAACAAAAACATGCAAATACCATTAGAGTAAAATACTAGAGGGGGAAGGGGTTAAATAACAGTATGTCCCCATCCCAAGGACCTTGTGCCGACACTTTTGGGTCTTTGAAAATCAACCAATAGTGTCGGGAATATTAACACAGCCAAGTAGCAGAAAGCAATTTGCTATCTGGCGAAATAGGTTCTTGAAAAAGGTAGCAGGTAGTTATCTGTATATACATCTATACTATAGATCTATTAATATTCCTCATATCTATACAGTTCCTCAAATCTGTTCAAAGAAACTTTAATCCCATAGTTGTAACTTTTGTTCCTTTGTGCTTTTACATTTAGTTTTATAAATGGCACTTCATGAACCCCCCCCCCCCCCCCTAATTTTGATCAAACCTAAAAATGGACCGCCTCCACTCCCCCCATCTATGATTGTGCATTTATAAAAAAAAAATTTTTTTTGGCCCATATGCTAATTGAGGAAAACATCCAATAATTTACTGACCTGAACAACAGCAAGTCTTCTCATCATTTCTTTCTCTCGTTGCAACTTCTGATATTCTTCCCTCTTGGCCTAAAATAGTGGTTATGGTTTACAGGGATCTTAGGGATAAAACTTTAGATATGATAAATTATGATAAAAGTTATAGTTTTAGGCAATTTTTCTATCCTTTCTTACCCTATCTAATATAGAGTCCCTAGATGCTAAGGGCGCACCCGCTAGTGCACTGAATATATTGCTATCTCAAAATATCTACTAGATATCCTAACTTTCTACCAACCTTCTCCGTCTCCTTGAGAAGCTGTTCCATCCTTGCACCTTCTTCATCCTCCTCTCCCTCGATATCCTCTCCATCCAGAGCACCCTCGTCAAACTCACCATACTTATCCATAAACCTGCGGATACAAGGATCAAATTAGTTAATATATTATTACTTGGATGTTGCACCAGATTTTAATGTACTCTACCTAATGAAGTAATACTCGTTGCAGATGCAGATGGTTAACATAACGATAAATTAATGTACATCTCTAAAAATGATACATTATACTATCTTTAGATTAACACTATTGGTTAGAAAGTTTGTACATTTAGGATAAAACATTTTGTTGTGCTTCTTTATTTAAGTTAGGTTAAGTAAAATTCACGATAACCCTAGGGTGACCCTAAAAAGTTTCAGGAATTAAATAATTCACGGTGGTGGGGGAGGGGGGATATTTTTGAGTTGAGTGTTCAAAATTTTAGGGGGGGGGGGACGGGGTGGGTGGGTTAACTTTACAGACGGACTTTACATTAATTTGAAATTATAGAGTAGCTTTGCTTCTAAAAGGTTGGTTTAACAAGGATAATTATATTCATAACTTACTTTTCAAATTTATCATCTAGTGTAGCAAGTCCTGCATTTCTTCTGATTATAGAGCTTGACATACTGTAGTTGGTAAACTTTGTTTTAGTTTCCTCATCCTATAAATAATATAGAGAGAGACATATTTTATGTCTATAACCTCTGCATTGCTCAAATAAATGTCTTCTGGTTATAACATCTTTAAATCTTTTAAAATAAGATCTTTTCAAACTTTCAAAGCCAACCAATAATTTAATTATCCAACCATTCTTTGGAAATCTGAACTTAGGAATGCAAGTATTTCAGTTGTTGGGGGGCTACCTTAGTTTTTAAGAAGACTACCCCCCCCCCCCCCCAATAGCCTATTCCTCTACAAAAAAAATAACAAGAATAAACTTACATCAAATGGCTGGAGCTCGGGAACTTCATCGTACTCGTCATCTGACCTTCCCCCCATAAAGTCACTGTCAGCATCGCTCCCCTCCTCCTCGGAGTCAGTGACCCACTCCCCTTCCTCTCCTTCAGCTCCCTCTCCGTCCCCCATGAGCTGCATCACAAAGTCGTCGTCCAGCTGGTTTTCTGCGCGGTTGAGTTCATTTCCAAATAATGTAAGTTTTGTGTGGTTTTCCTCAAAGTGCGTGCATAGTCGAGCAGCTAAACCATCTCTTTTTTCGTACTTAATTGAATATAAAAGCAGGAGGGAGAACCTTTTCCTGTGATTCAAGGGGTAAGGTACTTAGTGGAAAAAGGCCAAAAGTAAGGGTTAATCCAGCAAATATGAAAAGTCTAGAAGATTAGTCCCATAACTTGACCAATAGAAACACAGTGCAGGAACTATTTAAAACTCCACAGAAAGTATTTAAAATGAACATTCCTGGATCATCATAGTTGAAATCTTCATCCATGGCAGCTACTATGTCAGGATCAAGGCTCAAATCCAGTCCTCTAAAATTGAAGGTATTATAAGAGTGAGTTATGTTCTACTTGATTTTTATATTCAGACTTTAAATATTGATAATAATTTAAAGCCAGGAGCCGGACCCGCCAGCCGTTACTTTTCCAACTTTTTATTCGATTTAGGGAAAATAGACCTACAAAGGATTACTCATTCAAAATTTCATCCTGAAATTCGGATTCTAAGTGTCATTTGCGCATTGAGTACTAGGTGGTTGCATTAACAACCCCCCTCCCCCCTCATTAATAATTGAAAAGTTAAATTACTTCTAGTTAAACCAAAAGTACCCAAAGATTAAAAGCCGACAAATAAGATGTAGTATGTTTATGAAACTTTGGGTACCAGTAAATTTGCATACCTGGGAGCCGCCTTGTTAAGCAGACCAACCTCCTCCTCCTCGCCGATGGTTGGGAACAGATTGTCCGCAAGTCCGAAAGGTTTCAGCTTAATATCGCCTTTCTTCTCTCTAGGCTTGTTCTTGACAAAATCCTCGGGACGGATAACAAATCTAAATAATGAGAAAAATTAGGTCAAAGTAAATTTTGTGGATTGTTTCTTTAATTATGGATCAAATAAAGCAGTGTTGCGGATCTACTTCTTTTTTTAGTGGCTTGCTATTTTAAGTAATATAACAAACCCCTTAGAAAAATCCACATAAACAATGTCTCCCTTTGACAAGGACAATTCTATAAGAATCAAAGCAATAGCAAGCAAGCTAAAAAACAAAACATTATCCTTACTTTTCCATGACAGAGCCATCCTCCTGTGTTCTATCCTTGATGTGCTGCGTGTAGTCATAGTCATCATCAAAGTATATTCCGGCCTCATGTTCCAATTTCTTATTCTTTTTCAAAGGTACTTCCTGATCGCGAGAACATAATATTCAAATTATATGCTTTAAGTAACAGGATGTCTGTCTATGTATAGCGACGGATGTTGCTATGTTCCTCCTTTACAGCCAATTTTTTTTATATATCCAATGAAGGTTCATAACTATATTAAAGGATGGTAGTATCGTATCCTTTCAAGAGAAACTGAGCTAAAAAATAATGAACCCCTTCACTAAAAAAATCTACACCTCTTTCTTTCTATCAAATAAATACTATGAAGATTTTTTTTGTATACGAAAAGGGGAAAGTTTGTTTTCCAACATTTATCTTATCCCTGTATTTGATAATGTTGTTTTTTCAACTAAAGTTCTCTTCCGTCACCAGTCAAAATACGAGTACAACGTAAACATTGTTTTATTTTCTTGTTTTTATAAAGTAATTGTTTTTAAAGAGAAGAAAATTTACGAGATATAAATATATTTATTATTACTTGGATCTGACACTAGATTATCTTATCATGTATACTAATAAAGTAAAACTTGTAGATGGCTAAAACAACTGGATTACGAACTCACATCCATGTTAGCAACCTAAATTGACGACAATTTTTCCTCAGTCATAATATCCACTATATTCTGCATCCATACAAATTTAGCAGATTTTCTTTAATTTTCTTGTTGAAGAGTCAGAGAACAAAGATGCATTTTTTTCCACTTACAAGATGCTTATTGCATTAAATATTGAATTGTCATGTTTTCCTTTTCATGTTTGTTCTTTTTAAAGGCTTCCTGCAGCACCATCTGGGGGGCATCGCTGTCAGCTTGCAATGGATCCTAGAAAAGTTTACTTACAAAGGGGTAGTTTCACAAAATGCATTTGAACTTAATTTAGTGAACCGCATATTTTATCCCATTTAATAGGTTAAACTACATTCATATAGCATATATTTGAAATAAATTCAATTTTCTACCACGTAGTTTTTTAAAATATCAAGACTTGAAAATCGTTTTTTTAAATTGCATATGTCACAAAAAGACAATTTTTAAGTCTTGATATTTTAAAAACTACGTGGTAGAAAATTGAATTTATTTCAAATATATGCTATATAAATGTAGTTTAACCTATTAACTGTGAAAAAATATGCGGTTCACTAAATAAAGTTCAAATAAATTTCGTGAAACTACCCCTTTTGGAACAACAAAAAATAACTTCCTTGTCTCCTCATTTATAAAGAAAAACCTAATATGTCCGAACCACAAAAATTGTGACATTTAGATGAAAAAAAGCAGAAAAGCAGAAAATTGATTTTGAAGTCTAAACAATTTTACATAAATATGATGAAAAATGTATTACTTAAAACATGCTTAGATAAGAGCTATAAGGAAGGTGCGGATGTACGGACGGACACACTATAATTATACAAAAGCTTCGCTTTCAAAACCTAGTAAACACGATTGAAAATTCTTTTCCAATAGCTTAACCGCAAAAATTTTGTCATTTGAAAACTCAGTTGTCATATAAATTTTGGTTACTTTTGGTGAGATATAAAAAGATAAAAAAAATTCGTAAGACCATAATTTAAAAAAAAGCATTGCTTAAAAAAAACATAAGGTTTACCTTTTGGGATCTATGAACAAGGTGAAAAGTGGTGGAATTCTTTTTACTAAATATGGACTCCTTCTTTTTACCCATTTTGGATTCTTTTGGGGGGTGACTATCACCTCTGAAAGAATACTTTCTGTATATCCATAAAAAAATAATCACAGCGCATTTTCAAATATTTATCAATAATAATGGTTTGTTGTCAATGTTAGGTAGAATTAGGGACAACAGGGACGTAGGGAAAGGACAATGGAGAAAAAATTGTTTTAAATTTTAAAGTTTATTGAGGGGAGAGTTGTTTTCATTAGTCCGATTTTTTTAATTTTGAAAAAAAGTTGAACATTTTTTAACAATAACATATTTTATCAATTGAATCTATTCAAAACAAGTTATTAGTGGTGTGTCTTCAATTCCCCATATGTATCATTTGAAACACTTGAAAATGTGATAATATGCATCATTAAAGGCACACCACTAACCGTTATAAAATTAAGACAGGTACTAAATATCTTATTGAGATTTATCCCATCCAATGGAAGCTCCTCTATTTGATACATGTCGTCTTACAGCCTGAAATTTAATAATAATGTTAACGGATTTTTATAAACAAAGTTGGATTATTTATTAGTTAATATTTCTTAGAAATTTTTGGTTTCTACAGTTGCTTTGTCCGGTAGGTGAGACCGCAAGTAAAAGTGTATGTATGAGCAGTATAAAAATAAATGGCTAACAATCAAAAGAAAGGTCGTTCAATTAAAAGGGTAGGTATTGTCCCTAATATTGATATTTATTTATTAATATATTTATTTTTTGATTTGAATATCAATAACATATAAGTAACCTTATCAAGAATAGTATAGATATCTTTACATCCTTCTAAAGCTACGTCTATAACCTCTGGTAGATGATCCAAATGAAACCTGAAATCATTAATATATCATTTTCAACTAATATTCTAATGCAAATATGCATAAATATGTTAATTTATTTTCTATATTTATTGGAAATATCTGTTATAAAAAAATAATCGTTATATCAAAAAAAGTTCTAACCTGTGTGACATTTCTAGAAGAACAATTTGTCCGGACCTAGGGTGTGCCGCAAGGGTCAACTCTGGTCCACCTAGATATCAAAATTAACAGGTTGGGTTTTTTATTCTCCACTGAAAGTTTTCGATCATTTTTATCAGAATATTAACAGCAAATGAAAATATCAATTTTTACGATATCTGGGGAAAGAAAACTCTGAAAGCTTTGGGGTGCTGGCTGAGGGGGGGAATGATTGATTTCACATTCATAGTCCCATCCCTAAATCCTTGAATTATATACCTGAAGTAGCCTCCAGATTAGAAATATCCACCAGGGGAGTTCCCAACATCAAACTGGACGTGCAGGCAGTCACATAATCCTGCAGGACAAAGTTTCATTTTAAATAGATTTGCCATTCTTAACTAAATTTTTTTTCTTACAGTAGCGCAACGCTGACAAGCAAATATTTCAGATCTTTAGAGAACAGTATACTGTAATACAATAAAAAATTGTATATATTTTTTTGTAAAGCAAAAGTATAGGGTGGTTAATAAAGATAAAAACTTTATTTGTAAGATATTTAAGCTATTAAAAACTAAAAATTCATTCAAGAACATTGACTCCACTTTGGGTGTCTTTAGGACTCTGTACCAATAAATTTAAGGCAAAATGTGTTTATTGATGAAATCTTTTCCTTGAGAGGAATGCCTGCATCGACTAGAGCCAGTGTAGCAGCGTTTACACACGCACAGTAGTTACCACCATCAGCCTAAACATGTACCTATATGAAGGATATATAAAGGATATCCCACAAGTTAATGATAACAACACTATAATCAATAGTACTTAATATTTAAATTTTTTTCCTACAGATTATAAGATTCAAAGGAAAAATATCATCGAAAACTATAAAGAACAAAATTACATCAAGCACATTATTTTAATGATTACGAAAAATGTTTTCGCGTTTTTTCCACATAAAATCGTAGCTTAACTTTTCTTTATTGAACCTAATTAAAATATTCTTACTTGCTCTCGTTCTTAGATAGTCCCTTTAAACAAGGTACAAATCTTCTATATCTCTAGTATTACTCGACGCGAGTACAAAATCCTTGCCAACAACTAGCGGACGTTTTCCCTTACCTGTAAAACCTCAACAAAAATATCAATCTGAGATCTGGGATATAATTCAGTTTTAATCGTGGCCTCAAAAGTTTGTTTCAAGTGTTGCGACATCTCCATGGATTTTTTGTCACCGCGCGGCCGCCTTTTTCGCTCACCAGTACTAAAGTAATAAATATAGGAGATCTAGATGCATAATCAGTAAATTGGAACAATTAGAACACAGTGTTAAAATACTCCGGAAATAATGGTACATTTCATTTCATCCACTTATAATAAGTCAGTTATTCATAGTTGAAAATTATTAAGTCCAAAAATTTTGTCACTCTGAATGAATTAAAAAAACTGAAATCTGCAAAACTTTCCTTTATAAGTTGGAGGGATAATTTGTCTGACAGTCCATCTGAGGTTACAAATCTATTGGTACAGTTAGGTTTAAGGAGACTTTAATTGAAAAATAATGGTTTTCATCAACTTACCTAAATACAGCCATGCTGTACTGACAATTGACCACAACTTTCTCTGCATTGGGACGTAATCTAGATTCTTAATAAAAGTAATATTAAGGATTATTATTTTATGTTGGCTTTGATGTACAGAAGAGGTAATTTTTTGTATCGTGAATTGTCTTATCCCTTTAAATCCCTGGTAAAAAAAAGTGTAGGCGAATAGAAAAAATGGAGGAGATTTTGCGATACCGACAAAAAAAAGGATTCAATCAAATATAGAGTAGCTTCGCTACTAAAATTGTTCCTACCTCTCATGTCATGAGGACCATATACAGCAGCTAACACCTTTGTGTTTCCCTAAATAATTACAAATATCTAATGTCCGTCAGAGCATTACCGACATACTGACAGACCAAGTAAAATAAATAATGGATTCTCATTGATGTATGGAATCTAAAACAAAAACATTTTAACCTTCTTTCTAGCATATCGGCCAAGAATATGACGTTTCAAATAACATGACCAACAAATGGACGGACATTTCGAAGGATAATGAGTAGTTTCGCAACTACTTTATGTGTATGCAAGTTATTGGTTGTAGAAACTTGTAGTTTGGTAACAAATCAAAATTGAACTACCTAAAGTTTTTTAGCCAGAGAATAAGAAAACCAGTATAATTTACAGTCCAATGTTGACTCCCTCTCTGAGTTTTAAGTCGATTTAGATTTAAATAACATTGAAGTAGTAATTAAGAAATATTTGTTATGCCACCCAAGTTTTACTATAGTTTGATACGACAATGTTCCTACCTGTTCAATGTAAGCACTCCCGTCAGCCTGAGCAAATACGCCTAATCTGGTCTTTATCTGGCGCAGTTCATCTGGCTTTCGACCATCCAATCGAAGGCCTAATAATATAATTGATTTAAGGTTGGAATACTTATATTTAAAATGAGAAGTTTTAACTCCCTAAAATCATATAATTTAGATTTAGAGCTTTCAAAGGAGTTTCTAAATATGCATAACAATGGGTTTTATAGGATCTCGACATTATTTCAGTTGCCATTTTAGATTGTTTTGTCTCTGTGCTAATTACAGGGGTGTATATTCTGCACAAGATTTTTTTTTTCCCCTGCTACAAAATTTTTTATTTTTTTTCCCCCCTAGATTTTTCTTAAAAGTAGGGGGGAAAATAGAAAAATATTTAAAGAACTCTATATTTTTTTTATTTTATCCCTCCTACCACACATTTTATTAGTTTTTTTTTAACCGAGGGGGGCGAAATGGAAAAAATGTTTTCAGTTTTCTTAATTTTTACATTTTTTTCCCTCCAACCACTTATTTTTTATTCCCCCCCCCCCCCCTGAGCAGGGGATCCCATGCAGAATATACACCCCTGGCTAATTATGGAAATATTTGTACTTGTCCCCTCTTTATCAGTTAAAATAGAAAAGTGGGTTGTTTTTCTACCATATCTATAATACAAAGTAGCTTGATGTCTGTCCGTCCGTCCGTCTGTCCCTTAAGATCTCGGTAACCACTGAACCGATCGAATTCTACTCTTCAGGGTATATACCTATTGGTCCTGTGTTGGTTTTAAGCTATTTTCTTGGGGGTGGGACACCCCCAACCCCCCCAAAAACAAAAAAAATCCCCTCCCAAAATCCCCCCGAAGCCGCTAGTATCTCATATAACACTAACAAAAAATACTCCTTCCAGGTCACCCTTTTTAAAATACATATGAAAATAACTAGGTGTGGGGTGTCTATGATCGTGAGGAAAAACGGCAAAAATATATACCTTGATCTGACAATAACTCATATCCAGACATTTTAAATTCAAATCAATTCTATTTTATATCATAATATAAGAAATCTGAAAAAAAAATATAAAAAAATAAATAAATTTTAGCAACCATTTAACAATGTAGGTTACATAAAAAAATAACAATTTGACTAGGGTTGAAGATTGGTTTAAAGGCCATAGCACTTTCCCTCCGAAAATTAACAACTTAAAAAATCATTGTTATCAATGCTTTTGTTTATTATATCTATTTTTCTCCATAAGTTTTTGCTGTTCTTTGATGACAATTTTCTTCACTTCGTCCAAAGCTTGCATATACCTAAAAGGGGAAAAAATGATTAAAAGTTGAATATCATGTCACAAAAAAAGCTTAGGCCTTGTTATTTCAAGTATGGCTTCGAAACCGATTTATATTCGCTGGATTAGAAACAGTTCTTACCCATACTGAAAAATCATGATCGTATCATAGACAATTTCTCACGAATAGAAAATACATTAAAAAAATTATTCCTAGTTTTGTAGGTCCTTAGGGGCCAACAAACCTGGAATTAATCTTAAAATTATTCATTTCATAATACGCGGAAAGCTATCTTTAAAACGATGCGATACACAACTAATCAAAAACTTAATTTATGTTCTTTAGCATATACTATGAAATATCTTAATTCATACTAGTGAGGGGAGGGGGGTGTTAGCCCACAACCTTAAACACTATTCCTCCATACAAATAAAAAATTAGGTACCTTAAGAAGATTTCATGTAAAAGTCATAATGTTTATTCCTTCGAAATGTACAAGACACACATCCTGTTACATATAAATTTCTAATTTCCTATACCTTGGTTTTTCTTGCTCAAATTCATCTTCATCAACATGATAAGGCTCAACCTTGGTTACCCCGGCCTCTCTCGTTATCCTGCTGAAATTATTCTCCTGGTTTGGTTCCAGAATTGTGATGGCCGTTCCCTCCCTGCCTGCACGGGCAGTACGTCCAATCCTGCACGAAAACAGATTTAATACCCTACATAGTCAAAAAGACACTATAAAAGATTTTATTTATTAAATTAACCTAGATGCTCAATCAGGAACAAAGCACGAGCTGTACGAACAACTCTGCATTAATAGATTTATAACCCTAGATGGTCAATCAAGACACATTAATGGATTTATCACCCTAAGTGTTCCCTCCCTGTAAGCACGTACAGCCCAACCCTGCACAAAAATAGATATATAATTACAATAGATGGTCACTTTCTGCTAGCAACTTTTTTTTATTTCATGTAAGTTCTAAACAGAGATTTAAAGGCATAAAACAATGTATGATAAATTGATGTACAACCCCAATGATTATAAACAAAATTAAACCTTCTCTGTATTAAGATTAATAGTTGAAAAGTTGACTAGCAATGTCCAAACTTTTCAACTAATATTCTTAATCTACAAATGGATATTTTATTTATTACAACTGCAGGGATGTACATCAATTTATCGTTCATTGTCTTATCCCTTCGTATCCTCTGGGCTTATCCACTCTCTTATGTTGTAAATATACCTGTGAACGTATGTATTTGTGAATCCCGGAGCATCATAGGAAATAACAGCGTCCAACTTGTCAATATCAATACCACGGGCTAAATATAATATTGCATGTTAACTAAGACTAAAAATCGCAGATCCAAATAAACACCCCTGAGGCACTCCAAAACTAATATCAGCGTCCAACTTGTCAATTTCAATACCTTGGGCTAGATAAAATATAGCATGTTAACTAAAAAAAAAATTAAAGGGTCCAAATAAACATTCCTGGGGCACTCCCAAACTAATGACAGCGTCCAACTTGTCAATATCACTACCACGGGCTAAAATATAATACAAACATGTTAATTAAAATAATATATCGCGGGTCCAAATAAACCTCCATAAGGCACTCCAAACTAATCACAGCGTCAATCTGTCCAAACATAATACAAGCATTTTAATTTAACTAGGCCACAGTGGTGTATATTCTGCACAAGATTTATTTTTTTTCCCCGGCTCCAAATTTCTTTATTTTTTCCCCCCTAGTTTTTTCTCACCAAGTAGGGGGGGAAAAGGAAAAATATTTAAAGAACTCTAGGTATATTTTATTTATTTTAACCCTCCTACCACACATTCTTTTATTTTTTTTTTACCAAGGAGGGGGGGGGGAGGGGAATTGAAAAAATGTTTTCAGCTTTCTTAATTTTTACATTTTTTTCCCTCCAACCACTAATTTTTTATTCCCCCCCCCCCCCCCCCCTGAGCCGGGGATCCCATGTAGAATATACACCCCTGCAAGGCCATACACGGTCATTATACGCAAAATTGAAAAACAATGGATAGAAAAACGACATTAAAAACTTAATTTCACAATATTATATTAATACCACAATCAGGGGCCACTTGAGTTTATAACACGAACAAGGGGGAGAGAGAGAGTAACCATAGATTCCTCAAAATTCGATGTTTTGTACATTTTATTAAACTTTAATTTTTATTTTATTGTTTTTTAAACTTCGAAGTTTAAAATCTGGCTTAATTTCCCTTGTTAATCCGGTTTTATTCTAATCCAAAAGGAGGTGTTAAGTTCTCGACTAATCACTTTATGAGAAACCGCCAAAATAAATTACCAATAAAAGTTCTAAATTTCTAAATTATTTGTTACCTAAAGCATCGCTGCAAACGACAATTTTCAGGGTTCCCACATTCACTTCATTCAAAATTTTCTGTCTCTCTGCCACGCTAATATTTGCTGAAACTTCTTTGCACTCGTACCCAAGGCTTGCCAACACCATACATAACCTAGAAAGAAGGACGTATGTATAAAAATTAGTCGTTAATAGGTGGAGTTGCTTCGCTATAAAGCTCCATGGAAAATATTTGTAGCAGATTTTATGATAAGATCATACGATACATAATTTTCAGTCTGGCTCAAAACCGGTTCTAATCCAGCGGATATTAATCAGTTTCGAACCCATACTAGCATTTGCGCCCATAGCGTTTAGGGGCTCTGTATATGAATGGTACGGATGATGATATATAAAAATAGCATTAAACAAGACAAACAAATATCTAAAAATAAAATAGATTAAATCCACAATTAAGACATTTATAAAGCTTATCTAAAAGTATTTTCGGATCAGACTAACAATTTCTGAGATCTTAAGCTTCAGACAAAAAACACATAAAATTACAATACTTTTTAGAGTCCAATTTTAATCGCACCTGTGGGTGTTTTCTTTAGACTTTGTAAATACCAGAACAGAACCAAATTTAAACTTGTCCAACAGATATTTTACCATTAGTGGCTTATGAGCTGAAAAAAATAATATATTTTAGACTTTGCAACAAGATAATGTTGTTGGAATAGTTATTTATCGTATCGGATTATAGACATCTTTCCTTGGATAGAAAAATACAAAATAAAACTGCAAACCAGGCCAATAAAATGCAGGTTAATTTTAAGATTTTATTTTATTATTTGTGTAAAATTCTCTATAATACAATACTATATGTATAATAAATCAGAAAGGGAGGGGAAATTGGAATGAAAATTAATTTTTACCCAAAGTTTTGTATCCTCGTTATTTTATTTGTCGGTTTAAAATCTTTGGACAATTATATTGAATTTGATTGGTTGGTACCAATCATTTGTATTCATACCATCTTTATACCAGCTTTATTTTACAGTAGGAGTAAATTTGTTTATCATCATTGGGATATTGTTTACAAACCAACAAATTTGAACAGTATTATAGTTTATACTTACCAATCTCAGCAGTGACTTTGTACTGTTTAAGTTCCACAGGTATAGAGTACTCTGGAACATCTCTGTTACCGTAGTTGGAGATAACCTTGCCGTCAAGATCTTTAGGCGGCACTATACATCTAGATATATTGGCTAGATTAGGTAAAGTAGGTACATGACCTTACAATATGTGCTTTATGATTGTACAGACTTTAAGACATTGTAATGGACTACGAGAGAGAGAAAATGTTAATAACAAAAATAAATAATAAACTTTACTAACTAATTTCTTGACAAAAAAGAAATGGATAAAGTGAATTATATACATAGGGCTCCACTACTAAACAAACTTCTAGTACCTGAAAAGCTTGGGTTCAAAGAGATTGAGTTGTTCTAATTTTTCTGGATCTTGACCAATGGTGGCGGAAAATAACAGCTTTTGTAGCGGCAGTTCACGTTTCCTGACAATTAGACAGCTTTTAAAAAGCACCAAGGACAAATCTGTCAAATGTAGAGGGACAAAAATAAAATAACGTTTTTATTTTCTGAATTTCTAATTATTACATTGATTAAGAACTGCCAGAAGATAACGACTTGATAATAGAAGAAAAACAAAAAAAAGAACCCCCCCACTTACATCTAATAAAATTTCCTTCCAACATTTATAACACCAATATTACGCATATCATATGTGAAAAATGGAATTAAATCACCATGACAATTACTTTTAAGACTCACCTCAAATTAATCACGTTTAATGGACCAGGACGATTTCTTCCTTTGCTGAAAACAAAAACAAATATACATATAAAATCTGCATATTTCTAAATATCTATTCTCAGTACATTTATCTTTAAAAGGTAGTTTATATCTTTATTAGGCAAGACAATAATGACAATTTTCAAAACTTTGGGTCCTTTTATTGAATAGTAATTGAAACTAGAATTGTCAGACTTGAAATTTTAATCTACAGAAATTGTACCTTATTTGTTCATCGTCATTGAGGATAAACATCAATATATTGTAGATTGTCCTATTCCTTGATATCCCTGAGAATTACCTGTAAACAGCTGACTCGAGAATATTTAACCAGTCATCCCTCATATCCATGATGATGCTAAATTAAATATTTTTCTAAGTAGGGCTTTTAAACCGATTAATATCCGCTGGATAAAATCCGGTTCTAAACCATACTGAAAATCCATGCATCGTATCCAATTAAAAATAATTTCAACGATTAATAAAATATAAATCACAAATTCAAAATTAGTTTTCCTGGCCTGGGTCTTCGGTACCTCAGGGCCGACTAAACTGGAAATAATCTTATAGTTTTTCATTATAATATCAACGGAAAGCTGTCTTTGATACGATCTAATAAATAACTATTATAATTTTCATACAGCTAGACCATTTATAAGCAGCGAAGGTCACAAATATACAAATAAACAGACGGACGGACATAGCTAGTTCATGGACAGATACTTATTGGACAGATATGGTGATATTATCAGACAAAAAGCCATTTCAATTGACTTTGACTAGAGGAAATTTTGACTGCACGACCTTTGTCTAAAGTATGGCTGAAATATGACTGTTTGTGGGCCATAGCAATTCCGTAATCCTACTTTCAAGGGATTAAAACAAAATAACAATTTTATATTTGGGGAAAAAATTAACATTTTTTCGTAAAATTTCCATTAAAAATATAAATAAAGAATTAATGAACATATTACCAATAATCAATACGAGCACATTTGTATCCAGAAATAGCGAAGCAAAAAAATATTGTTGTTACTTTTTCAGTGAGCATAATGTTAAATCATACTCTAAAATACAACTTGAATGGAAGCAGTTTCAGGAGTTTTAAAATATACCAGCCAAAAGTTGAATATAGTTCCTATAGATTGTCAGGGAGGGAGGGGACATTGGGCTGTAACTATACAAGTACCCTAAGTCCTATAACCATGTTATTTAATTCGTTGGCTTTAAAACTTTGGGTATTTTTTTTAAATTTTTGATTGGACAATTCAAAACCAGTAGTGCCTAAATGTTTTTACCAATAAGTTTTATTCACAGAAGGAGTAATTTTGTTTATCATCATTTGGGATGTAAATCAATATATCGCCTATTGTCTTGTCCCTTATATCTCTGATAAATTGTACAGACATATCAAATTAATTAAGAAGCTTGATCATTGATCATTAATTATATTTGTGTAGTAGAATACAAAGTATGCATTAATATTATGGACTTAATTCATTTGATCACGTGTACTTAAAAAATGATAATTTGATGTTAAGGTTGTGTAACTTTTATATATTACACTGGGAGGGAGGAAGGAGACATTGGTAAATTACACTGGTACCCAAAGTTTTTATAAGCACACTTTTTCGACTGAAACTTTTAGGTGGTTGATTTAAACTTGCAGTGTACAAACTTTTATACCAAAAATTTAAATCAACAGAAGAGGTAATGATTGCTTATAATTGGAGATGTACACCATCAATTGTTTTATCCCAATCATACTAAGAACCAACCAAATTAATTTTCTTTAGATTCTACTCATATTGAGCTTTATTGTCTGATGGTATGTGTTGATAAGGTTCAGTAAGATTCGTCTGCTTGGAGTATAACATTTTAATGTGCTAGTGGCTGAAGTCTTTAAAATTTGCTTAAATAAGAAAAGTGGCCTTTGCTTAGTTCAATATAGCCTACCCCTATATCATATACTTAAACCACACTTTCCATATTCTTATAATTGCATTGGAAATAAGTTAATAAAAAGCAATTATCATGAAAGTATAAGCTTCCTATATGCAATTATATTTGCAAAACTCTTGAAAACAAAGCAAATAAGAAACTTAATATTAATTGGCAATTTCATTACAGGGATAGAATTAACCACTTTGTTCTTTTATAGGTGATTCAATTCATGTAAAATTGGGGGAAAATGATCTCGGGTAAGGTAATTTTTATTATAACCCCTTTTTACCCTCTTAAGGTAAAGACTTTCTTGCAAAACCATAAGGACTCATCTGTTGTTATTTTCATGGCAAGACTTGATTTTTAAGCAGATTTAAAATAGTATTTCAACACAGGTAAAGTCCTTATATAAGTACAACCCTGTAAATAAAGCCATGTATTATAAAAGTATGAATTATGAGACAATATTTGCCAACAACCAATCTATATTCCATGTTTTCCAAATATTACACATTTTTATTGAATATTCTACCACTATTACCACAGTAGGCTTCTAACTATGGAGCAGGCACTACACAACTTAAGGTTAGTAAATAGGAGCATTATAAAAAATATGTTGTCATCAATTCAATTGTAGTAGTAAATTCTAAGATATTTTGTAAACTTGAAGGTTTGTCTCTTTTGTAAATTGAAGACATTCAAATCAAACAGTATTTTTTGTTATGAAATACTACAATGTAGAATATGAAAGTCATTTTATAATTTAAGTCATATAAAACTAAAAGCATTCCAAACATGAACATGAAATAAACTATTGTTTTCAGAATATTTGCTTTAACACTTTTAGTATTTTAACTATTGAAAGACTTCAATTTATTTCAGAATTATTCTATCCATCATTTTCTTTGGCATATTTTGTTATCAAGTGTACACATTTGTACCAAAATTGTTGAAGGTGCCTATCATCACATCTTCAGAAACAATCACTATCCAAGATTTACCCTCTCATCCTGTAATAGCTGTTTGTCCAGAAAGACAACATGACATTGAAAAAGTTAGAAAATTGGGTTACCATTTACCAATGAGCATGATGACTGGGCAACAAATAAATAATACTGAATATTTGGTTTGGAATAATGAAGAAAATCTTCCTTTTTCTGCAATAGTTGACAGCGTTCTTGATAATTCAACATTAGAAAAAGTAAATCTTGGTTCAATGGAAAACTTTGCTCCCTTTGCCACAAATAAAATTCTGTATCCAAAATTTGGATATTGCCTGGAATATACAAATAAAAAGTTTGAAAATTTGTATGTTACAATAAATGACATTGGTGAAGATTTGGTACAAGTCAATGTGTATATTACTGCTGTAGAAACCCGGACAAAGTTTGCCTATGACTTCAGTTCCATGAGAAATTCCAAAATCAAGATCCAAACTGAAAAACCCATGACACAAAATTTTCAAATTGATATAGAACTTTATGACAATAGTAAAGGAGATAAAGATTGTGAACCAAATAAAAACTATTCTTATGAAATATGCGTTGATTCTAAACTAAAAGATTCCCTACTACCAAAGTATTCCTGTATTCCTCCTGTTTTGTCAGACAACAAACAATGTTCGAAGATAAAATACAGCCAGGATGCATCCTTGGATATTATGGCAAAATACATAAGTCCTTATTGGACTCTGAGAAGATTACAAGCCCAAAAAGATTGCAGAACACCCTGTATCTATCAAAGATACTTGGTAACTGAAGGAGATGCAACTCAGAGTTATGTAAACCAGACTGTTATAATGCTGGAATTCAATTCTGAAGTTGTTAAGTACACCAAACTACCCAACTATGGACTATTTAGCTTTCTGGTTGACATTGGAGGATCTCTTGGCTTGTGGCTTGGTTTCAGTGTACTCTCCATCTTTGACATCTTAGTGGACAGTGGAAAGATTATGCAAAAGTACTTTGGCAACCATTCTGATAACAAGGGAAAGTAATATGTGAGATCAGTAAAAAAGAAATAACAGCTTAAGAACTTTTTGGAAACATTACAATCATGCTTAATTTAAACAAAATTTTAACAAATATTAAAATTAAAAAATTATTACCTACAACAAAATATGTATGTAAATTTTCTTTTAAATGAAATATATGTTTTTCAATAAATATTTTTCATTATTAGATTATTGTTGAAAATTATGATTAATGGATTATTCATATTCAAATAGCTTCTACAATTTAGGAATATAAATAGATCATTAGAGACTATTGGTATGTTTAAATACACCATTTATTACTGTTGCTGAGTCTCTATAATTAAAATATGTATGTCTGACAAAAAATGTAATATATGAATGTATTGTAAACTGATGAAAAACAGAGTACATTAAAAAAAGGGCTAACACCCAACACAGTTCTCAACAGGTCCACAATGGGTGTGATAAAAATAAGACTGTATTCATTTAGCAACAAAGTATAGAAAGTTGATGAATAACTGTTAGGATACACAAATTTTTTTCAGTAGGATTGACAGATACCCTAACTTTAAGTGTGTTTTTGTTATAAAAAACATAGATAAGCTTTTTGTTTGACAATATATCTATGAGTAAAGATCCCTGTTTTTATTTTTCCTCTGATGGGTGGATTAACTGACTTATGATACATAAACATTACTTATCTATATTACAAAGTAGAATGATGTCTGTCTGTCCGTCCATCCATCCATCCGTCCGTCCGTCCGTCCGTCTGAAGCTTAAGATCTCGGTAACCACTGAACCGATCGGATTCTACTCTTCAGGTTATATACATATTAGTCATGTAGTGGTTTTAAGCTATTTTCTTGAGGGTGGGACACCCCCAACCCCCCCAAAAATAAAAATCCCCCCTCCGATTTTTTTCTTGTATAGTATACAGATATACTTATATGTAGGCAGAATAGATGTAGACAGATGTACAGATATGTCCTAACTATAGATTAGCTACGCTACTACAATAACTTACTCATCAGCCTCGTCAATAACAAGGTATCTGAGGGAGGTAAGGTCCAAATGTTCAGTCTCTCTGAGTATGCTCACTAGTCTGACTAAAAAACAAGGAAATTATGGCCAAAAGCAATGACAATACAAGCTAAAAACTTTTTAGATAAAGAATGAAATGGAAATTATTCAAAAGTGTATTTAAACTTGAATTTTGTGAACTGATTTTTTTTTTCTGTTCAATAGTTTAAACTACATCTATAGGGCATATATTTAAAAAATTAAATTTTCTACCAGGTAGTTTTAAGAATATTTCTGTTTTCAACCCAGCACATTTACAATTTTTAAAGTGCCTAATTGATTGCTATATTGTTATACAAAATTATGTATGTTAAATCTAAATGGTATTCTTGTAACTTATGCTTGCAATCAAACTATTTAAATGCACTTCATACAACTATCTCTTTGTGACAGAAAAAAATGCGCGAGATACTGGTTTTGCCGCTGCCGTTTCATCACAGTTCTATATTGTACCATATTACAGCAACTGCCATACAAAATTTTAGTGTCCTCCCATTTTGAAGTCTTAAAAACACACACCTTTACGAAATTCAGCGAGAGCTAAAAAAAAGGTATTTTTCCGAGAAAATAAACTACTTACGTGGAGTACTGATAAGAATGTCAACATTCTGATGTAAAATTCCAGTATCTCCAAATCTAAAATATAACATAATGAACATTTCTTAATGATTAAAAATGTGGGATAGCCACGTTATCTTATTCGTTGACTCAAAAACGTTTGTGTTCTTTAGTTGAGCTTTAATTGGTTGGTTGTACACCATTAGTGTCCAAACTATTTAACCAATGATTTTAATCTACATGAAAAAGTGTTTTGGTTTATTATCATTGGTATTTATATCAATTTATCATGCAATGTCTTTAAGATCCCTGGGACAACCAAGAAAACTGAAATGATAAAATGTAATATGTGTTTGTTCATCGAGTATCTGCACTATTCAAAGCTTAAGGAGTGGCTTTTATTAACTTGGGAGGGTGGTTGTACCCTGCCCCAAAAATAGTTTTACGAAGCTACACTGTATAGGAGAACCATATCGGTCCAGCAGTAAGCTAGATCCTGAAGTACTGACACACACATATTATAGACATCCTGATACTTTTATGTAAGGATAAACTAGAATCAGAATAAAACCTGTAGAGTTGACTTTGATCCTGCTTGAAGTCGTTGATGCCCAGAGATTTCACTTTCAGTCCTGTCCCACTTGCAAACAAGTTGAAAACTTGGTATATTTGCTCAACCAAATTAGCTGATGGCACAACGACTAAAGCTCTAACTTTTGGCACAACTCTAGTTCCATTTTAAAGATGTAATTTTTTTGGTTTTCTGCATGGGATATGTGTGAGGAATATAAAATAATATGCCACCAACATTCTGCCACAAAAAAAAACAAACATTATAATTAATATTCTAATACTTTTCTGTAATGTAATTATGTCAAGCTGCGCTCCAATTTTCAATTCTAGTATTAAAAAAAAAATTTTTTGAGGGTCATTGCGTTAGGGGCTATTATTCTTGGAAGGGTGATGGTACCCTCCTTAAAATAGTTTTAAACCTTAACAGGTCCTATGAGAAGCTACACTCTAAAGTTACATCAGTCCAACGGTTAACAAATCCTTTGGTAAACACAGACAGACTCACATCCTGTTACTTTCATATAAGGATATCTTATTCATTTAGAAAAAAATTAAAGTCTACATTCAAAGTCAATTAAAGTTAATTTATTTGCGTAAATTTTATTTCAATATAATTGTTTATTGATTATATTTCAAATTATATTTGTTATCTATGTTTTTCATGAAAATTAAAGTGTCATAATACAAAGATAAGGACCTACACGTAGTATTTGCATAAGTAACACTTTATATGAAATATGAGAGGTTAGCTTTAGTTTTAAACTCACAATGTTTAAGCAAACACTATTGTTACCTGCAGCAGCCTTATTGGCCGTCCTGCTGGCGGTTTCAGACTGCAGTCCGCCAGCAATAGTTGCCAATTCTATTGTGTCAAGACAGGCGGAGGATTTGTTCACTGAGTTTTGGGAATGGCGCCTCCGCAGAAGCCCTGAGTTCAGCACCCTTACTGGATCCAAAGAGCACAACAGCATGTTGGAAACCTTTACTGAAGAAAGATTTGCTGAAGATAAAGAATCCTGCCTAGCCATGAAAGCTACAGCAGAAGAGTTGATGGATCAAGCAGAGAATGATGATCTGCTACTCAACCTTAGGTTTCTTGTGGCTGAACTTGATACTTTCATCAAGGGATATCCTTTCAAAGGATTTTACTTCCCCATAAATTATATGGAAGGTGTGCAGGTGGACTACCAAAAACTAATTGAGTGGGCATCATTTGACACCAAACAGGACTATCTAGATCTTATTGAAAGGTTTGGGGCCTTTAACAACTATGCTGAAGAGATTATAACAGTTATGAGAGGAGCTGTGGCAGTTGGACAGGTTAACAATGCTGTTTCTATGGCTGGAACAGTCCGTCAATGTGATGATCATGTCAATAAGCCTGCAAGAGAAACAGCTTTTTATGAACCATTCAAGGATATGGCTAATGTTGCTCCTGAAGATGTGGAATCTCTGCAGAATGAGGCTGCTGAAGCCATTGAAAGTTCTGTGCAGGTTGGATTCCAGCTGATCTCCAACTTCCTGACTGCTGAATACATTCCTGCTGCCCGTCCTGAAATAGCAGCTTCATCCCTGCCAGTGAATGGTGAAGAATTCTACAAAGCTTGTTTGTCCTTCCACACTTCTACCAACATGACTGCTCAAGAAGTTCATGATACTGGACTGCAGGAAGTTGAAAGAATAGAGAATGAGATGAGAGAGATCATTGTAGAGATGGGATATGATCTTACTCTACCAGAGTTCACAGATATGATTAGGAATGACAAGGCCAACTTTTTTGACTCCCCAGAGGAATTACTAGCTGCTTTCAAGGATATTATTGAAAATAAGGTTGATCCTGTCATTCTCCAAATATTCAACAACAAGCCTGCCACAAAATTGGAGATTGTTGAGATCCCACCCAGTACACCAGATGCTCCTGCAGCTTTCTACATTGCAGGTACACCTGATGGCAAGAGACCTGGACGTCTGTATGTGAATACCAACAAGTATGATTCCCAGCCAAGGTATGAAATGATCAGTTTGACTCTTCATGAAACTATTCCTGGACATCATCTACAGGGATCCTACATGCTTGAAAAGACAGAATGGCCTTTGTTTAGAAAGGTAATGGAAGATAGAATCTACAGCCAGGTTCCTTCCAGGTTTCCTATCAATACTGCTTATACTGAGGGATGGGGTTTGTATGCTGAATCACTTGGATTTGATCTGGACCTGTATGGTAATCCACTTGACAGGTATGGCCATCTCAGTGAGGAAATATTCCGGGCTTGTAGGCTAGTTGTTGATACAGGTATGCATGCCTTGGGCTGGACCAGAGAAGAAGCAGTACAGTATATGCTGGCACATACAGCAGCAAGTGAAACTAACATCAGAGGAGAGATTGACCGCTACATTACCTGGCCTGCACAAGCTACAGGCTACAAGATTGGCCAACTGAAAATCAAGGAACTCAGGAAGAGAGCTGAAACTGAACTAGGAGATGCATTCAATCTCAAAGACTTTCATGAGATTGTCCTCCAATCTGCTGGACCGCTGGAAATTCTTGAAGAACAAATCACTCAATGGATCAGCTTTAAAAAGTTTTAAAAATAATCAGACCAGAACTTTAATTTTTAAAAATATTGTTTAATTGTTATCTTAATGATAAAACTTGTATGAATAACAACTTTAATAAAGTTATAAATAATTCTTTAAGGCATTACTATAATAAAAGGTAGTAGGATTTCTTGTCTGTGTGATCTACTAAAAAGCTGAGCTTATTTTTTTTTTAATTTGAAGGGAAGTTTGGTGTTGATCAAGGGCAGGTTTTAGGCTAATTAGCAAGTTTTTTTTTAAGGAGAAATTATTACAATTTATTAAACATCTTTATTCCTGGATTTTAAGGCTTGTAGAATTGGAAGGACAAAAGAAAGAGTTTTTCCAGAACCAGTAGGAGCTGATACACAAACATCATGGGGTCTAAAAATTAAATGCATAACAAGATTATGTTTTATAAAATAAAACTTATGGCATCTAAAAATGAAAAGATAAAACAGTCTTTTCTTTGATGTAAAGACACTAAAAAATTTGATTAAAAAAAGTTTAGCTATTATTTTAGGACAGCAAAGATTTTATGAATTATTAATTTAGGTTTACATAAGGGGGGGGGGGGGTTTAATGCAACCATCTCGTAATCAGTGAGCAAATGGCACTTAGAATTCGAATTTCCATCTGAAATTTTGCATGAGTAATCCTTGGTAGATCTATTTTCCCTATATCGAACAAAAAGTTGGAAAAGTAACGGCTAACGGCTTAGCTGTTTTGCCATTTTTTGGATATCTATAGTACAAAGGGAGAGGTCATTTTCTAGTAAATCCCGTAAAGGTGTGTGTTATAAGGCCTAAAAATAGTAGTAGAACGATAAGGTGCTCTATATATTTGTATTTCCTATTGAATAGAACAATAGGGAAGAAATTTTTTTTTTTTTTTTTTTGATAACCGTAACTGGAATATCTGAAATTTCTATCAAACGCTTTGTTTGGCTCAAACTGACACAAATAAAAAAAAATATAATTATAATAAATCAACCTGTAAAGAATGACTTCTTCCTTTGTTTAATGGTATAGATTGTTCTTAACCTTTACCTTGTACCTATAGAGAACATTATTATTATAATTATATTTTTTTTTAATTTTTGTCAGTTTGAGCCAAACAAAGCGTTTGATAGAAATTTCGTATTTTTTTTAGATAATCCAGGTACGGTTATCAAAAAAAAAAAAAAAATTTCCCTATTGTTCTATTCAATAGGGAATACATATATCTAGAGCACCTTATCGTTCTACTACTATTTTTAGGCCTTATAACACACACCTTTACGGGATTTACTAGAAAATGACCTCTCCCTTAGTCACGAAACCTATCTCCACATAATACTTGTTTCCATTCTAAAACTATATTAAACGGTTCTAGACGGTAGCTGTTGGTACTAGAAGTTTCAAAAATGGTTATTGCTATCATTTAACATGAATTAAACCAAAAATATGTTTTAAAAAGTTGATTTCTACGTAATTGATGATGGATTTACTCTGAAAATAGGCAAAAAACGGCTGAGCCGCCAGCCATTTCTTTTCCAACTTTTTGTTCGATTTAGGGAAAATAGACCTATCAAACATTACTCATGCAAAAGTTTAGATCGAAATTAGAATTCTAAATGCCATTTGCTCACTGATTACGAGATGGTTGCATTAACCCCTCCCCCCCCCCTTATATCTGAAATGTTTTTTCATGAATTGGTAACAAATGGAATTCAATATATATTATGGGAGTGCTACTTTTATCTTTATAATATATTTTGTATTAAACTTTACCTATATTTATGAGGCTTCATAAGGATTGGAATAACTTGTCTTTGCACCGGGAAATAGTTCTCAAAACCTAATTCTTGTAAATGATTCACCAGAACTGTATCCAATCCCTTAAAAAGAAAGTATAAGCACTGAAAGCAAGGATGACAACATCCACAAGTTATTAATAAAACACACCTTACTAAATAATAAAGCACCCAAACTAAGGTCAAGGAACCAAGAATATGATTCTAGCCAACCCAAAACAATTTTACACCTAGTTTCGAAAATTCAAGTTGAGTTTGAAGACTGAATACGCTACTTATGGAAACGGGTTGTGTTTAGTTTTACGACCTTGATATTTCTTAACAAGAAATTACTTTTGTCTTTTGTATTATTTTTTATATTTTTTAAGGAATTTAGGTCATTCCTATAAATAAACATAGTATGTTTACCTACCTATTAATATTAAACAAGGATAAGAGCATGCATGAGTAGCAAAGCACAAAAACACAAATGGTACGGTCAACATGAGTTTTAGAGTAGATTATGTTCAATTGTCATAAATAAATAAAAACAGGAGAATAGGTTATAATTAGAGATAAAACACGAAACCTTTACAAAAATAAACATTTATGTTTTTTTTGCTGAATGTCCAAAAAAACGACGGACCAAGTAAATTGATCAACAAAAAACATCAGTACATCTTAAAAAGCAGCCGAGAAAATCACAATTTTGCCATAGCATTACGACTGACTGTGACAGTGAATTTCAGAGTAACTTCGCTACTATATAAAGAAAAAATATCCACTTAGTAAAAGTACGTAGATATTTCATTCATACAATAATTTTTGTGTTATTGGCAGTGATAGAACATTGGTAGATTACTTGTACATCCTTACCTCAATATTAGTGATGGGAAGAATATCTAAGTTAGCTACATATCAGAGATGGGTAGAATATCTTAGTTGGCTACATATCATTGATAGGAAGCATATCTTATCTCCATATCAGTGATAGGAAGCATATCTTACCTCCATATCAGAGATGGGAATCATATGTTACTTTATAGAAGTAATGGGAAGCAATCTTCTCTCCATATCAGGGATGGGAAGAAATTCTTAGTTGGCTACATATCAGTGATGGAAAGCATATCATATCTCCATATCAGTGATGAGAAGCATGTCTTATCTCCATACTAGAGATGGGAATAATGATATCTTACCTCCATTCCAGTGATGGGAAGCATATCCGCGAGATAATCAATTTCTGCTATGTCTGGGTTTAACAGCCAGTTTGGTAGTACACGCTTCACCTATACAGAACAAAATTACTTTTTTCAACAAGTGTTGGGTAGAATTATTCAATCGTCTGATGGTTTTAAAACTTTGCATAATACTATTGTATGAAGTAAATTCTGTGTGTGTATCAATCTCTAAAGATCTTTTTTTATCAGGGCAAAATTACTACCTTATAGAGTGGATTGTTTGAATCCACTATCTAGTCTATAATACAAAGTATAACGACAATTGTCTGTCCGTCAATTCGTACCGTAAGATATCACTAACCGCTGATTGAACCGATTCGGTTGTGTCTACTATGGTAGCAAAGATTCTCTGTTACACAATTCTATTTCAAAATTTTGGATCAAAGATATTATCGTAATATTTCTGTGGTTAGGTATATTTTACCGTCACAATATTTGTAGCGCATCTACTCTACAAATCAGCCGCTAATTATATGATGTCCGCCTTAAGAAAAACACTTTTTTGCGATGCTTTTTGATAATCAAGGTCATGCCGTCAATTTAGGCAAGTTAGACTAGTCCTGTCATTTTGAAACTTGGCATGGCAATTCCTGTAACAGAAAGGCACTGTTTTAAAGCGTAGCAACTCTATAATTGAATTATAGTAATATAATAAACGTTTCTCCTTGGATAATACGTGGATATTATGAGAGGAGAACATTTCTCATCAAATTATCTTGCTATTATGAACATCATTTATTGGTTAGTTCGTTCATTCAGTATGAGGGGAGTGAGAGGGAGATCCTTATTTTAGCCAGCTGCGTGCAGGACTTTATCACAATACATGAAAATCTGGTGCAACATCCAAGTAATAATATATCTATTACTATATACTACTTAAAAATGTTTACCTTCGTCTTTTTGTGTTTAATATTTTGGCCAATGAGGGTAAACGTTGCAGGTTCTTTGTTTTCATTCTCTTTCTTTTCAACCTCTGCTTGCTCAGATGCTGGATCAGTTTCGGGTTTCCAAATACGTGACTTTTTCTTTTCTTTTTTCTTCTTCTTTGGAGCTGAAAAAATAAAATAACTTTTGAATATAGCTTTACAAGCAGCTATGCCACTAGAGGCATCTGGGGGCACTTAAAGGAAGGGGGAAGGGAAGTCGACAATTTCTTATGTGAGGTGGCAGTACCCTCTCCCAAATTATTTATAATCCAGCTACCCTGGACCTATAACAAGCTTCCTTGTAAAGGAGAACCATATCGTTCCAGTATTCAAATGAGAAACAATTAAATATTATATTCTAAACAGGAAAGTTATTAATACTTTCTAAACCTATTTACAATTACTAGCATATTTTTAGGGAGGTAGGAGACATTGGACTTCAAATTGCACTTGTACCCAAAGTTTCAAAAAATTTCCAATCAATAATTTAATTCAAAACAAGGGATAATTTGTTTTGTCATTGGAGATGTTCATCAATTCAACGGCTATTGTCTTATCGCTTAATATCCATGGTTGCACCTGCACCTACCTGGCTCCTCTACAACTTTTTCTTCGTGTTCCTGTTCAATTTTACGCTTCTCAATCTTTTTCTTCAGCTTGGCCAAAATCTTAAAATAAAATGTCAAAGATAGAGTACCTAGCACATAAAAAAAATATTCTTGAAATTAAAACCCTTATCAGGGATCTTAAGTGATAAGACAATGAACAATAATTAGATAATGATATACATGTATAATAATGAAATTGATGTCCTATATGAAATTAACGGCTAGGCCTTTTAATATAGGAGAGTATTTATTTCCGGGGAAGATTTCTATTTGGAGGACAAGGGAACGACCCTCAAAAATAGTTATAAATCATCCTATATGAAGCTTCGCATTTTTGTTTAAAAGGATTAGTGAGACACTAAAATTTATATTTTATGAAAATAGAAAAGCTAGAAGAAAAATAATCTTTCTTCTGAGGATAAATCCCTTCCAACTTAAATCAATGATACAAGTTACAATACCTCACTCTCATCATTCACAGTTTCCTGTTCTCCAACTCTGGTTGGATCAAACCGTTCCACCACGTGAAAATCCGCCATTTTGATTTTTTCCCGCCTTTTTTAGTCTAATCTGAAACAAGATACTTATTTTACTTATTAATTTGCAAAAATATAAGTAGGTAGTAAAAGACTAAGTAAACATTATTTCCTCTGTAATAAAACCGGTTCTTACAGTATCATCTTTAATTAACATTCAGCATTGATAATAAAAGAGTTTAAATGCCTAACATTAAAATCTAAAAGCTTAAATTTTTAAAGATTTTACTTACGAAACTGAACAAAAAAATAGATTTACATAAAAAAAATACAATTAACTTGGTACATTATTAATCCACTAGCGGCTTCGCCCCTAGCCTCTAGGGGCTTTGCCCCAAGAGGTTTGATCAACCTAATTTTTCGTATTTTAGATTTAAAAAGAAAAAGTAAAAAAAATCTTTTTTTTTGGGGGGGGGGGAGGTATTTTTCATTTTTAGGGGGGGTGGGGGTGTCCCACCCCCCAAGAAAATAGCTTAAAACCATCACAGGACCAGTAGGTATATTCCCTGAAGAGTAGAGCCCAATCGGTTCAGTGGTTACTGAGATCTTAAGCTTCAGACGGACAGACAGACGGACAGACAGACATCGTTCTACTTTGTATTATAGATAGATGAAACTTAACTGTAAAAATAAAGCCCAAAATAAGGAACATAAAACCAGAGTATTATAAAATCATGACTTTTACAATTTACAATTTTTGGTGGATTTTTCCAGATTCTTGGTGTAACTGTTCTACCATTCTGCTTCTCCATGGGCCTTGGAGAACACATAGTCTTTTCCATTTAAGCTCATGATACCATCTTTCAGATTGAACTTCCACTTGTTTCTAAACGAAATAGTTTTCTAATATTTAAAGTTAAAAAATCTTCAAAAAAATAAAATACCTACACTATAAAAAGCAAGATTGATTTTCATGAACACTTTATAAAATGAAAAAAAAAGATAACTGTCCTTACGAATACAAACCCAGTCTAAGAATTACTTCATACTTTTAAGCCAAAAATGAGCATAACAAAACATTGCCTTTGATAACATATAAAAAGATTTTTTTGTAGCAAAACAACGATTTTAAATTAAACATTTTCCACATAATCTGTAAATACCTGGGATCTAAAGGGATAATACAATGGCCGGTAAATTGATATATATTATACATCCCCAATGATGAGACACAAAATTACCCCATCTATAGCTTACAATTAATAGTGGTTAAAAAGTTTGGATACTTATCACATTGTAAAAACAATCAAAAATCAATAAAAGTCCTTAAAGTTGATGAGCCAAAATAAGAAAACGTTAATTAAAATTTTCGGGGACTAGTGTAATAAATAGCCCATGTCCCCTCCCAACATGGTAAATACCTACCTCCGAATCAAAATATTATTTTTGCTTTATTCTGAAACACTTACCTAGTCCTTGTGATCTTATCATACTGGCAGACGACGACATTATCCGTATCATACAGCTCCTGGGCATCCTCGTCAGATATGTCGTCTTCACTACCCAGTGGCTCTTCCTCTGCCCCTTCATCTTCCTCTTCTACAAAATAAGAATAGGTATACAGCAAGGATCTAAAGGGATAAGACAGTGGCCGATAAATGGATGTACATCCCCAATGATGATACACAAAAATACCCCTTCTGCAGATTACAATTAGTGGGTGGTTGAAATGTAAGAACACTCAACTTATTGAGCTAACCAATCAAAATTCACTAAAGTTCCCAAAGTTGTTAAGCCAACAAATAAGAAAACATTATCATGAAACTTCTGGGACCAGTGTAAAAACAGTCTATTGGCCCCTCCCTCTCTGGATATATTGACAGGGGAAAATTTGTCGTCAATTTAGGTTGCTATTATGAACCTCATTCAGTCAGTTTGTTCATCCAGTAGGAAGGGAGTGGATGTATTGTTATTTTAGCCAGCTGCGAGTA